>NC_086451.1:45926401-46273901 GCF_028390025.1 Pseudophryne corroboree
AAATTCCTCCCTTATTGTGTACGCTCGTCCGGGCACAGTATCTAACTGGAGTCTGGAGGAGGGTCATAGGGGGAGGAGCCAGTGCACACCACCTGATCGGAAAGCTTTACTTTTGTGCCCTGTCTCCTGCGGAGCCGCTATTCCCCATGGTCCTTTCAGGAACCCCAGCATCCACTACGGACTCCGAGAAATAGAATTATCGGTAAGTAAATTCTTATTTTTTAGTAAATTTGTACAGTGCCACATACATATAATGCCCCAGTACAGTGCCACATACATATAAAAATGCCAAAAAATTGGTGCCTCCACAGTGCCACATACACATGTCCCCACATTGCCAGATATATATATATATATGCCCCCCAGTGCCAGATACACATGCCCCACAGTGCCAGATACATGCCCCCACAGTGCCAGATACACATGCCCCCAGTGCCAGATACACATTCCCCCACAGTGCCAGATACATAAATGCCCCCACAGTGCCAGATACACATATGTCCCCACAGTGCCAAATACATATATGCCCCCAGTGCAAGATACACATGCCACCATAGTGCCAGATACACATGCCCCCGGTGCCAGATACACATGCCCCCAGTGCCAGATACACATGCCCCCACAGTGCCAGATACATATATGCCCCCAGTGCCAGATACACATGTCCCCACAGTGCCAGAGACATATATGCCCCACAGTGCCAGTACACGTATGCCCCACAGTGCCAGGTACATATATGCCCCACACTGACAAATACATATATGCCCAAACAGTGGCAAATACATATATACCCCACAGTGCCAGATATATATATATATATATATATATATGCCCCCAGTGCTAGATACATATGTCCCCTCAGAGCCAGATACATATATGCCCCACAGTGCCAAATACATATATGCCCACAGTGCCAGATACACATGTCTCCTCAGTGCCAGCTATGACCCCAGTGCCAGATACACATGCCCCACCATGCCAGCTATGCCCCCAGTGCTATATACACATGCCCCCACCATGCCAGCTATGCCCCCAGTGCTAGATACACATGCCCCCACCATGCCAGCTATGCCCCCAGTGCCAGATACACATGTCCCCGCAGTGCCAGCTATGCCCCTAGTGCCAGATACACATGTCCCAGCAGTCCCAGCTATGCCCCCAGTGCCAGCTATGCCCCCAGTGCTAGATACAAATGCCCCTGCAGTGACAGCTGTGCCCCCAGTGCCAGATACACATGCCCCCGCAGTGCCAGCTATGCCCCCAGTGCCAAATACATATATGCCCACAGTGCCAGATACACATGTCTCCTCAGTGCCAGCTATGACCCCAGTGCCAGATACACATGCCCCCACCATGCCAGCTATGCCCCCAGTGCTATATACACATGCCCCCACCATGCCAGCTATGCCCCCAGTGCTAGATACACATGCCCCCACCATGCCAGCTATGCCCCCAGTGCCAGATACACATGTCCCCGCAGTGCCAGCTATGCCCCTAGTGCCAGATACACATGTCCCAGCAGTCCCAGCTATGCCCCCAGTGCCAGCTATGCCCCCAGTGCTAGATACAAATGCCCCTGCAGTGACAGCTGTGCCCCCAGTGCCAGATACACATGCCCCCGCAGTGCCAGCTATGCCCCCAGTGCCCGATACACATGTCCCTGCAGTGCCAAAATGCGCCCTCCCCCCCTTCCCCAGTTGCTGCTCACCGCGCTGCTGCTCCTGTATGTGAGGGCGGGGAGGAGAGCGCAGCATGTGCCTCTCCTGCCCCTCACTCTCCGGCGGCGGTATTTATCTTTAATTAGGCGCCGGTCCGTGAACCAATCAAAGCTTGCGGTCCGGCAGCCAATCAGGAGCCTTATCTGCCGGCCCACGAGCTCTGATTGGCTCACGGGCTGGCGTCGAATTGAAGATAAACACCGCCGCTGGAGAGAAGTGTGTGTGCCAGGCTTTGTCGGGCAGCGGTGGCCGGGAGGATGAAAGAGCCGCATGCGGCTCGAGAGCCGCGGGTTGGCCACCGCTGCTGCCCAGTATCCAGCCACCCAGATTTGTGACTCTGTGACTCAGACTCCACCCAGCATTACAGTCACAGTCACAGATCTGGGCTATTACTGTATATAGGATATATATATAGGCTTTTATATATATATATATATATATATATATATATATATATATATATCTATCATAGTTGCCGACTTCTGGGCTGCTCTCTCCGGGAGAGAGCAGCCCGTCGGCTCAGCAGGGGGGGGCGGGCAGTGAGGTGACGTGACAGGGGGGCTGACCAGAGGCGGAACGGAGGTGGGCCAGAGGCGGAATGGGGCGTGGCTTCTGGACAACGTCATTTAAGCCACGCCCCCGCTGTGTAATGCCGCGATTACCGGCATTATACAGCAGGGGGCGTGGTTACGATTACACGATTCAACAAGAATCGCGTCATCGCCTGCCCGGACCGCCCACTTTACTCGTTAATTGGGCGGCGTGCAGGGGGCGACCCGCGGATATCGGGAGACTTGCCTGCTCTTCCGGGGGGCCGGGAGGGTCACCCGTTTTTCGGGAGCCTCCTGGCCATTCTGGGAGGGTAGGCAAGTATGATATATATATATATATATATATATATATACACACACAATTCCGTAGCTGGGTCACACATTTAGCAATTCCACTCTATTTTACGCACAATTGTGAAAGCAAATGTCTCAATAAAAAAATAAAATAGGATTTTGATACCTACCAGTAAATCCTTTTCTCCTAGTCCGTAGAGGATGCTGGGGACCACATCAAGACCATGGGGTATAACTAAACTGCAGGTAAAGTACGCACTGGGACGGGCGCCCAGCATCCTCTACGGACTAGGAGAAAAGGATTTACCGGTAGGTATCAAAATCCTATTTTCTCCTACGTCCTAGAGGATGCTGGGGACCACATCAAGACCATGGGGTTTATACCAAAGCTCCAGTGCGGGCGGGAGAGTGCGGATGACCCTGCAGCACCCATTGACCAAACTTTAGGTCTTCATCGGCCAAGGTGTCAAACTTGTAGAACTTAGCAAATGTGTTTGACCCTGACCAAGTAGCTGCTTGGCACAGTTGTAATGCCGAGACCCCCCGGGCAGCCGCCCAGGATGAGCCCACCTTCCTATTGGAATGGGCCTTCAACGACGTCGGTAACGGCAATCCAGCCGTAGTATGAGCTTGCTGAATCGTATTTCTGATCCACCGTGCAATAGTCTGCTTGGAAGTAGGACACCCAATTTTGTTGTGATCATACAGGACAAACAGGGCCTCTGCTTTCCGTATACGAGCCGTTCTAGCAACATAGATCTTCAAAGCTCTAGCCACATCTAGAGATTTTGATTCAGTGAATGTGTCAGTAACTACTGGCACTACAATAGGTTGGTTTATGTGAAAAGATGAAACCACCTTTGGAAGAAAATGTTGTCGAGTTCTCAACTCTGCCCTATCTTCATGGTAGATCAGGTAAGGGCTCTTGTAAGACAAGGCCCCCAATTCAGACACCCGTCTTGCAGATGCCAAAGCCAAAATCATCACCACTTTTCAAGTGAGAAACTTCAACTCTATCTCTTGTATAGGCTCAAACCAATCCGATTGAAGGAACTGCGATACCACGTTAAGGTCCCATGGTGCCACTGGAGGCACGAATGGAGGCTGGATGTGCAGAACCCCTTTCACGAAGGTCTGAACCACTGGAAGACAGGCCAATTGTTTTTGGAAGAACACTGACAAGGCCGAAATCTGGACCTTGATTGATCCCAATCGGAGGCCCACCATCCTGTCAAAAATGGAGGAAACGCCTTAAGTGAAACTCTTCTGTATATGAGCTTTCTTGGATTCACACCAAGACACATATTTTCTCCAAATACGGTGGTAATGTTTCGACGTTACTCCCTTTCTGGCCTGAATAAGGGTGGGGATAACTTCATTGGGAATACCCTTCCTGGCTGGGATACGGCACTCAACAGCCATGCTGTCAAATGTAGCCACGGTAAGTCTTGGTACACGCACGGCCCCTGCTGCAGCAGGTCCTCGCGAGGAGGAAGAGGCCGAGGATCTTCTATGAGCAACTGCTGAAGATCTGGGTACCAAGCCCTCCTTGACCAGTCTGGGGCAATGAAGATTGCTTGAACTCTTGTTTTTCTTATGATCCTGAGTACTTTTGGGATCAGCGGAAGTGGAGGGAAGACATACACTGACGGGAAAAAAACCCACTGGGTCACTAGCGCATCCACTGCTACTGCTTGAGGGTCTCTTAACCTGGAACAGTATCTCTGAAGCTTCTTGTTGAGGCGAGATGCCATCATGTCTACTTGAGGAACTCCCCAAAGACTTGTCACCTCTGCGAAAACTTCTTGGTGGAGGCCCCACTTTCCTGGATGGAGATCGTGTCTGCTGAGGAATATTGCCGACAGAGCTTGTAGATGTTTTTCTGCCCAGCGGAGGATTTTTGTCGCCTCTGCCATTGCCGCTCTGCTTTTCGTTCCGCCCTGCCTGTTTATGTGCGCGACTGCTGTTACATTGTACGCCTGGATCTGCACGGAACGGTCTTGAAGAAGATGTACCGCTTGTTGAAGGCCGTTGTAAATGGCTCTTAGCTCCAGCATGTTTATGTGAAGGCAGGCTTCCTGATGTGACCAACGTCCTTGAAAGTTTTCTCCCTGAGAGACTGCTCCCCAGCCTCGGAGACTTGCATCCGTGGTTACCAGGACCCAGTCCTGAATCCCAAACCTGCGTCCCTCTAGTAGGTGAGAGCTGTGTAACCACCACAGGAGCAAAATCCTGGTTTTTGACGACAGGATTATCTTTCGGTGCATGTGTAGGTGTGACCCCGACCACTTGTCCAACAGGTCCCACTGGAATACTGTGGCATGAAACCTGCCAAACTGTATGGCCTCGTAGGCCGCCACCATCTTCCCCAACAACCGAATGCACTGATGGATCGACACAGAGGATGGTTTCAGTATCTGTTTTACCATTTTCTGTATTTCCACCGCCTTTTCCAACGGCAAAAATACTCTCTGAACTTCTGTGTCCAGAATCATCCTGAGGAAAGACAACCTTGTCGTCGATTCCAACTGTGACTTTGGGTAATTTATGATCCACCCGTGTTGTTGGAGTATTGACAGAGAGAGTGATATGTTTTGTAACAACTGCTCCCTGTATCTCGCCTTTATCAGGAGATCGTCCAGATAAGGAATTATATTGACTCCTTTCTGACGAAGGAGCACCATCATCTCTGCCATCACCTTGGTGAATACCCTCGGCGCTGTGGAGAGGCCAAAAGGTAACGTCTGGAATTGGTAATGGCAATCCTGAACCGCAAATCTCAGATAAGCCTGGTGAGGAGGATAAATGGGAACATGCAGGTAAGCATCCTTTATGTCCACCGACACCAAGTAGTCCCCCTCCTTCAGACTGGCAATCACCGCCCGAAGTGATTCCATCTTGAACTTAAACCTTTTCAGGTAGCAATTCAGATCCTTTAGGTTTAGGATCGGTCTGACCGAGCCGTCCGGCTTCGGAACAACAAAGAGGCTTGAATAAAAACCCCGCCCTTGTTGGGACTATGACCTGGTCTTGACATAATTTTTGGATTGCCGCTGTTACTGCTTCTCTCTCTGGCAGAGAAACTGGCAAGGTCGATTTGAAAAATCGGCATGGGGAACGTCTTGAAACTCCAGTTTGTATCCCTGGGATACTATCTGCAACACCCAGGGATACAGGCCAGACAGAATCCAACCTTGGCTGAAGAGTTTGAGACATGCCCCCACCCGAGCGGCCTCCCGCACGGGAGCTCCAGCGTCATGCTGAGGATTTGGCAGAAGTAGGTAGACTTCTGCTCTTGGGAACCTGGAGCCGCTGTGGGCTTCTTTCCCCTTCCTCTTCCCCTGCCTGCAAAGAAGGGGGAACCTCTCGTCTTTTTGTATTTATTGGGCCGAAAGGACTGCATTTGTGGGTGATAGGTCTTTTTTGCCGGTGCAGGCGCAGAGGGCAAAAATGTCGACTTACCTGCGGTAGCCGCCGAGACTAACACATCCAGGCCATCGCCAAATAAGGCCTCACCTTTATATGGGAGCGCCTCCATGTTTCTTTTGGAATCTGCATCCGCGTTCCACTGGCGAATCCACAACGCCCGCCTAGCCGATACTGCCATGGTAGCGGCTTGTGAACTCAAGAGTCCAATATCCTTCATTGATTCCAGCATGTAGGCGGCAGCGTCCTTGATATTCCCTAACTTAAGGAGTATCTCATCTTTATCAATCGTGTAAATTTCTGATGACACCCTTTCTGACCATTTTTCAATAGCGCGACTCACCCACGCGCAGGCAATAGCGGGCCTGAGCAGTGTACCATTGGTAATGAAGAGCGCGTGCGAATAGCGCAAGCGAGCGTAAAATTCTAGGCTGTTAGGATTGCATGGGCTTTACACAATGTTTAGGTTACTTAACAGTTAATAGGCTTGGGGGGGTTGGTCTTAATTAGAATAGTGGGAGTGTAGGGAGGAGCTAGCAGACATTTTGTGTTAGACAGGATATCCTTTCGGTCTCTTTCTCTCAGGATTTTTCAGCAGAAGGACCTCTGCTCCTGTGAGTAGCTCTTTTAATTAATTACTTACTCCAAAATCCTTTTTCTCCACTCATCTTTATTCTTTAACTTATTCCTATCTATTCTTTAGCCTCTTTATTATATCTTCTTTCTTTTATTCCCTCACTATCCCCCTTTCTTCATTCTTCTCCTCATGGCCGCTTGCCCACGCAGACGGGCGCACCCCCCTGCTCGCTTCCTAGTCCCAGGGTCTGGTGCGGCGTCAGCGGTATCTTCCACGCTGGGCCACCGCCAGTCCCTCAGCCCTGCCCTGCTAACTGCTGCCGCGGCCGCACCAGCGGATGCTTCCCCTGGGGGCTACTTCCGCCGGAGGTCCAGCGACGCGCTCGCGTGGGCTCCGGCGGATCGCTGCTACACGCGGCGCTTCTCCCTCCCCAGCCCCCTCAGCTGCGCAGGGCACGCGGGACGGTGGCGGGGGCGCGCGGCCGGACACAGGATGATACTACCCCTGGGGGTGCTGCGACAGCCTCCAGGCGCAGAGGCACACGCAGCACCACCCGGACACTGGCCGCAGGTGGGGGGCAAGGCGGGTCCACTGGGGGGAATAATTTGTCAGCCTCCAGGGGCTCGTCCCCCCCCCACTACTGTTAAACCCATTCCCGCTGATAGGCCCATACGGGATCGCGGGGGGCATCCGGCAGCGGCACGTGCGCTCTTCTTGCCACGCGGCCCCCGGGCACGGCGTGCCGATAGGCGCGGTGCTGCTGCGCCCAGCCTGGGGGAGACCGCATTGTTGTGTGCTCGCCCTGCATTAAGTGCCCCCCGTCCGGTCGGCAGCCCCCTCGCGGTTGTTGCCCGGTCCCGGGTGGGCACTGAGCGCAGGACGAGAAGCACAGCTTCAGGTGCTGCGCATCCGGCTGGTGCTGCGGGGCCTTTGGCCGCCGCCACACCGGCGAACAGCACCGGGGTCCTCCCTATTGCTCCTGCTACAGTGGCCGCTCCTGCAGACGGGGACACGGCAGCTGTTTCTGCACTGCTGGTATCGGTTATTGGGATTCTTACTCCCCTGTTGACGGCTCGGTCATCTTCAAGTGGCCCGGCGGGCCAGTTCGGTGACTTGCGGTCTGCACTCACCACACTGGTCGCTCAGCTGACGTCGTTATGCGCCGCTCCCCCTTCTGCGGCAGGTCAGCAGCCGCTTGTTTCCACTGGGCCGATGCGCAGGCGCCTGCACTTAACCACTTGCCGGGCTCTTCGCTGGCACTTTCTGTTCCCTCTCCTATTGCAGATCCGGTGGATATGCCGGAGAGTGATTTCAGCGACAGCGACCAGTCTTCTGCATCGGCTGCCACGAGACGGGCCTCCCAGGCATCCCCGTCCGGTGAGGCTAATGGTAATGGCATTTTGGGTCAGCAGGGTGCCGGGGCCGGGACTGCCAGGGGCAAAGATCAGGCGAAGGTTGCCAAGGGTAAACGCCATAGGCACGGGCGTTCCCACAAGCGCAGTAAGCGATCGCGCCGCCGGAGGCATGGTAGCAGTAGCAGCAGTCCGGAAGAGGGCAGCCCCAGCGACGTTGTGCGTTGCCCGTATACCAAGGTTATGCGGGGTCTCCGCCCACGCCTACGGGATCGTATCAATAGCGGGTCTTACATGGATGTCTTCGCATTAACATCCAAGTCCCGCAAGGCTTTGGTGGCGGCCAAGAAAAAGAGCGGGATAGGTGAGGACGCATATCGGTCCTATGTTAACTGGCTCAAGGGGTTCTACACATTTGCAGCCTGTTACCTGGAGACACACCCGGAAGAGGCCATGAACATCGTGCGCTACCTGCACATGATTCATGGTCTATTCCTCTCTAACAGGCCTCTCGCCTGGCTTCGGTACGACACCGAGTTCAGGCGTAAACAGCACGGTCTCCATTTCCTGGCTTTCGGTGTCAAAGATGTGGAAGTATGGCTTGAGGTTACGGAGGGCTCCCTCGAGCTTCCGGAAGCCTCTACGGCCCAGCCCGAAGGCACGTCCGCTAGGGGCTCCTTTCGGGCCACCGCCGGACGAGGGTCCAAAGGTCGTTGTTTTGCCTTTAACAACGGCAATTGCGGATCTGGGTCCAAATGTCGCTTCCGGCACAGCTGCCTGCGCTGCGGAGCCTCCCACCCGGCTAAGGAATGTCCCAAGCCTGCCGGTGCGGGTCCGGGTGGCAGATCCACCGTCGTTACTAGTGCTAAATAAAGCCCCCTCCCCTGTCCGGCTGGACACCATGCGCAAATGGCTTACTTGGTACCCACTTCGCCCTCAGGCCCAATTTTTGCTGGAAGGTTTTACCGAGGGATTTCGCCTCCCCATTAGCGGCGAGGTCCCTTACTCAGCTCCTCGGAACTTGCGCTCGGCCAGAGAGCTTCCCCTCGTTCTGCAAGGCAAAGTGGCCAAGGAGGTGCAGCTGGGACGCATGGCCGGCCCTTTGCGGCACCCCCGTTGCCGAATTTGGTTTTATCCCCAGTTGGAGTGATCCCTAAGAAAACTCCTGGCAAATTTCGGCTAATCCAGCACCTGTCTTACCCCCATGGCGCATCTGTTAACCATGCGATCCCCGAGGCGCTATCCTCGGTTACGTATCAATCGTTTGATGACGCTTTGAAATTAGTCCGGGCAGCGGGCCCCCATGCGTTATTGGGTAAAGTTGATGTGGAATCTGCATTTCGTCTTTTGCCATTGCACCCTGATTCGTTTAGTTTCATGGGCTTTAGGCTGGACGACGGTTTTTACATCGACAAATGCCTACCCATGGGTTGCTCAGTCTCCTGTGCTTTTTTCGAGGCTTTTAGTTCATTTCTCCATTGGTGCATTTGCGCTGGGACGGGGGAACCGGGAGTCGCACATTATCTGGACGATTTCCTGTGCATCGGGCCTTGCGGCTCGGACAGGTGTGCTCGGCTGCTCTTCTCCTTGAAAGCACTTTTTTCCGAGTTCGGGGTACCAATCGCTTCGGATAAATGTGAGGGTCCTTGCACCCGCCTCTCGTATCTAGGCATCGAACTGGATACTGAGGCGGGATGCTGCCGATTGCCCTTAGACAAAGTTGCCAAGCTGCGTGTGTGTATTGAGCGGGCATTGGCGGGTGGGCAAGGTTACCTTGCGCCAGTGCCAATCCCTTCTCTGTCTTTTCAATTTTGCATGCAGGGTCATTCCCATGGGTAGAATTTTTTGTCGCAAATTGGAGCGGGCGATGGCTGGCGCTCGTAAGCCGCATCACTTCATTAGATTGTCATCCGAGATTTGCAGGGACCTGCGAGTTTGGGATGTCTTTCTGTATGAGTTTAATGGCGTAGCCATTTGGCTGTCTGATGCGGTCCACAGCCCAGGTATCCAGTTGTTCACCGACGCGTCGGGTTCCTGGGGATACGGTGCGTACCTCGATGGTGCTTGGTCCGCTGCCCCTTGTCCGGTCTCCTGGTTCCGGCAGGGCTTAACCCGCAACCTTTTGTTGCTGGAACTGTTTCCCATTGTCGTTGCATTGGAGCTGTGGGGGGAGCGGATCAAAGACCAGCACGTAGTCTTCTGGTGTGACAATCTGGATGTGGTCCAGGCGATCAATGGGCAGCGATCTTCCTCGCTTCCAGTTCTTCGCTTGTTGGCCCGCCTGGTCTTGCTCTGTTTGCGTCTGAATGTTCACTTCGTTGCGCGGCACGTCCCAGGGGTTGACAACAACATTGCCGATGCTCTCTCCAGACAACAGTGGGCTCGGTTTCGCGCGTTGGCCCCTGCTGCAGCGCTTACGGGCGACATATGCCCTTCTCATTGCTGGCGGGTTATATGGCTGGGATAACTGCTTTGGCCAGCCAGTCGGTGGCTCCAGCCACGCTGGTGAAATATCGGGTGGCGTTCCATCGATGGGAGGCATTCATTGCGTACAGGCGAAACGAAGGTAAGCCTTCCTTTCGACTACTGTTGGCTTTTGTTTGGCGTCTGTACAAAGCGGGGAGGTCGCGCGCTGTTGTCAGCCAGATGCTGGCAGGTATCTCCTTTTTTCTGCGCTTACAGGGTAGCCATGATTTTACTAAAAGCTTTTTGGTGAGACGCTGTTTGCAGGGCTGGGCTCGTGGCACCCCGGTGTCTGTGGACAACAGGCGTCCTATATCGGTTGCGCTGCTGGGTCGCCTGATGGAGGTCGTACCATCCGTTTGCGATTCTCAGTATGAGGTGTTGCTTTTCCGGCTTGCCTTTGCTATGGCTTTTTACGGAGTCTTTCGTATAGGCGAGTTGGTGGCCCCCTCCAAGTCCGCGGCCCCTCCTTTGCTTGAGTCCCATGTGTGGCTGTCGGATGCGTTAATGTGCAAATTAAGCCGTTCTAAGACGGATCAGTTGGGGAGTAGGCATTGGATTACCTGCCCGCCTGCCCCAACACTAGCATCTGCCCCGTAACCTTGGCACGCGTGTATGGTGACTCCCGGCCACGTGGTGGCGGAGCGTGGCTTGTCCACCTCGATGGGTCACCTTTGACGTTATACCAATTCTGGTGGGTATTTAAGCAATGCATCCTTGCGTTGGGATTGTCGCCATCACTGTATGGTACACATTCCTTTCGTATTGGTGCTGCGACACAGCCGCCTCATTGGGTTTTTCTGAGACTGAGATTAAAGCGCTTGGTCGATGGAAATCCAATGCCTACAAGCGCTATGTCAGGTGATTCAATTGTCCAGTTTACTGCAGGCCTTCTTCTGGTTTGCCTCAAATTTTTCTTGTTCTCCTTGGTTTCTTTTCAGTTCACTCGGGGGCCGACGGGATGGCGTGCCGGCGAGTCGGTGTTGGGGGGCCCTCGCCATTCGCTACATTTTTGGCGGGCTGCGGGAGTACCGTGGCTCTGACTCGATGGCCCGTCTTTTCGTCTCTCCTCGACTGAACTCGACCTGTAGCCTTTTTTGGCCACTCGTCACCGTTTGTACGGTGGGGGTCCCGTTGGATTTTGCCCTGCTTTTCTCCTGAGATCCCAGAGGGTGCTATTGGCCTGCGCCCTCTGCGGCAGGTTTTGCAGGTTTTCACTTCGGGACAGGTCGTTCCCCTCCCCGCCCCTTACCCGTTATTAGGACGCCCATTTCAGTGGACCTGATGGCGTCTCTTTTTGTCGATGAGGGCATTTGTTTAGGTTGGAAGGTAGTTCCCTAGTTCTTTATAGGTCAGTTTTAGTTAGTTATTGTTAGTCAGGGTATGGTGGCGGCACCGGCTCCTTACAGGCCAGTGTGTGGCGGGAAAGAACGGCAGTTACAGTGGCTATTGCACAGCTGTTTGTGGGTGCGCTCTTTGCCCAGTACATCGTATACTCTGGCCCTCCTTACCGGGGGTCATTGGGGCTCGGCTGTCTGGCCGGCCCTATTATGGTGTATTGGGGAGAGAGTTGGAAACTCAGCACTTATTGGCGTAAGCCAATGAGATAAAGAAGTCATGTCGTGGACATGCGTAGCAGCAATAAGTCGTAAGGTCACTGTTGGTCTGGCCGTTCTTTCTTATTGCCACCATACTTAGTTTAAATATATCATAATAAATAACGGTTGACCGATTTTAATGGCATTTCAGTGGCCTGTGTCGTTATTTCTCTGTGTCATTTACTTCTAGATAAGTTAAGTTAGTTCACAGTTATTTGTAAGGTTATTGTGTAATGATGTCATGCGGTCCGACATCAGATGATAGAAGCTTTATGAAGAGCGCGTGCAAATAGCGCAAGCGAGCGTAAAATTCTAGGCTGTTAGGATTGCATGGGCTTTACACAATGTTTAGGTTACTTAACAGTTAATAGGCTCGGGGGGTTGGTCTTAATTAGAATAGTGGGAGTGTAGGGAGGAGCTAGCAGACATTTTGTGTGAGACAGGATATCCTTTCGGTCTCTTTCTCTCAGGATTTTCCCACCCTCCCTCCCCGAGTCACGTTTTTCCCCACCCGTTTTTCTTTTTCTTTGCCGGTTGGGGTTTGTCAACCACTCTCTGTGGCGGGAAAGAACGGCAGTTACAGTGGCTATTGCGCAGCTGTTTGTGGGTGCGCTCTTTGCCCAATACATCGTATACTCTGGCCCTCCTTACCGGGGGTCATTGGGGCTCGGCTGTCTGGCCGGCCCTATTATGGTGTATTGGGGAGAGAGTTGGAAACTCAGCACTTATTGGCGTAAGCCAATGAGATAAAGAAGTCATGTCGTGGACATGCGTAGCAGCAATAAGTCGTAAGGTCACTGTTGGTCTGGCCGTTCTTTCTTATTGCCACCATACTTAGTTTAAATATATCATAATAAATAACGGTTGACCGATTTTACTGGCATTTCAGTGGTCTGTGTCGTTATTTCTCTGTGTCATTTACTTCTAGATAAGTTTAGTTAGTTCACAGTTATTTGTAAGGTTATTGTGTAATGATGTCATGCGGTCCGACATCAGATGATAGAAGCTTTACATAAATGGATTTCAATGTCGTTTCCATTTTACGGTCTGCCGGCTCCTTCAGTGAAGCTGTGCCAGGTGCAGGGAGAATTACCTTCTTTGTCAACCTGGAAAGTGCACTGTCTAACACAGGGGGTGACTCCCATTTTTTCCTGTCCTCAGCCGGGAAAGGGTAAGCTATCTGAATCCTTTTGGGAATACGAAATTTCTTATCAGGATTCACCCACATCCCTTCAAAAAGAGCATTTAGTTCGTGTGAAGGAGGGAACGTGACTTTGGATTTCTTTTCCTTACATAAATAAGCCTTCTCCTGAGGTACAGGAGTGGTTTCTGTAACCTCCAACACGTCCCTTATAGCCACAATCATATATTGTATACTTTTTGCCAATTTATGTTCTATCTCTCTGGAGTCACTATCGTCGACACAAGAATCAGAGTCCGTGTCGGTATCAGTGTTTACAACATTCGCAAATGATCTCTTATGTGACCCAGAGGGGCTGCCTGCATAAGGAATAACAGCAGCCTGAAAAATCACATCTTCCACAGATTTTCTCCAGCATGCAGCCTTAGATTCAGACGTATCTAATCTTTGGTTAATCAGATGCATACTGTCACGTATCTCTTTCACCCATGCAGGCTCTTGGTGTGCCGGCAGCGCCACCACATTACAAGTCTGTGTCCCTAAAATGGCTTCCTCCGGGGGGGGGGGGAACTCCCTGCCTCAGACATGCCTCACACGTGTACAGCGCACTCACAGACACACTGGGACTTATTTGGGGACAGACCCACAGTAAAATCTGTCAGAGGGACACAGTATAGGAGCAGCCAGTTCACAATCCCAGCGCCAGTGTCACGATCCGGGTATCTGGACGCCATTACATGCCTTTTAGATGCCTTCTGAGGCTGGCTCAGCGTCCCAGGGCCGGATCTCATCTGTGTTCCTGATGTCCACACTCTGCATATCCCTCCTGTCACTCTGAGACGCTGTCACAGCGGCGCCATGTTTGAATCTAGCATGGCGTCTCCCGTCCTTCGCGGCCTCCGTCGCCGCTCCTGTGTTACAGTATGCAGGTTGTCAGAGTGGTGCCTCATGCCTGCCGCGGCCTCCGCTGTCATCCATGTGTCTCAGTGTGCAGTTGTCAGTTTGGCGTCTCCTGTCCTCCGCGGCCGGCGCCTCCATTGCTGCTATGTTTCCACATGGTTTTCCAAACCAACTTTCCCTCCAAGTACTAACATGGGCGCAGCCATGTTTGTTCAGTCACATGTTCAATCTCCACCAATCCGCTGCACTGTGAACCTGCATGATTGGCCAGCCAATACCTGCCCTGCAGCAGGTATAAGTATCCTGTGCCTGAACCAGGAAATGGTCAGTGCTTTGAATGTCAAACCTTGTTCCAGTGTCTCTCTCCTGTGGTTGTTTCTCTAGGTTCAAGCTCCTGTCTCCAGCATCTACTACGAGACCCGCACATGCCTACCATCCTGCGGTGCAACCTGACTCTGCAGCCCTCCGTGGCTATTCCAGCTTCCAGCTATTAACTCATCTGCTTCCAGCGGTCAGCTTCCAGCAGTATCCAGTTTCTTCAAAGTGCCGGTGTTATTCCAGCGGATCCCTACTTACCAGCAGTATCCACTACCACCGGTAACCTCTCCACTACTCTTCTGTTTCCACACTCCCTAGCATCTTACAGTATCTACTCCGTGTCTTCATCACCTGTCTGGTTCCATCCAGCATCCACTCCGTGTCTTCATTACCTGTCTGGTTCCATCCAGCATCCACTCCGTGTCTTCATCACCTGTCTGGTTCCATCCAGCATCCACTCCGTGTCTTCATCACCTGGCTGATTCCATTCAGCATCCACTCCGTGTCTCTACCACCTGGCTGGTTCCATCCAGTATCTACAACAGTCTGTTCAAGTTACCACCTACATCTATACTTCCACTGGCGTGTTCCTCGGCTATCTTCACTACTACAGCCAGGCCTGGTAAGGTTAATCCATCAAGGGACTTTAACATCCATTCCTCAACCTACCAGTGCTCTGTGATACCTTTCATGGATATAAGTGATCCAGGAACTGTATTATATGCCATTTGCTTTTATCAACTGTGAATACTGTTGTTTATACACGGAGTCTGTTAATAAAACCTTTTATTGACTTTTGACCTGGTTGTCATGGTCACACCTTCGGGTAATCCTTTCGCACTTACATGTCCAGGGGTCTGATTAAACCTTCCAGGTTTAATTTCATTCCAGCCCCTACAACTGAGGCTTTCTCCTGTCAGCCTAAACCCTCAGTTGTGACAGTAAGCACTAACCATATGAATCCAGTCGGAGACCAGGATCAAGTGGCCAGGCCGATGCAAGAACTGGCAGCCAGACTCGAACATCAGGAGGCTGCACAAGGCCACATCATCCGCTGTCTCCAGGATCTTTCTACCCGACTGGATGGGATTCAAACGACCCTCCGTGGACCTGGCACGTCCGGTGCGTCCACAACAGTGACACCAGCTGTAACCCCACCCACCTTACCCATTTCTACTCCACGTCTTCATCTTCCAACGCCAGCAAAATTTGACGGATCTCCAAAATTCTGCAGGGGATTTCTCAACCAGTGTGAAATCCATTTTGAGCTACAACCTGGCAATTTCCCCAGTGACCGTACTAAAATTGCCTATATTATTTCTCTTCTCAGTGGCTCAGCCCTTGACTGGGCATCACCTTTATGGGAGAAGTCTAATACCCTGTTATCTTCCTATACTGATTTTATAGCTACATTCAGGCGCATCTTCGACGAGCCAGGCCGGGTAACCTCTGCTTCATCTGAGATTCTCAGTTTACGCCAGGGAACACGTGCTGTGGGACAGTATCTCATACAGTTCAAAATCCTGGCATCCGAACTGGCTTGGAACGACGAGGCCCTGTATGCTGCATTCTGGCATGGCTTATCAGAGCGCATCAAGGATGAATTAGCTACCAGAGACTTGCCTTCTAAGTTGGATGAGCTAATTTCACTATGCACAAAGGTTGATCTTCGTTTTAGAGAAAGAGCAACTGAGCGAGGAAGATCATCTTTTCCAAAGTCTTCTGCTCCTCCTCCTCGTCAACCGTCTCCATCCAAAGATGAGCCCATGCAAATTGGCCGTTCCCGTCTATCTCCCGCTGAGCGCCGAAGACGTCTTTCTGAGTCTCTCTGTCTCTACTGTGCAGCTCCGTCTCACACTATCAATGCCTGTCCCAAACGTCCGGGAAACTCCAAATCCTAGCTCGCCAAGGAGAGGGCCGGCTAGGAGTAATGATCTCCTCTCCATCTCCTCATGATTGTATTCTCCCAGTCTCGCTTCAAATTGCTCAACGTTATAGGAACGTCATTGCCCTCCTTGATTCCGGAGTAGCTGGGAATTTCATAACCGAAGCTTATGTTAAACGGTGGTCCCTACCCACCGAGAGACTTCCTACGTCTATTTCCTTGACTGCCGTGGATGGCAGTAAGATTTTTGACGCAGTTATTTCTTTAAGGACTCTACCAGTTCGTCTGAGAGTAGGAGTTCTTCATTTAGAATTTATTTCCTTTTTAGTGATTCCAAGAGCCACACATCCAGTGGTTTTTGGCCTTCCATGGCTCCGTCTTCACAATCCATCGATTGACTGGACGACTACGCAGATACTAGCATGGGGTCCCTCCTGTGCTGAGACCTGTTTGTCCAAAGTGATTCCTGTTTGTTCTTCCTCCCCCAGGTCGTCTGATGTTCCACCTCCTCCATATCAAGACTACACAGATGTGTTCAGTAAAGCCTCCGCTGATATCCTTCCTCCTCATAGAGAATGGGACTGTCCAATTTATCTCATCCCAGGGAAGGTTCCACCTCGAGGCCGAACTTATCCGTTGTCCCTTCCAGAGACGCATTCCATGGAGGAGTACATCAAAGAGAACCTGGCGAAGGGTTTCATTCGACCTTCCTCTTCTCCAGCTGGCGCAGGCTTCTTTTTCGTTAAAAAGAAGGACGGTGGCCTGCGGCCGTGCATTAACTACAGAGGTTTGAACGACATTACCGTTAAGAACCGTTATCCTTTACCCTTGATTACAGAGCTCTTCGATAGAGTTAGCGGAAACAACCATCTTTACAAAGTTGGATTTGAGGGGTGCCTACAATCTCATCCGGATCCGTGAGGGTGACGGGTGGAAGACCGCCTTTAACACCCGGGATGGACACTAGGAGTACCTCGTCATGCCCTTCGGATTGAGCAACGCTCCAGCTGTCTTCCAGCATTTCGTAAATGAAATCTTCAGAGACATCCTGTACCGCCATGTCGTAGTTTATCTAGATGATATCCTTATATTTGCCAATAATCTAGAGGAACATCGCTTCTGGGTAAAGGAGGTTCTGTCCCGTCTCCGTGTCAATCATCTCTATTGCAAATTAGAGAAATGTGTTTTTGAAGTCAAATCCATTCCGTTTCTAGGTTACATTGTGTCCGGTTCCGGACTAGAGATGGATCCTGAGAAACTACAAGCAATTCAGAATTGGCCGATTCCCCTAACCCTCAAAGGGGTCCAGAGGTTCTTAGGGTTCGCCAATTACTACAGAAAGTTTATACGAGACTTTTCCACCATTGTGGCGCCTATCACTGCTTTTACCAAGAAGGGTGCTAACCCGTCCAAGTGGTCTGAAGAAGCTACGCAAGCTTTTTATCTATTAAAGCAACGCTTCATCTCTGCACCAGTTCTGAAACAGCCCAACATCGACTCTCCTTTCATCCTTGAGGTAGATGCCTCCTCCGTTGGAGTAGGAGCGGTGTTATCCCAGAGGGCTAAAGATGGTCATCTACATCCTTGCAGTTTCTTCTCCCGAAAGTTCTCCCCAGCTGAGCGCAACTATGCCATTGGCGACCAGGAGTTGCTAGCCATCAAGCTCGCTCTGGAAGAATGGAGATATCTGTTAGAGGGAGCTTCTCATTCAGTCACTATCCTTACCGACCACAAAAATCTTTTATATCTGAAAGGCACACAATGTCTTAACCCTCGTCAAGCCAGATGGGCACTTTTCTTTTCCAGGTTCGACTTTAAACTCCAGTTCTGTCCGGGTTCTCAGAATCGCAAGGCCGATGCCCTTTCCCGCTCACGGGAGCAAGAAAATGAGTCAGAATCTTCGGACAAGCATCCTATTATTAATCCGTTGGAATTCTCCACGGCAGGGATGGACTCTACGCCTCCACCAGGGAAAAGTTTTGTGAAGCCGGTGTTAAGGAAGAAGCTCATGCATTGGGCCCATGCTTCCCGTTTTGCTGGACATACAGGCATCCAGAAAACCCTTGAGTTTATCTCTAGGTCCTATTGGTGGCCAACTCTGAAGAAGGACGTCATGGAATTTATTGCCTCCTGCCCAAAGTGTGCCCAACACAAAGTCTCCCGCCAGTCGCCTGCTGGGCAACTGGTTCCATTATCTGTTCCCCGTCGACCGTGGTCCCATTTGTCGATGGACTTCGTTACAGATCTGCCCATGTGCAACAAGTTTAATACCATCTGGGTGGTAGTTGACCGGTTTACCAAGATGGCACATTTCATACCTCTCACCGGTCTTCCGTCAGCTTCTAAGCTGGCTCAAGTGTTTTTTCAAGAGATCTTCCGACTCCACGGTCTTCCTGAAGAGATCATCTCCGATCGATCAAGCTGTACAATTTGTAGCCAAGTTTTGGCGAAGTTTATGTCAAGCCCTCCAAGTCAAGTTAAAGTTTTCCACAGCTTATCATCATCAGACCAATGGTCAAACCGAGAGGGTGAATCAGGACTTGGAGGCCTTCCTCCGCATTTATGTGTCTTCCTCTCAAGATGACTGGGTTCAACTTCTTCCTTGGGCCGAGTTCAGCCACAACAATCAATACCATTCCTCATCTTCTTCAACACCATTCTTCATCAACTATGGATTCCACCCTAAAGTTTCAGAATTCCAACCGCTTCCTGCAACTTCAGTTCCAGCAGTGGATGTCACCTTGCGTCAGTTTTCTAACAACTGGAAGAGTGTGCGAGCGGCCCTGCTCAAAGCCTCGTTCAGGTACAAGAAGTTTGCTGATAGGAAGCGTAGAGCAGTTCCTGCTCTCAAGGTGGGTGATCGTGTGTGGTTGTCCACGAAGAATTTGAGGTTGAGAGTTCCCAGCATGATATTTGCACCTCGTTACATCGGTCCTTTCAAAATTGAACAAGTCATCAATCCTGTTGCCTACAAACTCCAGTTGCCTCCCTTCCTGAAGATACCCAGGACATTCCATGTTTCCCTGTTGAAACCGCTGATCCTGAATCGGTTTCATTCTGCACTTCCTCCAGCTCCAAAAGTCCAAACTCAACGGGGAGTTGAGTATGAAGTGGGCAAGATTCTGGACTCACATTTCCGCTACGGTCAGTTGCAGTATCTTATTGACTGGAAGGGCTATGGTCCTGAAGAACGCTCTTGGACCAATGCTTCGGATGTCCATGCTCCTGCCTTGGTCCGGAATTTCCACTCTAAGTTTCCTCAAAAGCCGAAGAAGTGTGGGGCCACTCCTAAAGGGGGGGGGGGGGGCTGTCACGATCCGGGTATCTGGACGCCATTACTTGCTTTTTAGATGCCTTCTGAGGCTGGCTCAGCATCCCAGGGCCGGATCTCATCTGTGTTCCTGATGTCCACACTCTGCATATCCCTCCTGTCACTGTGAGATGCTGTCAAAGCGGCGCCATGTTTGAATCTAGCATGGCGTCTCCCGTCCTCCGCCGCCGCTCCTGTGTTACAGTATGCAGGTTGTCAGAGTGGTGCCCCATGCCTGCCGCGGCCTCCGCTGTCATCCATGTGTCTCAGTGTGCAGTTGTCAGTTTGGCGTCTCCTGTCCTCCGCGGCCGGCGCCGCCATTGCTGCTATGTTTCCACATGGTTTTCCAAACCAACTTTCCCTCCAAGTACTAACATGGCCGCAGCCATGTTTGTTCAGTCACATGTTCAATCTCCACCAATCCGCTGCACTGTGAACCTGCATGATTGGCCAGCCAATACCTGCCCTGCAGCAGGTATAAGTATTCTGTGCCTGAACCAGGAAATGGTCAGTGCTTTGAATGTCAAACCTTGTTCCAGTGTCTCTCTCCTGTGGTTGTTTCTCCAGATTCCAGCTCCTGTCTCCAGCATCCACTACGAGACCCGCACCTGCCTACCATCCTGTGGTGCAGCCTGACTCTGCAGCCCTCCGTGGCTATTCCAGCTTCCAGCTATTAACTCATCTGCTTCCAGCGGTCAGCTTCCAGCAGTATCCAGTTTCTTCAAAGTGCCGGTGTTATTCCAGCGGATCCCTACTTACCAGCAGTATCCACTACCACCGGTAACCTCTCCACTACTCTTCTGTTTCCACGCTCCCTAGCATCTTACAGTATCTACTCTGTGTCTTCATCACCTGTCTGGTTCCATCCAGCATCCACTCCGTGTCTTCATCACCTGTCTGGTTCCATCCAGCATCCACTCCGTGTCTTCATCACCTGTCTGGTTCCATCCAGCATCCACTCCGTGTCTTCATTACCTGGCTGATTCCATTCAGCATCCACTCCGTGTCTCTACCACCTGGCTGGTTCCATCCAGTATCTACAACAGTCTGTTCAAGTTACCACCTACATCTATACTTCCACTGGCGTGTTCCTCGGCTATCTTCACTACTACAGCCAGGCCTGGTAAGGTTAATCCATCAAGGGACTTTAACATCCATTCCTCAACCTACCAGTGCTCTGTGATACCTTTCATGGTTATAAGTGATCCAGGAACTGTATTATTTATATGCCATTTGCTTTTATCAACTGTGAATACTGTTGTTTATACACGGAGTCTGTTAATAAAACCTTTTATTGACTTTTAACCTGGTTGTCATGGTCACACCTTCGGGTAATCCTTTCGCACTTACATGTCCAGGGGTCTGATTAAACCTTCCAGGTTTAATTTCATTCCAGCCCCTACAACTGAGGCTTTCTCCTGTCAGCCTAAACCCTCAGTTGTGACAGCCAGTATGCTATGCCTGTGAACACAGAATGCCCACAGCCAAATAGCGCTTTTAAACAGTAATTCACACTATTAAATGCACCACAATCGCTTTGTGCCCCCCTTAATAGCACCCTGTACTTGTCAGTAGTGGAGGAGAGAACCAGCGTGTTCTCTGCAGCCTGAGGAGAGAGAGAAAATGGCGCTGAGCAGTGTGCTGGCTGCCTGAGGAAGAAGCTCCGCCCCCGCAATTCCTTACACTCTGTACACATTATGATATTTATACTGGCGGAGGTAGGGCTGTGCCAGCGGCATCTTATGCACCCTTTTAGCCAGTTTGAGGTATATTTTTGCTACCCATGCCCCCCCCCCTCCCAGCGGCCTGCACCCTGCAGTGCCTGTGTGTGTGGGCAGCAATGGCGCGCTGCGCTCCCGCCAGCCGCGCCGTACCTCATCCATCACTTACTTGATAGAAGTTCATTCTTCTCATACTCACCTGTCTTCTGACCTCTGGCTCTGCGAGGGGGGTGACGGCGTGCTGTGGGAGTGAGCATCTAGACACGGCTAGCGTTCAGTACCCTTCAGGAGCTAATGCATACCTCCCAACTTTGAGCGCAGGTGAAGAGGGACACACGCGCGGCGAAGCCGTGCGCGCTCCGAAAAGGGGGCGTGACCTATGGAAAAGGGGACGTGGCTTTGCGGGAGGACCCGCGATCGCGAGCCATGCCCCCGGTTTCGTCACTGAGGGGGCATGCCCAGCGCTCTGTGAGCCGCTGGCATGGCCTCTCTCCCTCTGTCTGCACTGAATAGACACTGTGCGCGTGCGCACAGCGTCTATTCACCACTTGGAGACAGAGCCTCCTATCTGCCCCCTCCCCCCCACTGCGGCCCGCGGGTGGGACAGCGGGACAGTCCCCAAAAAATGGGACTGTCCCGCGAAAATCGGGACAGTTGGGAGGTATGGCTAATGGTGTCCTGTTAGCCAGAAGCAGAGCCATGAAACTCTTTAGGAAGTCGGTTCTGCTTCTGCCCCCTCAGTCCCACGAAGCAAGGAGTCTGTTGCCAGCAGTTCTCCCTGAAAATAAAAAACCTAACATAAGTCTTTTCAGAGAAACTCAGTAGAGCTCCTCAGAGTGCATCCAGTTTGCCTGGGCACATTTCTAAAACTGAGGTCTGGAGGAGGGGCATAGATGGAGGAGCCAGTTCACACCCAATGAAAAGTCTTAAGAGTGCCCATGTCTCCTGCGGATCCCGTCTATACCCCATGGTCTTGATGTGATCCCCAGCATCCTCTAGGACATATGAGAAAGTAAATCTGAACGGTAGCAATCTGGAAAGCAGTGCATCTGAGTGATATAATATAGAATTTACTGCCTTATTCAGATCACGCTTGGCCGCACAGAGTTTACAAATCTCTTTTTGATTTGTTAAGGCCAGCATATCTGCCAGAGACAGAAGATAGACCCGTGAGGAGATCTCCCAATTTTTTAGTACTTTCTGTACCAACTGCACAATCGCATTCCTATGTTTCTACATGTTCCATGTAACCCCCTAACCCAAACCTCTAAATTAATCCTAATACCCAAACCCCTAGACTAACCCTAATACCTTCTTACCCTAGCACTAATACTCAATCACCTACATTAACCCTAATACCCTCTTACCCTAACCTAAACACCTAAACCATGGGTCTTCAACCTGCGTCCCTCCAGCTGCTGTGGAACTGCACATCCCAGCATGCCCTGCCACAGTTTTGCTACTAAGGCATGCTAAAACTGAGCAGGGTATGCTGGGATATGTAGTTCCACAACAGCTGGAGGGCCACAAAGTTGAAGACCCATGACCCAAACTAACCCATAACCCAACCCTAGCCCTAATACCCTAACCCAGTGCTTCTCAAACTGTGTGCCGTGGAACCCTGGGGTGCCGCGGGACACTTGCAGGGGTGCCTTGGATTGGTGGTCCAGGAACAATTCAAATTATTTATGGTCAATGTAATATGCAAAACCAGTGCTGCTGGCTGCCACACATAAAACGTGCATACACAGAACCTAAGGATCAGAGGCGTTTGGGCCCCCTCCTCTCCTGTAGCCGTCACCGCTGCTGTTAGCGCTCTCAGCACTGAGACTCTGGCACAGTGCCAGAGTCTACAGCACATGCGCAGGATTCCAAAAAAAATGGCAGCCGCGCCATTTTTTCGGAGTCCTGCCCTGCGCATACGCTGTAGATTCTGGCACTGTGCCAGAGTCTCTAGTGCTCAGTGCGCTAGCAGCGGCGGTGACGGCTACAGGAGAGGAGGGGGCCCACACACAGTCACCAATGGATGCCGGAAAGGTGAGTACAGAAGAAATGGGTGCAGCGTCTGTGGTGTGGGCCCCCTCTGGACCCAGGGGCCTGTGTGCAACGCACACACTGCACCCATTAAAGTTACGCCACTGCTAAGGATGACATATAAAGACCATTTTGACTGCGCATGCATGCACCACGATGGAGTTGCAGTACAGAGTCAGACACACGCACCAAAAAAATTATTAGAAATGTGTTCCTGTGTGGTTACAGGGGGTTGGCTAATTAGACACAGATATAACGTAGTGTGGGCGTGTTTCTGAAAGTGATTGCATATAGAGATGTTCAATTGCTCACATTGGAGGCCACCTAGCATAGGGCTAGCGAAAGTTTCAATGGTGCGACCGATGGTGGCGCACCGCACGGCATTGTGGGAGCGGCCATAGATGTTAGAGGGCATAATTGACCTCTAGTGTCTATGAGGTGCTCCGGCGGCCGGAGACAGAGGGCAGCAGCGGTAGGGAAGCAGGAGCGGGGATGGTGAGTATTTATTTATTTTTGTAAGCAGCACAGCTACAGGGGGCACAGTACTGGGGCAGAACTACTGAGGGCACAGCTACACAGGTGGCACAGTACTGGGGGCACAGCTACAGTGGGCACAGCTTCAGGGGGCACAACTACTGAGGGCACAGCTACAGGGGGAACAGTACTGGGGGCACAACTACTGAGGGCACAGCTACAGGGGGCACAACTACTGAGGGCACCGCTACAGGGGGAACAGTACTGGGGGCACAACTACTGAGGGCACAGTATTGGGGGCACAACTACTGAGGGCACAGCTACAGGGGGCATAACTGACCAGCCTCTTCCCCACCAACCCTGTTTTGCCTGTCGGGGGGTGGGGGGCGGCACTGGGCGCCAAAGGAATCTTTCGCCCTGGGCGCCATAAAGTCTAGAACCGCCCCTGCTCCAGTGGCCTCCACAGCCACCAGATCTTAATCCAAGAGTGTCCCTTACTTTTGTATGGAGTGGACCTGGGAATTCACAGCAAGAATGTGCAGCTTTAAATCTGTAGTAACTTTGTAATGCCATACCCTCCAGCTGTACCTTTCTGGCAGGTACAGGACCTTTTTTATATGGTCTGTACCGATTTTTGGCTCTCCAAACTTCCTTTGAAAGTATAGGAAAAGGGGCGTGGCCACATAACCCTTTACCCGTGGCCACGCCCCCAATTGTTATGTGTAAAATGTTGGAGGGTATGTGATGCTATCACATCAACAAAATTGTATAGGGGATGTTCCCGCCACCTTGTTGAATTTATTGGCCCAAATAACTCAGGCTGATCCTGGGGCCCACTACTAGTAAGCTGTATGTAATATAGAGGCCATGCAGTGTATACAGTATTACCTAGCTGTGCATACAGTATAGGGATGTGTCCTTACTAAGTTTTCCTAAAATCGCACCAAATACCCTCCTGTCTTATGCCACAATGATGGATATACAGTGGCGCACCATGTTATTAGCCATTCGGAATGTGCTAGCTCTCTCAAAAGATTCCTGTTTCCTATATTAAACATACAACAAATGTGGTGAATATTCACATAAAATAGGTAAAAGTAGCAAAAAAAAATAGTAGCAGAATATTAGCAAAAAAATAGCAAGGGAACTCTGCAGAAGGAAGCCTATAGGCATTGTGGCAGTATGAAGGTAAATTGCATTAGAGACACATGGATTCTGTGTGGCAATGCCGTAACTAGACATTTTAGCGCTGTGTGCAAGAAACAGCATCAGCGCCCCCCCACCTATACAAACCAGGGCCAGAGCGCGCCAAAAATTTAAGGGCGTGGCTTCACTTGTAAGGGGAGTGGCCACATGGCTCCCCTTTACACGTTACGACAGGCATAGCTCCCTTTTAACACATTACGGCAGACAGAGTCCCCATTTTTACAATTACGGCAGGCAGCGTTCCCATTTTTACACATTACGGCAGGCAGAGTCCCCATTTTTACACATTAAGGCAGGCAGAGTCTCCATGTTTACACATTACGGCAGGCAGAGTCCCCATTTTTACACATTAAGGCAGGCAGAGTCCCCATGTTTACACATTAAGGCAGGCAGAGTCCCCATTTTTACACATTAAGGTAGGCAGAGTCCCCATTTTTACAAATTATGGCAGGCAGAATCCCCATTTTTACACATTGTAGCAGGCAGAGTCCCCATTTTTTACACATTAAGGCAGGCAGAGTCCCATTTCTACACATTAAGGCAGGCAGAGTCCCCATTTTTACACATTAAGGCAGGCAGAGTCCCCATGTTTACACATTAAGGCAGGCAGAGTCCCCATTGTTACCCATTATAGCAGGAGCCACACTTTTTTACACATTACAGCAGGAGAGTCCCCATTCTTTACACATTAGGCAGGCAGAGTCCCCTTTTTACACATAATGGCAGGCAGTCCCCCCCCTTTTTTTTTTACACATGACAGGCAGTCCCCCTTTTTTTACACATAACAGGAGGCAGTCCCCATTTTTTTACGCATAACGGCAGGCAGTCCCCCTTTTGTTTTTTACACATAACGGCAGTCAGTCCCCCCCTTTTTTTTTTTTTTTTACACATAACGGCAGGCAATCCCGTTTTTTTTTTTTTTTACAAATTAGGCAGAGTCCCCCATTTTTACACAGTAGGCTGGAAGGGGGGGGGGGGGAGAGAGAGAGAGAGATAGAGAGAGAGAGACAGCCAGCCAGGGACAGTTACCTGTAAGCATGCTCCTCTTCACCAGCACCGTGTGCACCTGCGGGTCATTCACTCCAAGTCCATGGCGCTCTTCTGTCTTCTCCTCTTTTAGCAGCAGCCAGGGGGCCACCACCATCCTCCAGTAGCAGTGGCAACCAGGGCAGTGTGGGAGAGACGTCTGACATCATCACGTGACGTCTCTCCCGAATTGCGGGGGAGGGGGGCCGGGCTGCCGCTGGGCCATCTGTCACACTGACGCCGCAGCGCTGCACTGAGCTTACAGCAGCAGCGGCTTGAAAACTTCCTCTGAACTTGAAGCCGCCGCCGCCTGCCCGCCTGTCTGTGTCCAGCTGAAGCCGGCAGCTTCAGCTGGACACAGGCAGGCGGCGGCGGCTGCAAGTTCAGAGGAAGTTGCGGGCGGGTGGGCGGTCAGCGGCTGCAGAGGGACACGGGCGGGCGGCGGCAACTTCAGCAGGATGCAGGCGGCGCCGTCAGCGGGACACAGGCGGCGCCGCCGCCATCAGCAGTCTGGGCTTGGAGCTAGCGGGTGTGATGCCCGATGGTGCGCCCTGCATTTGCGCTGTGGGCAAGGCACCATCGGCACACACCTAGTTACGGCTCTGCTGTGTGGGGCAGGAGGGATCCGCCAACACAGGGAAGAAAAGGCAGATGTGAGCACACCTAGTGACAGCAGAGGAGAGTCAGTCTGGGAGACTTGCTTTCAGGACATGCTGTGGCTTGTATGACCGGCCCAAGTGGGGCTGAGAAAGCCGGTCAGAGCTCATTGTGCTGCTAGGAAGTCACTGACAGCCAGGAGTCCTGTGTCTAACCCAGTAGAAGACAGGTGAGGCCACCAAACTCTGGGACTGAGCTATATGTTGCTGACAAGAAGCCAGGCCAGAGAGCATTGAGCATTGTCAAAGTCGAAAAATATCATGATTCATATGCCTTGTATTAACCCCTAATGTGTGCGCATGCTGCTCGTCGCCTGGTCCCCTGTGCGTACACATCCCCACAGGTTTTGTAAGGGACGCATCAGCGTCTCGTGCGCATGGGATGTGTAAATACGGCGGAGTTTGTGAGCTTGTAGCGTGCGACTCGATCGTGACATATTTAACCCAAATAGCGTATATTATAGTTAATATTCCCCTTAACAATGTCAGCAAGTATGGTAAGTTTAAAACTTCTTGGACAGAGAGATTCCTCTTTGCATGCTGGGAGGGCTCAGACAAAGGTTGGAGGGTAGTGTTTGGTGTCCAGCTGTGGGGTATTGAAGGGGTGTTGTGCCTATGATAGTTGGGAGGGATTCGCATGTTCCTGCGCATGGTTATGCGCAGAGGTAGAGAATAAGATGGATTGTATTCAGAATTAAATTAGAAATAAGTGCAGGGTAAGTAAATGGAATTCAGTCATTTCTTTCCCACAGACTGAATACAATGGCCTTATTTACACTAAGCTTTGAGATTCTATGAAGAGGGCTTACACCTTTGTTTATGAATAGGACCAGGTTTCTCTCCAGAATAATGAGTGCTGAGTTGTCAATTGTCTCAACTGAAGGTGGGGTAAACAAAGCCCAGAGACAGAGTTTGTTTGGAAGATCCAAAACAATAGCTTTCCACAATACAACCAGACAGAGAGGAATTTAGAATACTAACAAGTCCTAGCCATCGCCCACTTCTTGAACTAACCAATGATCCCCGGTGCAGTACATGTCCCACCCCCTAACCAATGGAAAGAGAGCACACAGTGTCTATTGTAGTATGTCTTGAGTTAGTAAATAAATATAGCTTGCAATAGGCTTGGTCACTGTTATGCACACCAGTGCCAGCAGGAAAGTACTGGTGTCAGAACTGTTATGCACTCCAGTGTCTGCAGGAATGTACTGGTGTTTGAACTGTTATGCAAAACAGATGGACTCACAGACAAACTGGGGGATATGACATAACGTACACAGAAGGTGATAGGGTAACAAAATACACACAAAGTGAACAGAGAAGCCCAGAGGCTAAGGAACTGGGTATCTCCCTTGTATTAGAACTGCTAAGATGGAAAAAGCAAGATGTTGTGTTTTAATACGTAGAGTACCCGAAATGCTGTTGCTAAGGGCAACAGCAAAACCCTAAAGGGTTACCAACGGGTGTGGCAGTAAACTCCTTGGTCAGAGATGGAATGATAGACACAAGGAGAATCTCCACAATCCAAATTCTCACTTGCAGTGCACAGGTTTTAGCTTACTGCCACTAAACTGACCCCTGACACCTAGCACAGTGAGACAGGATTAGACAGGCAAGTCTTAGAATACAGCCGCAAACTTGCTAAGTTCACAGGGTAGTAACAGAACCCCAGCAAGCTAAACGACTGACTCCAGTCTTACTGCTAGGTCTGGATTGGCAGAGTGTAATACCAAATTCCCAGGCCTATTTGCAGTAAGCAACAAACAAATACAAAGCTACACAGTACTGGCTAACGTTCATGAACTGACTAACCAACAAAGATTCAGCAGCATCTGCTTACCCTGAAAAGAGGCCTTATAAAGCAGGTGCTGTCCACGCCCCACTCAGACCTCACAGACTGTGAGCACAAAAACCAGCACCGGATCCCCTGCCGTGCACAGAGCCTATAACCACTGCACAGCAAAAGACCCGAACCGGAGTATCAGCTGCGCTCAGGTTACTCCACTAGCACTTGTCTCCCGGTTGCCATGACGACGTGGCAGCACAGGGCAGGAGACCCTAACAGTACCCCCCCTCTGACGAGGGGTCAAAGAACCCCTACCACCGGGTTTATCGGGGAACTGCGAGAAGAAAGAGCGTATCAGTCTGGGGGCATGAAGATCACAACTGCGCACCCACGACCGCTCCTCCGGGCCATACCCTTTCCAGTGCACCAAAAATGACAGCCGACCCCGAACCACCTTGGAGTCAAGAATCCTTTCAACAACAAACTCCCTCTGGCCACGTATCAGAAGAGGGGAAGGTCTTCCACTGGTAGAAGGATTACTAATCGCCCGTTTTAAAAGGGAACAATGAAATGTTTTATTGATACCCAAAGAACGGGGCAGATCTAACTGAAATGCCACCGGATTGATAACCCTGGTGATCTTATAAGGGCCGATGAACCGGGGCCCTAACTTATGAGATGGCTGTCTCAACTTCAAATTCTTGGTAGACAACCAGACGAAGTCTCCTAATTTGAAGCTGCAGGGTCTTTTCCGCTTATCAAAAACCCTTTTGGTCACTAATGACACAGACACAAGGGCTTTCTTCACTTTCCGCCAAATACCTCTAAGGACCGAAACCACAGAGGAACCACCAGGCGTGGAGTCCACGGGGTCAAAAGAATTGGCCTTAGGATGATGCCCATACACACAAAGGAAGGGAGAGATCCCTGTAGCAGAGTGAGCCGCGTTGTTATAGGCAAACTCCGCCATGGACAGATGAGCAACCCAGTCAGTCTGACACTTGGAGACATAACACCTGAGGAACTGCTCCAAGGACTGGTTCACCCTTTCAGTCTGCCCATTAGACTGCGGATGGTAGCCTGACGACAAGCTGACAGAAATCTGGAGATCGGAACAAAATGCCCTCCAGAATTTGGCCACAAACTGGGATCCGCGGTCAGAGACCACATCAAGTGGCAACCCGTGGAGACGCACAACATGCAGCATAAATAATTCAGACAGGCGTCTGGCTGATGGCAGCCCAACCAGTGGAACGAAGTGCGCCATCTTCGAAAACCTGTCAACGACAACCCAGATGGCTGTCATCCCCGAGGATTTGGGCAAGTCCACCACAAAATCCATTGAAATGTGGGTCCATGGCTTAGATGGGATAGAGAGTGGATGTAATGGGCCAACAGGAACCCCTCTAGGAGTCTTATTTCGGGCACAGATGTCACATGCCCGAACCCACTGATCCACATCCTTAGCCACCGAGGGCCACCACACCGCCCTAGATAGCAACTCCCGAGTTCTGGCAATACCCGGGTGACCTGCCGACTTCTTGGCATGGAATTCCAGGAACACTCGCTGTCTTAACCTAGGAGGCACAAACAAAAGACCTACCGGAAGGTCTGGAGGAGCCTGCTCCTGTGCTCTAAGGACTAATGATAAGAGGTCCTGGGTAATGCCCACTTTAATACATGATGGGGAAACAATGGGCAACGGCTCCTCGGTGGTCTCCTGGATTGGAGCAAAACTCTGCGAGAGCGCATCAGCCTTGATGTTTTTTGACCCAGGGCGATATGTTATCAAAAAATTAAAGCGAGCAAAAAACAAAGCCCATCGTGCCTGCCTGGCATTGAGACGCTTCGCTGACTCTAAATATGCCAGATTCTTATGGTCAGTGAGAATTGAGACCACAAACTTAGCCCCCTCAAGCCAGTGTCTCCACTCCTCGAGTGCATCCTTAATAGCCAACAATTCCCGGTTACCCACGTCATAATTCATCTCGGCAGGCGAAAATTTACGGGAAAAGTAAGCACAGGGATGAAGGCGATTATCAGACACTCCCATCTGAGAAAGCACTGCCCCAATACCCATCTCAGAGGCATCCACCTCCACCACAAAAGGACGCTCTGGATCTGGGTGTCGCAGCACCTTGGCCGAAACAAATGCCCTTTTGAGACGGGCAAAAGCCGCTTTAGCCTCACAAGACCAGTGAGCAACATCCGCCCCTTTCTTAGTGAGTGCCACCAAGGGCGCCACTATAGACGAAAATCCAGCGATAAATCGTCTATAAAAATTCGCAAAGCCCAGGAAACGCTGAAGCGCCTTCAAACTAGTGGGCTGCACCCAATCCAGGACTGCCTGTACCTTGGAACCCTCCATTTGGAAACCTTCTGGGGAGATAATATATCCTAGAAATGCGATTTGCTGAACTTCAAATTCGCACTTCTCCAGCTTTGCCCCAAGCCGGTGGTCTCTGAGTTTCTGGAGGACTAAGCGTACATGCTTCCGATGTTCCTCCAGGGAATGGGAGAAGATTAGGATGTCATCTAAGTATACAACTAAGAATCTATCCAAATATTCCCTGAGCACATCATTCATGAAATCCTGGAAGACTGCCGGGGCATTACAGAGCCCAAAAGGCATCACCAAATATTCATAATGCCCTGAGTGGGTATTAAAGGCAGTCTTCCATTCATCCCCCTCTCTTATTCGGATTAGATTGTACGCACCGCGTAGGTCAATCTTAGAAAAAATGGTGGCAGTACGAAGCTGGTCAAACAAGACCGAAATGAGAGGCAGTGGGTATGAGTTTTTAATCGTGATACGGTTCAATTCCCTGAAGTCGATGCAGGGTCGCAACGAACCGTCCTTTTTACCCACGAAGAAGAACCCCGACCCAACTGGAGACTGTGAAGGTCTGATAAATCCCTTAGCCAAGTTCTCCTGAATGTACTCTGCCATAGCCTGAGTCTCAGGACGTGACAGGGAGTACAACCTGCTCTTGGGAAGCTTAGCATTTGGCAACAAATCAATGGCACAGTCATAGGGGCGATGGGGAGGTAGTACCTCTGCAACTTTTTTGGAGAACACGTCCGCAAAATCTGCATAACACCCTGGCAATCCTGGCAAACTTAGCTGCGAGAGCCTGACTGGAAGGCTCAAGCAACTCCTGAAACAATCAGTACCCCAACTAAGAATCTCCCCAGAGACCCAGTCAAATTGAGGATTGTGGGCCCTTAACCAGGGTAACCCCAACACCAATGGGGCAAAAGTACAGACAGTCACATAAAAGGACAATTTTTCAGAGTGTGTGGCTCCAATAAACAAAGAAATCTGGCTAGTGCAAGAGGTAATTTTACCTTGGAATAATGGTTCCCCGTTTAACCCACAAATCTCAATTTCCGATGCCAAGGGTACTAAGGGAACAGAGTGTTTCAGGGCGAATTGGCGGTCCATAAAAACCCCGTCGGCCCCACTGTCCACAAAGGCCTCAGTCTTGACAGTTTGACCGAGGATCTTCAAGGTCACCGGAATGATAAAAGTCTTCTTGGGAAATTCTGACTTCTGGCCTGACAGGATATTTCCCATCACCCTCAGGCCCTGAAGTTTTCCGGCTTTTCTGGGCATGATACTACCACATGACCTTTATTCCCACAGTACAAACACAACCCCTGCTGTCTCCTCCGCGTCTTCTCACGCGAGGAGAGGCGGGTAGCCCCAATCTGCATAGGCTCCTCAGAAAATTCCTCAGAGTCTGAGGTTCCCTTGGGAAGGAAGGAAATCTCAGTCTCCCTTTCAAGCCTACGCTCTCTCAGCCGTCTATCCACCCGGATGGATAACTGCATGAGCTGATCCAAGCTATCAGGCAAGGGATATTGTACCAGTTGGTCCTTTATCTGGTTAGAAAGACCTCTTCGGTACTGGTGTCTCAGGGCTGGGTCATTCCACTGGGTATCATGGGCCAACCTCCGAAACTCCGTACAGTAAACCTCAACTGGCCTGCGCCCTTGCTTAAGGATCGAAATCTGAGCCTCGGCTGAGGCCGTCTTGTCAGGGTCATCATACAACATGCCCAGTGCCGTAAAAAAAGCATCAACACTTTTAAGCGACGGACAGTCAGGCTGCAACCCATATGCCCAGACCTGTGGGTCTCCTTGTAGCAAGGAAATCACTATGCCCACCCGCTGAATCTCCGACCCAGAAGACTGAGGCCTAAGCCGGAAGTATAGCTTGCAGCTCTCCTTGAAACAAAAGAACTGCGAGCGATCTCCAGAAAAACGATCCGGGAGATTTACTTTCGGCTCCTTAACCCCTGCAGGTGCTGCTGCTGCGGGAGCTCCGCCAGCAGCCTGGGAGGTGTGCATTTTAATGGACAAATCATTAAATTGTCGAGTCAGGACCTGCACCTGATCGACCACCTGTTGCAACGTATTTTGAGGGGTATGCTCCATATTCCCACAAAATTTCAACAGGAGTATTAGGCTGCTGAATATGTTATGCACACCAGTGCCAGCAGGAAAGTACTGGTGTCAGAACTGTTATGCACTCCAGTGTCTGCAGGAATGTACTGGTGTTTGAACTGTTATGCAAAACAGATGGACTCACAGACAAACTGGGGGATATGACATAACGTACACAGAAGGTGATAGGGTAACAAAATACACACAAAGTGAACAGAGAAGCCCAGAGGCTAAGGAACTGGGTATCTCCCTTGTATTAGAACTGCTAAGATGGAAAAAGCAAGATGTTGTGTTTTAATACGTAGAGTACCCGAAATGCTGTTGCTAAGGGCAACAGCAAAACCCTAAAGGGTTACCAACGGGTGTGGCAGTAAACTCCTTGGTCAGAGATGGAATGATAGACACAAGGAGAATCTCCACAATCCAAATTCTCACTTGCAGTGCACAGGTTTTAGCTTACTGCCACTAAACTGACCCCTGACACCTAGCACAGTGAGACAGGATTAGACAGGCAAGTCTTAGAATACAGCCGCAAACTTGCTAAGTTCACAGGGTAGTAACAGAACCCCAGCAAGCTAAACGACTGACTCCAGTCTTACTGCTAGGTCTGGATTGGCAGAGTGTAATACCAAATTCCCAGGCCTATTTGCAGTAAGCAACAAACAAATACAAAGCTACACAGTACTGGCTAACGTTCATGAACTGACTAACCAACAAAGATTCAGCAGCATCTGCTTACCCTGAAAAGAGGCCTTATAAAGCAGGTGCTGTCCACGCCCCACTCAGACCTCACAGACTGTGAGCACAAAAACCAGCACCGGATCCCCTGCCGTGCACAGAGCCTATAACCACTGCACAGCAAAAGACCCGAACCGGAGTATCAGCTGCGCTCAGGTTACTCCACTAGCACTTGTCTCCCGGTTGCCATGACGACGTGGCAGCACAGGGCAGGAGACCCTAACAGTACCCCCCCTCTGACGAGGGGTCAAAGAACCCCTACCACCGGGTTTATCGGGGAACTGCGAGAAGAAAGAGCGTATCAGTCTGGGGGCATGAAGATCACAACTGCGCACCCACGACCGCTCCTCCGGGCCATACCCCTTCCAGTGCACCAAAAATGACAGCCGACCCCGAACCACCTTGGAGTCAAGAATCCTTTCAACAACAAACTCCCTCTGGCCACGTATCAGAAGAGGGGAAGGTCTTCCACTGGTAGAAGGATTACTAATCGCCCGTTTTAAAAGGGAACAATGAAATGTTTTATTGATACCCAAAGAACGGGGCAGATCTAACTGAAATGCCACCGGATTGATAACCCTGGTGATCTTATAAGGGCCGATGAACCGGGGCCCTAACTTATGAGATGGCTGTCTCAACTTCAAATTCTTGGTAGACAACCAGACGAAGTCTCCTAATTTGAAGCTGCAGGGTCTTTTCCGCTTATCAAAAACCCTTTTGGTCACTAATGACACAGACACAAGGGCTTTCTTCACTTTCCGCCAAATACCTCTAAGGACCGAAACCACAGAGGAACCACCAGGCGTGGAGTCCACGGGGTCAAAAGAATTGGCCTTAGGATGATGCCCATACACACAAAGGAAGGGAGAGATCCCTGTAGCAGAGTGAGCCGCGTTGTTATAGGCAAACTCCGCCATGGACAGATGAGCAACCCAGTCAGTCTGACACTTGGAGACATAACACCTGAGGAACTGCTCCAAGGACTGGTTCACCCTTTCAGTCTGCCCATTAGACTGCGGATGGTAGCCTGACGACAAGCTGACAGAAATCTGGAGATCGGAACAAAATGCCCTCCAGAATTTGGCCACAAACTGGGATCCGCGGTCAGAGACCACATCAAGTGGCAACCCGTGGAGACGCACAACATGCAGCATAAATAATTCAGACAGGCGTCTGGCTGATGGCAGCCCAACCAGTGGAACGAAGTGCGCCATCTTCGAAAACCTGTCAACGACAACCCAGATGGCTGTCATCCCCGAGGATTTGGGCAAGTCCACCACAAAATCCATTGAAATGTGGGTCCATGGCTTAGATGGGATAGAGAGTGGATGTAATGGGCCAACAGGAACCCCTCTAGGAGTCTTATTTCGGGCACAGATGTCACATGCCCGAACCCACTGATCCACATCCTTAGCCACCGAGGGCCACCACACCGCCCTAGATAGCAACTCCCGAGTTCTGGCAATACCCGGGTGACCTGCCGACTTCTTGGCATGGAATTCCAGGAACACTCGCTGTCTTAACCTAGGAGGCACAAACAAAAGACCTACCGGAAGGTCTGGAGGAGCCTGCTCCTGTGCTCTAAGGACTAATGATAAGAGGTCCTGGGTAATGCCCACTTTAATACATGATGGGGAAACAATGGGCAACGGCTCCTCGGTGGTCTCCTGGATTGGAGCAAAACTCTGCGAGAGCGCATCAGCCTTGATGTTTTTTGACCCAGGGCGATATGTTATCAAAAAATTAAAGCGAGCAAAAAACAAAGCCCATCGTGCCTGCCTGGCATTGAGACGCTTCGCTGACTCTAAATATGCCAGATTCTTATGGTCAGTGAGAATTGAGACCACAAACTTAGCCCCCTCAAGCCAGTGTCTCCACTCCTCGAGTGCATCCTTAATAGCCAACAATTCCCGGTTACCCACGTCATAATTCATCTCGGCAGGCGAAAATTTACGGGAAAAGTAAGCACAGGGATGAAGGCGATTATCAGACACTCCCATCTGAGAAAGCACTGCCCCAATACCCATCTCAGAGGCATCCACCTCCACCACAAAAGGACGCTCTGGATCTGGGTGTCGCAGCACCTTGGCCGAAACAAATGCCCTTTTGAGACGGGCAAAAGCCGCTTTAGCCTCACAAGACCAGTGAGCAACATCCGCCCCTTTCTTAGTGAGTGCCACCAAGGGCGCCACTATAGACGAAAATCCAGCGATAAATCGTCTATAAAAATTCGCAAAGCCCAGGAAACGCTGAAGCGCCTTCAAACTAGTGGGCTGCACCCAATCCAGGACTGCCTGTACCTTGGAACCCTCCATTTGGAAACCTTCTGGGGAGATAATATATCCTAGAAATGCGATTTGCTGAACTTCAAATTCGCACTTCTCCAGCTTTGCCCCAAGCCGGTGGTCTCTGAGTTTCTGGAGGACTAAGCGTACATGCTTCCGATGTTCCTCCAGGGAATGGGAGAAGATTAGGATGTCATCTAAGAATACAACTAAGAATCTATCCAAATATTCCCTGAGCACATCATTCATGAAATCCTGGAAGACTGCCGGGGCATTACAGAGCCCAAAAGGCATCACCAAATATTCATAATGCCCTGAGTGGGTATTAAAGGCAGTCTTCCATTCATCCCCCTCTCTTATTCGGATTAGATTGTACGCACCGCGTAGGTCAATCTTAGAAAAAATGGTGGCAGTACGAAGCTGGTCAAACAAGACCGAAATGAGAGGCAGTGGGTATGAGTTTTTAATCGTGATACGGTTCAATTCCCTGAAGTCGATGCAGGGTCGCAACGAACCGTCCTTTTTACCCACGAAGAAGAACCCCGACCCAACTGGAGACTGTGAAGGTCTGATAAATCCCTTAGCCAAGTTCTCCTGAATGTACTCTGCCATAGCCTGAGTCTCAGGACGTGACAGGGAGTACAACCTGCTCTTGGGAAGCTTAGCATTTGGCAACAAATCAATGGCACAGTCATAGGGGCGATGGGGAGGTAGTACCTCTGCAACTTTTTTGGAGAACACGTCCGCAAAATCTGCATAACACCCTGGCAATCCTGGCAAACTTAGCTGCGAGAGCCTGACTGGAAGGCTCAAGCAACTCCTGAAACAATCAGTACCCCAACTAAGAATCTCCCCAGAGACCCAGTCAAATTGAGGATTGTGGGCCCTTAACCAGGGTAACCCCAACACCAATGGGGCAAAAGTACAGACAGTCACATAAAAGGACAATTTTTCAGAGTGTGTGGCTCCAATAAACAAAGAAATCTGGCTAGTGCAAGAGGTAATTTTACCTTGGAATAATGGTTCCCCGTTTAACCCACAAATCTCAATTTCCGATGCCAAGGGTACTAAGGGAACAGAGTGTTTCAGGGCGAATTGGCGGTCCATAAAAACCCCGTCGGCCCCACTGTCCACAAAGGCCTCAGTCTTGACAGTTTGACCGAGGATCTTCAAGGTCACCGGAATGATAAAAGTCTTCTTGGGAAATTCTGACTTCTGGCCTGACAGGATATTTCCCATCACCCTCAGGCCCTGAAGTTTTCCGGCTTTTCTGGGCATGATACTACCACATGACCTTTATTCCCACAGTACAAACACAACCCCTGCTGTCTCCTCCGCGTCTTCTCACGCGAGGAGAGGCGGGTAGCCCCAATCTGCATAGGCTCCTCAGAAAATTCCTCAGAGTCTGAGGTTCCCTTGGGAAGGAAGGAAATCTCAGTCTCCCTTTCAAGCCTACGCTCTCTCAGCCGTCTATCCACCCGGATGGATAACTGCATGAGCTGATCCAAGCTATCAGGCAAGGGATATTGTACCAGTTGGTCCTTTATCTGGTTAGAAAGACCTCTTCGGTACTGGTGTCTCAGGGCTGGGTCATTCCACTGGGTATCATGGGCCAACCTCCGAAACTCCGTACAGTAAACCTCAACTGGCCTGCGCCCTTGCTTAAGGATCGAAATCTGAGCCTCGGCTGAGGCCGTCTTGTCAGGGTCATCATACAACATGCCCAGTGCCGTAAAAAAAGCATCAACACTTTTAAGCGACGGACAGTCAGGCTGCAACCCATATGCCCAGACCTGTGGGTCTCCTTGTAGCAAGGAAATCACTATGCCCGCCCGCTGAATCTCCGACCCAGAAGACTGAGGCCTAAGCCGGAAGTATAGCTTGCAGCTCTCCTTGAAACAAAAGAACTGCGAGCGATCTCCAGAAAAACGATCCGGGAGATTTACTTTCGGCTCCTTAACCCCTGCAGGTGCTGCTGCTGCGGGAGCTCCGCCAGCAGCCTGGGAGGTGTGCATTTTAATGGACAAATCATTAAATTGTCGAGTCAGGACCTGCACCTGATCGACCACCTGTTGCAACGTATTTTGAGGGGTATGCTCCATATTCCCACAAAATTTCAACAGGAGTATTAGGCTGCTGAATATGTTATGCACACCAGTGCCAGCAGGAAAGTACTGGTGTCAGAACTGTTATGCACTCCAGTGTCTGCAGGAATGTACTGGTGTTTGAACTGTTATGCAAAACAGATGGACTCACAGACAAACTGGGGGATATGACATAACGTACACAGAAGGTGATAGGGTAACAAAATACACACAAAGTGAACAGAGAAGCCCAGAGGCTAAGGAACTGGGTATCTCCCTTGTATTAGAACTGCTAAGATGGAAAAAGCAAGATGTTGTGTTTTAATACGTAGAGTACCCGAAATGCTGTTGCTAAGGGCAACAGCAAAACCCTAAAGGGTTACCAACGGGTGTGGCAGTAAACTCCTTGGTCAGAGATGGAATGATAGACACAAGGAGAATCTCCACAATCCAAATTCTCACTTGCAGTGCACAGGTTTTAGCTTACTGCCACTAAACTGACCCCTGACACCTAGCACAGTGAGACAGGATTAGACAGGCAAGTCTTAGAATACAGCCGCAAACTTGCTAAGTTCACAGGGTAGTAACAGAACCCCAGCAAGCTAAACGACTGACTCCAGTCTTACTGCTAGGTCTGGATTGGCAGAGTGTAATACCAAATTCCCAGGCCTATTTGCAGTAAGCAACAAACAAATACAAAGCTACACAGTACTGGCTAACGTTCATGAACTGACTAACCAACAAAGATTCAGCAGCATCTGCTTACCCTGAAAAGAGGCCTTATAAAGCAGGTGCTGTCCACGCCCCACTCAGACCTCACAGACTGTGAGAACAAAAACCAGCACCGGATCCCCTGCCGTGCACAGAGCCTATAACCACTGCACAGCAAAAGACCCGAACCGGAGTATCAGCTGCGCTCAGGTTACTCCACTAGCACTTGTCTCCCGGTTGCCATGACGACGTGGCAGCACAGGGCAGGAGACCCTAACAGTCACACAAGACTCTGCAAGGTTTTCACACTGAAGGCTGGAGCCCTGGTCCAGGACTGCGCTTGCGATTCATTCCCACGTGTGTAAGTTCTCTGTGGCCATTTCGTTACTCTGTATGTATGCAATTATTCTCTTTTAGCTAACCTATAAGTGTTTGCCATTTATTCCCTTTCTGTTTATTTGTATTTGCAATCGTTCGCTATTGCGTATATTTCTGTTTAGTTTTTCTGTTAGTTATTAATGTTAGGACTGTAGTGTATAAGCTGTAACTGTTTCTTTTCTCTTTTACTTACTAAAATCATCTAGTAAAGGTGTTGGAACCTTAGCAAGGAGTGTGTGTTTTACTAGTTATTATATAGGGTTTCTGAGCGTCATAATCGCTCCAACAGCTTTCATATGATAAGGGTTAATCAGTGTTACATTGTGGTAATATTACAGTAATAAGGTTTACAGCATAAGCATACCCTTACAGTGTGTTGATAACAAGGTTTTCTGTGTGTAATTCAGTGAGCGTCAGCGCCGCTCGTATCCCGCTCTCGCGGTACAGCATCTGCTACGCTAAATGCGTACCATTACGGCACCTCGTGCGCCTATTGCGTACATTGTCTTTAATAAGTATATAGCTTAGGTTCAAGGTAAATATTTAGCTTTATCAGCATGAATAGGCCAGGAGCTGCCTTACCATATCTGTCAGAGACAGTGCTGGACTTTGGGGGTCATTCCGAGTTGATCGTAGGTGTACTAAATTTAGCACAGCTACGATCATTCACACTGATGTAGAGATGTGCCCGGTGGGCACATCAGAGGTGCTGTCCCTGGCTGTGGACAGCGCTGGGGCAGCTTGTCTGTCCCCAGCGCTGGGTATGCGGCGGCGGGTGTCTGGTGCAGGGATCGGATGTTTCCCTGCACCAGGCTGTCGGCGGCGGCTGGTAGTGGCGTGGCGGCGGCGCTTTAAACTTGGCGCCGTTCTGGCCGCCAATCAGAAGCGCCGCCCGCGGCTTTTCGAATCCGGCGCCGTCCGTGAGCCAATTGCGGCTCGCGGGGCGCCGGCCAATCAGAAGCGGGCGCGGTGAGCCAATCGGCGCTCGCCGCGTCACAGGCCCCGCCCCCGGCGACTGACGTCAGACGCCGAGCGGGAGCCGAAGGAGAAGACCGCGCGCGGGAGCGCGGAGCAAGCAGAGGACGCCGGGCGGGAGCCAAGGACGGAGGGCGCGTGGAAGAGCGCTGAAGAGCTCCGGTGGCCGCGGAAGAGGCCAGAAGACTCCAGGCTCCGGGAAGAAGATGTCCAGCGGCGGCTGGACGCGGCGAGGCGACGGCGGCGCCGCTAGCCAGGACGGGCCAGCGGCCGAAGAGTGAAGGGGAGCGCCGGAGAGGCCACCAGGGGTGGGAAGGAAGAGAGCTGACGAAGCTCCCCCCTGGTGCCTCTCCCACCGGGTCAGGTAGGCCCTTATCAGGTGCCCCTGTACCCTCTCTCTCCTCCCTAGACCACTGGGTGTTCTGGCATTAGGCCCGTGGGCAGAGTCAGGCCCTCCCGGCCCGTGGGCACAATCAGGCCCTTCCGGCCTGCGGGCACCTTTAGTCGGGCCCTCCAGGTCCGTGGCCACGCGCAGTCGGGGTTCCACCCGGCCCGTGGCCCTGCTAAAGGTTTGGGGGGGGTCACCATCAGGTTGGTGGTTTGGGCGTTAGGCCCAAGCCACCCAAATGGCGTGGTAGGCGGGCATTAGGCCCGAGCAGCAATCCAGGCAATAGGCCTGTGGGGGCATTAGAGGGCATTAGGCCCTAGTCCAGTTGGCGGCCACTAGGAACATAAGGTGACCCTGGGCACTAGGCCCAGGTCACCTAACGGGCAACAAGTTAGGCGGGCACTAGGCCCGTGGGTGAAGTCAGGCCTCCGGCCTGTGCGCAGTCAGTGCCCCCCAAGGTGAATAAAGGTGGCACTGGGCACTAGGCCCGGGCCACCCTGAAGTGTTCAGGTGGGCAGGCTGTGTGGCGCCCACCCCCTTCCAGCGGTAGGTAGGGATTTAAAGGGACAGCACCGTGGGATCTTGTAATCCGATATTGTGATGTATGTTGTTACCGTGCAGGGCAAAGTGTCTGTTTGTTTTAAGTTTGTGCATAGTTGTGTTGCACCACCCACACGAGCTAGTTTGAGGGCTCTGTTTATGTAGCTAGTGTAGCGGACGCACACTAGGGTAGTTCTTGGCCCTGCACGGCTGTTTTCTCTTTACCTCCTTACAGGGACCTGTATCTGTGTACGTTTGTCCCTTGTCTGTCCCCGAGCGCCGGAATAGGGATTGCTCACGGATGTGAGAATCCCCTTCATCACACTACGCGCGAGTGTGTGAAACCTGGGTGGCTAAGGCTTTGTGCCAGTGATGACCTTTCACCCAACCGGTGAAGGTCGCCGTCACCCCTGGGGTATCCCCTTTTCCGGTGGAAGAAGGGTTGATACCCCCCTTAAGGTAAACTATTTTCTCCTCAGCTCGGTCGTCGGTCAGCTCCGAGAGGGAATCGCCGTGTCCGGATCCGACTGAAGATTGCCAGGTCCGTTGACGGTTCCGGTACCTGAAGGTGAGAGAGAGCGGCGCCTGGTGAGTACCGAAGCTACACCTGCACGGCAGCAGGCACCACCACACGCACCGCCGCACCTCTTACACTGACATACGGGGGGACACCCAGCACAGGACTATCCCGCCCTGCATGTCAGTGCCGCCTCCCCTCCCCCCCGCAGTAGTGCAAAGGCATCGCACAGCGGCGATGCCTTTGCACTTCAACAGTAGCTCCCGACCAGCGCAGCTTTAGCGTGCTGGCCGGGAGCTACTCATCACTCCCCGGCCCGCTGCGGCTGCATTCTGGAAGTTGGTACATAGATACAGAACTTAGTTAAAACAGTTTACAGGATTGCAGGGAGAGCGGTACATAAAATCTTTTCTTTACATCAATCTCCCAATTAACAAGCACAAAGCTTCTTAAGCTAACCATTTTATTAATGCAGTTCTTAATCTGATTCCACTCCACTGGTACAATCTGAGACTCCTACATAAGTAAGTTGGTCTTGAATATATTTGAAGAATGCTGCCAAGATTTGTGTTATCAAGGTACAATATATAATTTTGCAAGTACATGACTGCAATAACATTATATATATATATATATATATATATATTTCTCTGACGTCCTAGTGGATGCTGGGAACTCCGTAAGGACCATGGGGAATAGCGGGCTCCGAAGGAGGCTGGGCACTCTAGAAAGATTTATGACTACCTGGTGTGCACTGGCTCCTCCCACTATGACCCTCCTCCAAGCCCCAGTTAGATCTTGTGCCCGGCCGAGGTTGGATGCACACTAGGGGCTCTCCTGAGCCCTTAGAAAGAAAGTATAGATTTAGGTTTTTTATTTTCAGTGAGACCTGCTGGCAACAGGCTCACTGCAGCGAGGGACTAAGGGGAGAAGTAGCGAACTCGCCTGCTTGCAGCCGGATTGGGCTTCTTAGGCTACTGGACACCATTAGCTCCAGAGGGATCGACCGCAGGCCCAGTCCTTGGTGTTCGGTCCCGGAGCCGCGCCGCCGTCCCCCTTACAGAGCCAGAAGCAAGAAGAGGTCTGGAAAAACGGCGGCAGAAGACATCAGTCTTCACCAAGGTAGCGCACAGCACTGCAGCTGTGCGCCATTGCTCCTCATACACACTTCACACTCCGGTCACTGAGGGTGCAGGGCGCTTGGGGGGGGCGCCCTGAGCAGCAATAAAAACACCCTGGCTGGCAAAAATACCACAATATATAGCCCCAGAGGCTATATATGTGGTAAATACCCCTGCCAGAATCCAGAAAAAAGCGGGAGAATAGGCCGCGGAAAAGGGGCGGAGCTATCTCCCTCAGACACACTGGCGCCATTTTCTCTTCACAGTGCAACTGGAAGAAAGCTCCCCAGGCTCTCCCCTGTAGTTTTCAGGCTCAAAGGGTAAAAAAGAGAGGGGGGGCACTAAATTTAGGCGCAATATTGTATATACAAGCAGCTATGGGGGAAAATTCACTCAGTTATAGTGTTAATCCCCTCATTATATAGCGCTCTGGTGTGTGCTGGCATACTCTCTCTCTGTCTCCCCAAAGGGCTTTGTGGGTCCTGTCCTCAGTCAGAGCATTCCCTGTGTGTGTGCGGTGTGTCGGTACAGCTGTGTCGACATGTTTGAGGAGGAGGCTTATATAGTGACGGAGCAGATGCCGATAAATGTGATGTCGCCCCCTGTGGGGCCGACACCAGAGTGGATGGTTAGGTAAAAGGTATTAACCGACAGTGTCAACTCCTTACATAAAAGGGTGGATGACGTAACAGATGTGGGACAGCCGGCTTCTCAGCCCGTGCCTGCCCAGGCGTCTCAAAGGCCATCAGGGGCTCAAAAACGCCTGCTCATTCAGATGGCAGACACAGATGTCGACACGGAGTCTGACTCCAGTGTCGACAAGGTTGAGACATATACACAATCCACTAGGAACATCCGTGACTTGATCCCGGCAATAAAAATAATGTGTTACACATTTCTGACATTAACCTCTAAAAATGGGGTTTTTAGGTTTGGGGAGAAAAAGCAGGCAGTGTTTTGTTCCCCCATCAGATGAATGAATGAAGTGTGTGAAAAGCGTGGGTTCCCCCTGATAAGAAACTGGTAATTTCTAAAAAGTTACTGATGGCGTACCTTTTCCCGCCAGAGGATAAGTTACGCTGGGAGATATCCCCTAGGGTGGATAAGGCGCTCACACGGTTGTCAAAATAGGTGGCACTGCCGTTTTAGGAACGGCCACTTTGAAGGTACCTGTTGATAAAAAGCAGGAGGCTATCCTGAAGTCTGTATTTACACACTCAGGTACTAGACTGAAACCTGCAGAGCGTGCTGCTGCAGCGTGGTCGGTGACCCTGTCAAACATACTAGTTTGCTAACATGAGAACATATTAAAGACGTCGTCTTATATATGAGGGATGCACAGAGGGATATTTTGCCGGCTGGCATCCAAAATGAATGTAATGTCCATTCTGTCAGGAGGGTATTAGAGACCTGTCACTGGACAGGTGATGCTGACCTTAAAAGGCGCATAGAGATTCTGCCTTATAAGGGTGAGGAATTATTTGGGGATGGTCTCTGGGACCTCGTATCCGCAGCAACAGCTGGGAAGAAATATTTTTACCTCAGTTTTCCTCACAGACTAAGAAAGCACTGTATTATCAGGTACAGTCCTTTCGGCTTCAGAAAAGCAAGCGGGTCAAAGGCGCTTCCTTTCTGTACAAAGACAAGGGAAGAGGGAAAAAGCTGCACCAGTCAGCCTGTTCCCAGAATCATAATTCTTCTCTCGCTTCCTCTGAGTCCACAGCATGACGCGGGGGCTCCACAGGTGTAGCCAGGTACGGTGGGGGGCCGTCTCAAAAGTTTCAGCGATCAGTGGGCTCGCTCACAGGTGGATCCCTGTTTCATTCAAGTAGTATTTCAGGGGTACAAGCTGGAATTCGAGATGTCTTCCCCCCGCCGTTTCCTCAAATATGCCTTGCCGACAACTCCCTCAGGCAGGGAGGCTGTGCTAGAGGCAATTAATAAGCTGTATTCCCAGCAGGTAATACTTAAGGTGCCCCTACTTCAACAAGGACGGGGTTACTATTCCACACGGTTGGGGTACCGAAACCGCATGGTTCGGTGTGACCCTTCTTTATATTTAAAATCCTTGAACACATGCATAAAAAATTCAAGTTCAAGATGGAATCGCTCAGGGCGGTTATTGCAAGCCTGGACGAGGGGGATTACATGGTATCCCGGGACATCAAGGATGCTTACCTGCATGTCCCTATTTACTATCCTCGTCAGGAGTACCTCAGATTTGTGGTACAGGATTACCATTACCAAGTCCAGACTCTGCCGTTTGGACTGTACATGGCACCGAGGGTGTTACCAAGGTAATGGCCGGAATGATGATACTCCTTCGAAAAAGGGGAGTTTTAATTATCCCGTACTTGGACAATCTCCTTATAAGGGCGAGGTCCAAGGAGCAGTTGCTAGTTGGGGTAGCACTATTTTGGAAAGTGCTACAACAGCACGGTTGGATTCTCAACAGTCCAGAGTCACAGCTGGTTCCTACGACACGTCTACTGTTCCTGGGGATGGTTCTGGACACAGACCAGAAATAAGTGTTTCTCCCGGTGGAGAAAGCCAAGGAGCTGTCATCTCTAGTCAGAGACCTCCTGAAGCCAAAAACAGTTATCGGTGCATCATTGCACGCGAGTCCTGGGAAAATTGTTAGCTTCCTACGAAGCAATCCCATTCGGCAGGTTCCATGCAAGAACTTTTCAGGGGGACCTGTTGGACAAGTGGTCCGGGTCGCATCTTCAGATGCATTAGGCTGATAACCCTGTCTCCAAGGACCAGGGTATCTCTACTGTAGTGGCTGCAGAGTGCCCATCTTCAAGAGGGCCGCAGGTTCGACATACAGGACTAGGTCCTAGTGACCATGGATGCCAGCCTTTGAGGCTGGGGGGCAGTCACACAGGGAAGAAACTTCCAGGGACTTTGGTCAAGTCAGGTGACTTCCCTACATAAATATTCTGGAAGAGGGCCATTTACAATGCCCTGAGTCAGGCAAGGCCTCTGCTTCAAAACCAGCCGGTCCTGATCCAATCAGGCAACATCACGGCAGTCGCCCATGTAAACCAACAGGGCGGCACAGGAAGCAGGATGGTGATGGCAGAAGCCACAAGGATTCTCCGATGGGCGGAAAATCATGTGTTAGCACTGTCAGCAGTGTTCATTCCCGGAGTGGACAACTGGGAAGCAGATCTTCTCAGCAGACACGACTTCCACCCGAGAGTGTGGGGACTTCATCCAGAAGTCTTCCAAAGAATTGTACACCATTGGGAAAGGCCACAGGTGGACATGAAGGCGTCCCGCCTCAACAAAAAGCTATAAAAGATATTGCGCCAGGTCAAGGGACCTTCAGGCGATAGCTGTGGATGCTCTGGTAACACCGTGGGTGTACCAGTCGTTTTATGTGTTCCCCCCTCTGCCTCTCATACCAAAGGTACTGAGAATAATAAGAAGGCGAGGAGTAAGAACGATACTCGTGGTTCCGGATTGGCCAAGAAGAGCCTGGTACCCAGAACTTCAAGAAAATGTATCAGAGGACCCATGGCCTCTGCCGCTCAGACAGGACCTGCTGCAGCAGGGGCCCTGTCTGTTCCAAGACTTACCGCGGCTACGTTTTGATGGCATGGCGGTTGAACGCCGGATCCTAAAGGAAAAGGGCATTCCGGAGGAAGTCATTCCTACGCTGATTCAAGCCAGGAAAGATGTAACTGCAAAACATTATCACCGCATATGGCGGAAATATGTTGCTTGGTGTGAGGCCAAAAAAGGCCCCAACAGAGGAATTTCAACTAGGTCGATTTCTGCATTTCCTACAAGCAGGAGTGTCTATGGGCCTAAAATTAGGCTCCATTAAGATACAGATCTCGGCTCTGTCGATTTTCTTCCAGAAAGCATTAGCTTCAGTACCTGAAGTTCAGACATTGTAAAAGGAGTGCTGCATATTCAGCCCCCGGTTGTGCCTCCAGTGGCACCTTGGGATCTCAACGTGGTGTTGAGTTTCTTAAAATCACATTGGTTTGAACCACTAAAAACCGTGGATCTAAAATATCTCACGTTGAAAGTGGTCATGTTATTGGCCTTGGTTTCGGCCAGGCGTGTATCAGAATTGGCGGCTTTGTCATATAAAAGTCCTTATCTGATTTTCCATATGGATAGGGCAGAATTGAGGACTCGTCCCCAGTTTCTCCCTAAGGTGGTATCAGTTTTTCACTTGAACCAACCTATTGTGGTGCCTGCGGCTACTAGGGACTTGGAGGATTCCAAGTTACTGGACGTAGTCAGGGCCTTGAAAAATTATGTTTCCAGGACGGCTAGAGTCAGAAAAATTGACTCGCTATTTATCCTGTATGCACCCAACAGGCTGGGTGCTCCTGCTTCTAAGCAGACTATCGCTCGCTGGATCTGTGACACGATTCAGCAGGCGCATTCTGCGGCTGGACTGCTGCATCTTAAATCAGTGAAAGCCCATTCCACAGGGAAGGTGGGCTCATCTTGGGCGGCTGCCCGAGGGGTCTCGGCTTTACAACTTTGCCGAGCTGTTACTTGGTCAGGGGCAAACACGTTTGCAAAATTCTACAAAATTGATACCCTGGCTGAGGAGGACCTGGAGTTCTCTCATTCGGTGCTGCAGAGTCACCCGCACTCTCCCGCCCGTTTGGGAGCTTTGGTATAATCCCCATGGTCCTTACGGAGTTCCCAGCATCCACTAGGACGTCAGAGAAAATAAGATTTTACTCACCGGTAAATCTATTTCTCGTAGTCCGTAGTGGATGCTGGGCGCCCATCCCAAGTGCGGATTGTCTGCAATACTTGTATATAGTTATTGCCTAACTAAAGGGTTATTGTTGAGCCATCTGTTGAGAGGCTCAGTTATATTCATACTGTTAACTGGGTATAGTATCACGAGTTATACGGTGTGATTGGTGTGGCTGGTATGAGTCTTACCCGGGATTCAAAATCCTTCCTTATTATGTCAGCTCGTCCGGGCACAGTGTCCTAACTGAGGCTTGGAGGAGGGTCATAGTGGGAGGAGCCAGTGCACACCAGGTAGTCATAAATCTTTCTAGAGTGCCCAGCCTCCTTCGGAGCTCGCTATTCCCCATGGTCCTTACGGAGTTCCCAGCATCCACTACGGACTACGAGAAATAGATTTACCGGTGAGTAAAATCTTATTATATATATATAAATGCCCAATGTCACATGATCACAGGGATGTGGTTGGGTTCCCGACAGTCAGAATTACGACAGCGCTATCCTGACGATCAGAATCCCAACGGATCCCTATGGTAAGTACTGGGGTTAGGGTTAGGTTAGAGTTAGGCACTGGGAGGAGGTTAGGGTTAGGCTGCTGGAGGGGACGGTTAGAGTTAGGCACTGGGAGGAGGTTAGGGTTAGGCTGCTGTAGGGGACGGTTAGAGTTAGGCTATGGGAGAGGACGGTTAGGGTTAGGCTATGGGAGAGGACGGTTAGAGTTAGGCTATGGGAGAGGACGGTTAGAGTTAGGCTATGGGAGAGGATGGTTAGGGTTAGGCTATGGGAGAGGACGGTTAGAGTTAGGCTATGGGAGAGGACGGTAGAGTTAGGCTATGGGAGAGGTCGGTCAGGGTTAGGCTATGGGAGAGGACGGTTAGAGTTAGGCTATGGGAGAGGACGGTTAGAGTTAGGCTATGGGAGAGGACGGTTAGAGTTAGGCTATGGGAGAGGACGGTTACAGTTAGGCTATGGGAGAGGACGGTTAGAGTTAGGCTGTGGGAGGGGACGGTTGGGGTTAGGCTGTGGGAGGGGATGGTTAGAGTTAGGCTATGGGAGAGGACGGTTAGGGTTAGGCTGTGGGAGGGGACGGTTAGGGTTAGGATGTGGGAGGGGACGGTTAGAGTTAGGCTATGGGAGAGGATGGTTAGGGTTAGGCTATGGGAGAGGACGGTTAGAGTTAGGCTATGGGAGAGGACGGTTAGAGTTAGGCTATGGGAGAGGACGGTTAGGGTTAGGCTGTGGGAGGGGACGGTTAGAGTTAGGCTATGGGAGAGGATGGTTAGGGTTAGGCTATGGGAGAGGACGGTTAGAGTTAAGCTATGGGAGAGGACGGTTAGAGTTAGGCTATGGGAGAGGACGGTTAGGGTTAGGCTGTGGGAGGGGATGGTTAGAGTTAGGTTATGGGAGAGGACGGTTAGGGTTAGGCTGTGGGAGGGGACAGTTAGAGTTAGGCTATGGGAGAGGACGGTTAGGGTTAGGCTATGGGAGAGGACGGTTAGAGTTAGGCTATGGGAGATGACGGTTAGAGTTAGGCTATGGGAGAGGACGGTTAGAGTTAGGCTATGGGAGAGGACGGTTAGAGTTAGGCTATGGGAGAGGATGGTAAGAGTTAGGCTATGGGAGGGGACGGTTAGGGTTAGGCTGTGGGAGGGGACGGGTAGGGTTAGGCTGCTGGAGGGGATGGTTAGGGTTAGGCTATGGGAGAGGACGGTTAGAGTTAGGCTATGGGAGAGGACGGTTAGGGTTAGGCTATGGGAGAGGATGGTTAGGGTTAGGCTGTGGGAGGGGACGGTTAGAGTTAGGCTATGGGAGAGGACGGTTAGAGTTAGGCTATGGGAGAGGATGGTTAGAGTTAGGCTATGGGAGAGGACGGTTACAGTTAGGCTATGGGAGAGGACGGTTAGAGTTATGCTGTGGGAGGGGACGGTTGGGGTTAGGCTGTGGGAGGGGATGGTTAGAGTTAGGCTATGGGAGAGGACGGTTAGGGTTAGGCTGTGGGAGGGGACGGTTAGGGTTAGGATGTGGGAGGGGACGGTTAGAGTTAGGCTATGGGAGAGGATGGTTAGGGTTAGGCTATGGGAGAGGACGGTTAGAGTTAGGCTATGGGAGAGGACGGTTAGAGTTAGGCTATGGGAGAGGACGGTTAGGGTTAGGCTGTGGGAGGGGACGGTTAGAGTTAGGCTATGGGAGAGGATGGTTAGGGTTAGGCTATGGGAGAGGACGGTTAGAGTTAAGCTATGGGAGAGGACGGTTAGAGTTAGGCTATGGGAGAGGACGGTTAGGGTTAGGCTGTGGGAGGGGATGGTTAGAGTTAGGTTATGGGAGAGGACGGTTAGGGTTAGGCTGTGGGAGGGGACAGTTAGAGTTAGGCTATGGGAGAGGACGGTTAGGGTTAGGCTATGGGAGAGGACGGTTAGAGTTAGGCTATGGGAGATGACGGTTAGAGTTAGGCTATGGGAGAGGACGGTTAGAGTTAGGCTATGGGAGAGGACGGTTAGAGTTAGGCTATGGGAGAGGATGGTAAGAGTTAGGCTATGGGAGGGGACGGTTAGGGTTAGGCTGTGGGAGGGGACGGGTAGGGTTAGGCTGCTGGAGGGGATGGTTAGGGTTAGGCTATGGGAGAGGACGGTTAGGGTTAGGCTATGGGAGAGGACGGTTAGAGTTAGGCTGCTGGAGGGGACGGTTAGAATTAGGCTTTGGGAGAGGACGGTTAGAGTTAGGCTATGGGAGGGGACGGTTAGAGTTAGGCTATGGGAGAGGACGGTTAGAGTTAGGCTATGGGAGAGGACGGTTAGGGTTAGGCTATGGGAGGGGACGGTTGGGGTTAGGCTGTGGGAGCGGTGGGTTACGGGTAGGGTTAAAACGTGATCCATCGGGATTCTGAACGTTGAAGAGCCGCTGTTGGCATTCTGATCGTCGGGACCCCAATCACCAAGATTCAGATACCCCCGGATCACAGAACTATACATTGCAGTTGTATGATGATGCTACCAGTTCTTGAAACTTATAATAGTTTGCTTTATATGTTTAAAGTGGTAGTAGCATTAGACTTACATTGTAGGTCCAAGATCTTTAGAAAAACACACATGACCTCCACAATGCTGATTACTTTTCTTGATTACTTTTCTTGTTTACGGAGAAAAAATAGGAGCATGAAAACTTGTCAGATGGGACCTGGACTTTTTTTTCCCACAGTATCGCTCAGCATGATATATAAAAGCCAGCCATTGACAGCGCCCACCAACAGTCATTACTGTTCCTGTGGGTTTTCCTTATCCAGATACATCCATCACCAGGTAATGTAAATGCTTTTTCCAAATTACTGTACATTTTTTGTTTTTATGTTTTGCACTCACTAGATCGGCCTGTCTGTACATACGTATTTGTGAAATTAGGGCTACGCACACTTGCAGAATGATATCACATCATTCCGAACACCAACAAACAAGGGCGACTTTGTAGGGATGATTTTATAATACACGAGCAATGCAATTATAAGTATAAAGGTGGTCATTCCGAGTTGTTTGCTCGCTAGCAGTTTTTAGCAGCAGTGCAAACGATAAGCCGCCGCCCTCTGGGAGTGTATTTTAGCTTCGCAGAAGTGCAAACAAAAGGATCGCAGAGTGGCTACAAAAAAAAATTGTGCAGTTTCAGAGTAGCTCAATAGCTACTCCTAGCTTGCGATCACTTCAGACCATTCAGTTCCGGATTTGACGTCACAAACACGCCCTGCGTTCGCCCAGCCACACCTGCGTTTTTCCTGGCACGCCTGCGTTTTTTCGAACACTCCCTGAAAACGGTCAGTTGACACCCAAAAAAGCCCACTTCCTGTCAATCACTCTGCGGCCAGCAGTGCGACTGAAAAGCTTCGCTAGACCCTGTGTGAAACTACATCGTTCGTTGTAATAGTACGACGCACGTGCGCATTGCGCCGCATATGCATGCACAAAAGTGCCTTTTTTTTGCCTGATCGCTGCGCAGCGAACGAAAGCAGCTAGCGATCAACTCGGAATGACCCCCTAAAGCGGGAATCAGAGTGATAGCGTAACGCTACCTCCCTGCTTCTTGGTTTGGGTTCTTTGCATTCCGGAGCTGGGTACATACAACAGCTTAGTAGCTCCCATAGAATCTTAAGGTGGTTGCTCTGCGGATGGTAATGGAGGTACCATGGCAGGTATCGGCAAAATATCTGCTGCAATCTCTCCTTAAATACCAGGAATCCTTCAAATTTGTGCGTACCCCCAGAAAACGGGTGTTTTCAGGAGATATCCCACTTTAATGTGCAGAAGTGACGTTTTTTTGCTTCATTGCTGCACAGCGAACATTTTCAGCTAGCGATCAACTCGGAATGACCCCTAAAGTGCAGACTCTTATATAATATGTCAGTTGTGATGTCATACTTGCAGGATGATAGATATTGTACTATAAATTATTAGTGGTGTTGGCAAGTACGTCAGACTGCATAAAAGCAATTGGCGTGTGTGGTCTTGTATCTATATATGGCTATAGAAAGTATTTGGACCTTTGATACCTTTATTATGTACAGTAGGGGGTCATTATTCAGCGTATACATGCATGATGCATGTACGTACGGGATCCAATGTATAGACAGTGTCTAGATTGACAGTCAATAGGTGGAACCCATATGGTCGGCATGCATTAATATGGTCATAAGGTCGACGAGATTAAAAGGCCGACAGGTAAAAGGTAGACAGTGCTTAAGGTCGACAGGTTCAAAAGGTTGACTTGATGGTCAGCAGGAATAGTAACCGTGCCTGAAGCGTGGTGAGCGAAGCGAGACGACGAGGGTATACGTTTGCAATAACTGTGGTCACATATGATGAAACAGAGAAAATGACACTCAAACCACTTGTGTCAACCTTTTTTGTGGCGGCCAATTTCCATGTCGACCTTTTCTACTGTCTACCTTTTCTACTGTCGACCTTTTGGCCCTGTAGACTTAATTCATGTCGACCATATGGGGTCGACCTAATGACTGTCTATCTAGTTACTGTAGTCCTTCTATACCACACCTGCATATACAGCTTTCGCGAACCACTATAACCGAGTGATGCATGATGGGAGTTGTGGTTCCAAAGCACCAGGATAGACAACGTTCTGCCATGGATTGTAAACAATACCGGGCATGACTCAGACATTCCGATATTCACGCAGTTGAGCGATTATCTGTGATCTGCGTGTGCATCGGAGCCGCACTGCGTATGGGCTTGCAGTTGCAGTTCGGATTTATTTGCAGCGTGATTGACAGTTAGGGAGCGTTTGGGGGAGGCCGTAGGGGAGTGGCATCAAAAATGCAGGCGTGTCATGGCCATTTCCAAGCTGCGTGTCAGCCTGCGTCTGCGATCCGGTACGCAGATATCCTGGCTCCTCAGTACAGGCAGCCATGCTGCGTGACATTTGCACATACTCGCACAGCGGCTGCGCACAGATTCACAGCTGTGATTGTATTAGCATACATCTCTGAAGCAGGCCCCCTGTCCTGTAACCCTATACACCTGCACCGCTGGCCGTCAGCCACTGGATTCCTGAACTCACTCCATCCTCTGGATAGGTATTAGTATTCACCTTTTCATTTACCGTGCAGCTAAAAACACCTTGATAATACTGTGTTGTATTTCCCCTGCACTTAGGAGAAATGAAAGCCGTGTCTCTTCTTGTGGTGCTGGCCGCCTGCTTTCTGCAGTCTGGGTTTACTTTCAAAATCGCCTCCTTTAACATTGAAAGATTTGCAATTGCCAAGGTTGAGGACCCCGTTGTGTTAAGCCGTCTCATTCAGGTAAGAATGTGGGCTATGATAACAAGATAATCTTTTACTTCATGGGGTCTGTTCAATTGAAGTCGGAATTGCCGTCAAAGTCGGAAAGACGGCAGCTTACGACTTTTTTTGGTCGAATCAAGATTTGGCCTATTCAATGGAGCTGCCATTTTTCCGACTTGTCGGAAAACACGTGGATAGGCGGATTAGCAGCGGATCTACGTGTTTTGTCGAATTAGTGGCCAATTCCAACAGTTTTTTGGCCCGTTTTCGACAATGCTGATCCGACTTCAAAAAAAGTCAGATCAGCAGTATTGAAAAATAAACGGGCAAAACCTGTCGGAAATGCCCGCTAATTGAATACTGCACTGTCGGAGAGGATCCAACATGCATTGAATAGACCCTCATGTCTATAAAATGTTTACAGGCTAATAGGACTATTTATTAACCGCTTGCCTGGCATGGTCGCATCAGATGCGACCATGCCTGCAAGTGCTCTATCTGACCTGGTCGCACAGGATGCGACCAGTCAGATAGAGAGTGTTAGCAGCGGCAGGGAAGATAACCTTCCCTCCGCTGCTGCTGTCAGAGGGACCGGAAGGTCCCTCTGCCTCCCTGCACTCTCCCCGTGTGCCTACCGTGCTGCCGATCACTGCTGATCGGTCAGCACGGCAGGTTCCCCCCCTCCAGTAGCTGCAGACAATGGCAGCCGCTGGGGAGTGTAAATGAACCCTCCCAAGCCACCCCCAGACCCCCCCTGTATACCTGCAGGCTGTCCCGGCTTGGTTGGTTCTAAATCGGAGTGGGAGAAGGGACCTTCTGACGTCACTAGGGGAGGAGACACGTCACCAGGGGGAGGAGCTACGGCCGAACAGGGTACCAGAAAAGTACCCTTGCGGGCTTGCTTCGCTCGCCATGCTTAGGGCTCGGTTCACGAACCGCTCCGCTTCGCTCGCCACCTGATTACTAAAGGTGATAATTGGTGGTGTGGATAGTAGAGGACCTATCCCGCTGGCCTAGCTCCTCCCCCTTGTGTCGTGCCTCGTAAACGGTCCCTTAGGCCACTTGAATCTAGCATCAACTGTCTCGGCTTTCAGAATGAAAGCCGTGATGATCGCGATGTTCCCGATGTTCCGATGGTCACACTGTTCCTGATCGATGATTCGATGTTTGGGGGGGGGATATATTTTTTCCCCCTTTTTTTTTTTTTTACTAAAATCATTTGGGATAGGGTTAAATTCATGTTCTTTACCTAATTCACTCATAAAAAACCCCAACAATTTCGGAGCGGTTTTCAGATAAATAAATCGTCATTTAAGTGGTTAAAACACATGCTAGGGCATTGAGGTAATAATGTTTATACAGTATCCTGAGGTTCATCCTATTGGGTTAATTACAATTCTCTATAAAAAAAAGTTTTCCACAAGGGCTGCTATTCTGTGGCCTGCGGAACATAGTGTAAGTAAGCTCAAATACAATTGAAAAAGATGGTTATTTCAAGGAATGCACATTAACTTAATGGGTGGTATGCGTCAAAGGTCATTTTGCAGTCAAACCTCTAAAATGCCATTTTTTCTGAGGTTTGGAGGCATCTCGCGTATGCACCAAGCTCTGGAACAGGATACATTCCGGAGCTTGGACCAGGTGTGTAACGTCATCTATAGATGGCATTGCCTAATAGAATCCTACGGGCTTCTGTTTGCAATGTGCTCTGAGAGGGAACCAATCGGATCTGCCCATTGTGTACGCATCATCACAAACCCGGAAGCCTCCACACCACAAAGGGCAGCTCTTATTGGGAGCTTAAATCTTCATGCATATTCCGTTATAAACACCAATTTGTAGGCAGTCAGTGGCGGAATGCATTGTATTCAAAATCCGATGCTTGATGCATCTCACCCAATATGTGTTACTGTATATCACTATTACTACTTAACTTTATTATCTACTATATATGTATACTTATATTAATTAATTAATTAATATAAATATTCATGTAAATAAATGATTAAAAACCAGCAAAATAGTAAAACATAGAAAGACAAGGTAGAAAAAACTGATATTAAAATTGTGAGCTGCGCGTCATATTATGCATACTGGTTAGAGTATTTCAAACAAATGTGTGTGATTAAGATTAATTATATACTGTAGTAGACTATTTATTAATTAGGAACGTTAAATAATTAACTATCTGAAATGGTGAATGTAGTTAGCCACTAACATTATATGTGGGTAGTCTACACACACACACACACACACACACACACACACACACACACACACACACACACACACACACACACACACACACACACACACACACATAATGATGAAGTCACATCGGCGGTCAGGGCAGGGCCAGTTCTAGCCATTGTGGCGCCCCGGGTGAAAATAGGGGCGTGGCTTCATAAAGGGGCATGGTCAGGTATGCCCCCAGTAGAGTTGTGCCCCCATTTGTGCCCCCTGTAGAGTTGTGCCCCGTTTGTGCCACTCACAAAAAAAAAAAAAAATTTTTTTAATTAATACTCACCATCCCCGCTCCTGATTCCCGACCACTGCTGACCTCCATCTCCAGCCGCTGGCGCCGCTCCTCTGATCTATGGGAGAGACGTCATGACGTCTCTCCCATAGCACAGCATAGACGCTAGAGGTCAATCATGACTCCTAGTGTCTATGTGCCACTCCCACAATGCCGTGCGGTGCGCTGTGACAGCACAGAACCGGGGGGCACCACTAGTAGCGGATCTTGCTATGGCAGCGGCGCCCTCCGGAAGGCGGCGCCCTGGGCAAAAAACCCGTGTGCCCGTAGCAAGATCCGCTACTGGGTCAGGGGGCATATACAGGCTCTGATAAGAAATAGCTGCGTTTACCTCCACCATGGCAATGTACAGCAGTATAATAAATTGCAATCAGGGCCGGCAACAGAAATTCTCTGGCCCGGTACAATGATTATATATATTATAAAGCTCAATGGAATTTGCTGCGCTATATAAGAAACTGATTTATATATATATACATATATATATATATATATATACCCTCCTTCCTCCTCCACACACCCCACAGTCTGTGTCTCCCCAATGACTCCATGATGCATTCCCAGCTCCCCCAGCCCAAAGCCCTGTATCCCCTCACCTATCCACTCTTACCTCAGGGAGCACAGCAGGCCCCACCAGAAAAGGCGGGTATGGGACTCAGGGTCGACAGTGTCTAGGTCGACACACGGTGCAATAATTGGGGTTCCCCGTTACTTTACGAAGAAAACGACACCAAAAAAAACATTAAAAAACTCATGTTGACCTTTTTCCACGTCGACCTTGTTCAAGTTGACCTAATGGTCGCGTTGACCTATTTCCTGTGTTGACATACTCAATGTCGACTAATAGGCGTCGACCTAATGTGTGTTGACCTAGACAGTGTCGACCTAGAGTCCGGATACGGAAGAGGCATGGGATTCCTGGCCAGCGGAGCTGCTGCCGTGTCCTGTAACTGCCTGTAACAGAGCTCGACGCGGAAGAGCGGGTGCACACTTGCGCTGCACAGTACTGTGTGTCAGAGGATCCTGTCATAGCCTTGGGGCCCCTCTGATCTTTGGGGCCCAGTACAAGTGTCCCCTTTGACCCCGCCGTGTCACCTATTAAACAAATAGCACACGCTGTATAGGACCCATGTTACCATAACGACACAATAAAGACCCACTTCATACCAAACCCAGCCTAATCTCACCCTAACCCTCTCTCCCATGCCCGGTCTACCCCATCTGTGTCACCCCTGTCTGTCTGCCCCTCCCCTTTAGAATGTGAGCTCTCACGAGCAGGGTCCTCGTCCCTCATGTGCTTATCCTTTTCTTACTTTAATAATCCTCAACTGCCCAAATCCCGCAGTTCTCGGCCACCTGATACTTATCTGAGTGTCGTCTACTGGTGTAGTTATGCTTAGTTCCCCTGTACTTGTCCTATATTGTCTTCAACTGTAAGTCACTGTTTTCCTGTTTTGATTATTTGTTTATGTACTCTGCGGAGGAACCCTTGTGGCGCCATATAAATAAAGGATAATAATAATAATAATAATAATACATCCAGCCCCAATACACCATGTAGCGGGAGATGTCCCGTGCAACTCTACTAACGTTATGTGTCTTTTTTTTTCCATCTTATTCGCAACGCAATGCGACTAGGACGCACAATGAGACTACGCTGATTAATGTGATACACGACACTTTAATAAATTCTCGTTCAAACCCATCGGTGCGACGGTATTAAGATTACAAATCCATTTAGACTCTAGCCAGATCTAGGGATGGCCATCGGTACCACATCCATCGATGGTTGCCATCGATGGTTGTTTTAGCTGGAACCATCAATGGTTAGAAAGTATGTTATCATATACCATTGATGGTTCCCGTTATCAAATAGCTGCGCAAGCGCAGAAGATGCTTTTGCTGGATAAATTCAGCCAGCAAAAGTTCTTCTGCGCGTGTTTTCCCGGCGGCTGGCTCACTGTGTGCCAGCCTGTGACATTGCGTGTGGCCACAGTTAGCTGTGCATTGCGGGTCACTTCACTGACTGTGCTGCAGAGGCAGGGAGGAGACTGTCATTGACTTCTCCCTGAAAAAAAGACAACACCCGCCCGCAGAGGCAGGGCAAGGTGCAAGTAGCCGCCTTCCCTGCTTATGAAGCTAGTTACAGTGGGCGGGGAGGGGCGGAGCTGTTGAGTGACTGACAGGTGACAGCTGAGATGAGCGGCCTATGCTGCGGCTGCTGCTGACTCTGCTGCAGGGCTGTAAATCTAACTGAAGACTGTGGCAGCACACAGCGCAGCAGTGGTGGGTGGCAGCAGCTACTGTGAGTAGTGACTGAGTGTTGTGGGCACATAAAAAAAAACATTGCCATAGGCCTCCTACTCACCATCGATGGCAGAAATCCATTGATGTCTCTGCCATCGATGGTAAAAACATTCACCATTGACCATAAACCATTGATTTCAATTCATCGAAGGTTGATGGCCATCCTTAGCCGGATCAGCTTTCTTGCTCCATCACCTCCTCTGCTCAGCGAGAGTACCTGAACCACAATTTTATATCTTAATGTTGCTAAAGAATGCCTTGCTGAGACAAAATACCATTCCACAGGCTGTTCCACATCCTTACCCTCTAAGCCGTAGAGGGTCTTGTGGGTGTATCAGAAGGCGGATGTCTGCCGGCAGACACTCGGAGTCAGCAGCGGTGGTCAGCATTTGAAGCGTGTTCCCAATCCGTTGCTCGGCGATCAACGCGTTTCGCCTGTAGCACAGGATCCTTCCTTGCTTCAAACGCTGACCACCGCTGCTGACTCCGAATGTCTGCCGGCAGACATCCGCCTTCTGATACACCCACAAGACCCTCTACGGCTCATAGAACACCAGCAAAATCCAGAAATAGCGGTGAGTGACATTTGGATTCATCCATATCAACTACTACTGCCTTATCACTGCTTACAAAGACCTTGCTGGAAAGACTGTCACTTTGTATCAAAGTTTGGACACATAAAAGACTGTTCCTGGATACAAATACCACACAGGATCTTCTGTTATTAAGCACTCACGTACCAGCTTAGTAGAATAAACCGCATGTGCGTTTCTACTAAGGAAAAATGCTTTTTTCTATTTTTAATATTTTTATTTTTATTATTATTTTTTCCTTTTTATTCTTATATATGTTTTGTCCAGTGTCCCATTTGTACGTATACCGGTATTAGGAATTAGTTCAAATTACATATTATAATACACCTTCACGCACACATCAGGTGTTGATGTGTATTTATTTCTAAGTAACTTTTTACGTATATATACCAGTTTTTGTTGTTATACATAGTACCATCTGCAACCCATTCTTTACCATTTGACATCATAATCAGATAATTATATATTGTGTTTTATGCTCTTAAAGAAAAATAAAATTTATACCTTTTTTCAAACCATTTTCCATACTGTTTCTTGTGTGACAGCGCTGGGAGGTACTACTCTTTCCTGAAGTAATTAATGCCCATAATCTTTTGGAATGTTGCTAATGGAAGATCTTGCTGTATTAACACGACTCACTAGTGGTAGGGTAGGTTGCTCAGGTTTCTTAATAGACATTTGTTTCAAGGAATAACTAGTGGCTTAAATCTTGCTGCCTCTAATTAATTTCGTGAGTAACCTCTTTCTAGAAAAATTGTTAACATCTTGTTCATTTGAACCCTCATCTCCTACTCATCACTGGTTAACCTCTTTATTCTCAAAAATTGGGAGAAAAGCAAGCACTTTTCCATTGCAAGGAGGTGGTGATTACTCGCATGCAGAATTGAGTTCATGTCTGTACGTTTTGTGTACGTGCTAGTTTTAAAGCCTTGAGGGATCTTCTGCATTGACACATCCAACAATTTACCATGTTCTCACTACATGAGCACCAGAATATTGTCAATGAAACGGGTATAGAACAATATCCTTGTTGAGAATACTGGGTTTTGAGTAAATAATCTGCGTTCAATTGAGAACATGTAGACATTTGCCAATGCAGTGACTACATTTGAGCCCATCGCACAGCCCTATAGTTGAAGGTAATGTCCAATATCTAAATCAAATCACCCTTTGCCTTCAAAACAGCATCAGTTCTTCTAGGTACACTTGCACACGGTTTTTGAAGGAACTTGGAAGGGAGGTTGTTCTAAACATCGTGGAGAACTAACCACAGATATTCTGTGGATGTAGGCTTGCTCAAAATCCATCTGTCTCTTCATGTAATCCCAGACAGACTCGATGATGTAGAGATCAGGGCTCTATGAGGCCATATCACCACTTCCAGGACTCATTGTTCTTATTTACGCTGAAGATAGTTCTTAATGACATTTACTGTATGTTTGGGTTCGTTGTCCTGCTGCAGAAAAAAATTGAACCAATCAGATGCCTCCTTGATGGATAAGTACATGCCTTATTTTCTCAGCATTAAGAACACTATTAATCCTGAACAAATCCCCAACCTCACTTGCTGAAATGCAGTACCAAATCCAGCCTGTCTGAATATTATTAAGTATTGGCCGCCATTCATAAATGTTAACCCAATTGTTCAAATAGACTATATTATTATTATTATTATTATTACATTTTATTTATAGGGCGCCACAAGTGTTTCGCAGCGCCGTACAAAGGACAGTACAGGGAGACAAAACTTAGCATAACAGTAAATAAATAACAAAAATGGAGTGCAGGTAACAAAGAGCACCACAATTCTCAAAACATAATACAGCTTAGATGTAAGTAGCGAAGGAGTAATCATTGTACTACTTGGGGCTGGCGGCCATAGATAGAGATGAGCCTTTACCAGCAGGAGAAAAAGCAGGTAAAGATGGTCGCTGAGTGAAATGTGTCAAGAAGAGGGCTTAGACAAGAGGAAAGAGGGCCCTGCTCTGAAGAGCTAACAATCTAGTGGGGAGGGGCAACAGACAGATGACATGAGGTGCAAGCAAGCAGGTAACGTGTATGACATAATATCTGGAGTACCCCTCTGAGGAAATTCCAGCCTTGGTGTTAGCTATTTCTTTGGGAATACTGTCATCGGCACTGCTTCTATCTGAATTCCCCTTTGAGTTCCCCATTTCAGTTCATTGATGTATGGACTTGACACTGCTATCAGCTAATTGCTGCCTTTGCACCTTGCGATTCTGCTTCTGGGATATGTATCCATATTAAGCTGCACATCACGTGTGGATACCTTAAACTTGAATACCAGCACAAGTTGAACAAAGGCTTCCACATTGGCCAAATAAACTCTTGGACCTACATTGTAACCTGGATTTTTGTTGATTAAAAAGATCCTGAGTACATGGCTCTGTTGAGCCATTAAGACCAATGGTGATTTGCATGCCAATCCTGTAGTTAAGCACAGATTAATTAACACTTGGATCTACTGCACCACAATAAGCCTTTTGGACTAATTGGCAGTTCAACTGATTTGTTTCTTGGGAGGAGCTCTGCAGAATTGTATTCACTACGTCCTTTCCAGTGAGTACAATCTTATCACCATATGGACTTCATCATATTAATGTAATGGTGAGACAATTGCTGGTTACCGATCCACTCTCCACTGTCTCAGGTATTTTTGGATACAAGTTTATTTTTATTTTGGCTTATTGTTATTTATATCCTTTTTATATGTTCGCTTGCACTTTCAATATTTACATACAGAGTCATTGTATTGTTGTAAGTGTAATTCTGCAGTGCACACTGCCATATTTTAGTCTCACGTGATTATATTATTTCTATATGTCTATATGTAAATTGCTGTGCATTGTTGGTAATGTAATGCCAGTATTAATAAATGTTGTTATTATGTTGTTATCAAAAGCTACAGCATTATCTGGTATTTTTTTAATTAATCATTTAATACACAATGAACGTAGCGCTATTAAATATCTTTTTCTTGTCTGTTGACATATTGGTTGTCGGCCTTAGGGCCATGTCGACATTCTGACTGTCTTCTGAACGTCGACCATTCATACTACACTCCTCCAGGGGGCGTGCTATACTTACATAAGCATGCCCTTATATTACAGAACTTTGGGCCTAATTCAAACCTGATCGCTAGCAGGCGTTTTTTGCATCCCTGCGATCAGGTAGTCGCCGCCTACAGAGGGAGGGGGAAATCGCTGTGCAGGTGTGTGATCACAAGTGCAGAGAGCTGCACAAACAGAAGTTTGTGCAGTCTCTGCACAGCCCAGGACTTACTCTTCCAGTGCGATGATCGGAGCCGGAGCTGACGTCAGAATCCCTCCCTTCAAACTCCTGGTCCCTCCCGCGTTTCTCTGGACACTCCTTAAAAACGGTCAGTTGACACCCACAGACGGCCTCTTCCTGTCAGTCACCTTGCGATCGCCCGTGCGATTGCTTTTCTCGCACCATCCCAGCGCTACCCGGCGCTCCCTGTCACTGCGGACCGACGCTCCTGCCCATTGCAGTGCATACGTATACGCAGTTCAGACCTGATCGCAGGCCGTACGAAAACGCAGCCTAGCAATCAGGTCTGAATTAGGCCCTTAATCTTCTGTCATCTGATCACCCCCGCAAGCATAAGGGTCGTCACACTAGTCTAGAGATGGACGTATTTTGCTGTGTTTGACTTAGCACAAGATCTGTTCATTTACACTTCAAGAATTATCTGTCGCTGTGATGGAAAGTCTCTGCTATCGCTGCGCTTTGTTAAATAGATCATTCACTATGTACTGAAAAGGACAGGAACACTTGTATTACATATCATCCATCTCCTCAACCCTACAAGTGGCAGCGTTCTTTCCATCCATGTCCAGATGCGGGCTTTTGAGATCCCAGTGCCGGCATTACGATCCAGGGGGGGTCATTCCGAGTTGATCGTAGCCCTGCAAAATTTTGAAGGGCTACGGTCAGGAACTCAGACATGTGGGGGGACACCCAGCACAGGGCTGGTCTGCCCCGCATGTCAGGTTCGACTTCCCCCAGCAGAAGTGCAAAAGCATCGCACAGCGGCAATGCTTTTGCACTTCAAGAGTAGCTCCCGCCAGTGCAGCTTTTGCGTTGGCTGGACCGCGCCCACAAAACGGCGCCCAAACGCCGCCGTTCCGCCCCCTCCCGTCTCTGCCTGTCAATCAGGCAGAGGCGATCGCTATGGAACAACAGCCTTCGGCTGTCTCATATGCGCACTTCTTGCCTGTTCGCTGCGCTGCGATGATCAGCAGCGAGAGAACAGGTCAGAATCATCCCCCTTGTTGGGATCCCGGAGTCGGTATTCCGAGCAGTGTCAGGATTCCGGCGTCAATGTTTTAACTGCCGGGATCCTGAGTGCCGGGACCCGGACCTGGTCCCCCAGGTAACACTTTTGTATCTAGGTGTAGCATGGCCATTTATCTCCCCCCCCCCCCCCCCCAAGAGAGATAAGACTTTCATTTAGTAACACATTAAAACAAATACTGTGTATTTTTAGTTCATGGATAGTACGGACCTCATATACAGTTTAACATTTGTCAGTCTTCTATCGCTGTTTTTTTTTTAACCAAGTAATTTTTAACTGTAAATTTCTGCTAAACAAGCCCCTATAGGAAAAGTCTAGGGGCCCTAGTTATCACAATTCTCTTTTAACACGGATGTAATTAATTATTGACACCCAAATTTACAACCTGAAAATTACAAATTTTCACAGGGATTTAGCAAAAGTTCATTTCCGGGACACAGGCTCAGATCAGAGCCCGTCTCGGACCAAAGCGGGAATCAGAGTGACAGCGTAACGCTACCTCCCTGCTTCTTGGTTTGAGTTCTTTGCATTCCGGAGCTGGGTACATACGACAGCTTAGTAGCTCCCATAGAATCTTAAGGTGGTTGCTCTGCGGATGGTAATGGAGGTACCATGGCAGGTATCGGCAATATCTGCTGCAATCTCTCCTTAAATACCAGCAGGAGTCCTTCAAATTTGTGCGTACCCCCAGAAAACGGGTGTTTTCAGGAGATATCCCACTTTAATAAATATTCCCAGCACCGTAACTAGGTTGTGTGGACAGTGCTGTTGCACAGAGCACAGGGCTCTTGGAGCGGCAACGTTGCTGCCCCACGGCCTTTGCTTCTGACTGGCAGGGTATCCGGTGCAGCACCATGCAGCCAGTCATTTCAGCACTCCAGGCAGGCACCCTGCTGTCTGTATAGCCGCGTGGAGTGTCCTCAGGATGTTCCGGGTAGTGCTGCACTTCCTGGTGCCGGTGGCCCCATCCTTTTTGTGTGATGTCATGACATCATGAGCTTATGGGGCGGGGCCGGCACAGGGCGCTTTGGAACCCTGTCCAGCGGTGCAAGTGGGCGGGTACCGTCCTTATACGTAATGCCCCCATAGTATCGTCCTTATACGTAATGCCCCCCGTAGTATCGTCCTTATACGTAATGCCCCCCGTAGTATCGTCCTTATACGTAATGCCCCCCGTAGTATCGTCCTTATACGTAATGCCCCCCGTAGTACCGTCCTTATACGTAATGCCCACCAGTAGTAGCGTCCTTATACGTAATGCCCCCGGTAGTACCGTCCTTATACGTAATGCCCACCAGTAGTAGCGTCCTTATACGTAATGCCCACCAGTAGTAGCGTCCTTATACGTAATGCCCCCCGTAGTACCGTCCTTATACGTAATGCCCCCCGTAGTATCGTCCTTATACGTAATGCCCCCCGTAGTATCGTCCTTATACGTAATGCCCCCCGTAGTACCGTCCTTATACGTAATGCCCACCAGTAGTAGCGTCCTTGTACGTAATGCCCCCCGTAGTACCGTCCTTATACGTAATGCCCCCCGTAGTACCGTCCTTATACGTAATGCCCACCAGTAGTAGCGTCCTTGTACGTAATGCCCCCCGTAGTATCATCCTTATACGTAATGCCCCCCGTAGTACCGTCCTTATACGTAATGCCCCCGTAGTACCGTCCTTATACGTAATGCCCCCCGTAGTATCGTCCTTGTACGTAATGCCCCCCGTAGTACCGTCCTTATACGTAATGCCCACCAGTAGTAGCGTCCTTATACGTAATGCCCCCGGTAGTAGCATCTATAATGCATGCACACATCTAACACAAATACCCCCACCATACACACACACACATACACACACACACACACACACACACACACACACCCCGACACACACACCATACACTCCCCACACACACATATACACCCCCCCACCATACACTCCCCACACACAAACACCCCCACCATACACACACACCACACACACACACTCCGACACACCCACCATACACTCCCCACACACACACATACACACCCCCACCATATACACACACATTTTTCTCTCGCCCTCCACGTGCCAAGTCTGACAGCCAGGCCACCACTGTTGACGCTCCCCCTGTCAGCAGCCTGGTCCCATGTAGCCCCGCACCCTCCACACCGTGTAGCTCCGCCCATCATGATGGCTAGCTCCACCCCCTTTCCGGGACCCGCAACCCGCACTGCACACAGCCAGAGCCGCTTCACAGGGAGAGGGAGGAGGCTACAAGCTGCCGGCGCTGCTCCCTGTCATGCAGTGACAGGCACAGAAGCCGGCAGCAGGGGACATGCGGCAGGCACAGCAGCGGGGATGCAAGGCAGGTAGAGCGCCTCTCCTGCCTGGCGCCTACCTGCTTTGCATCCCTTCGCTGAGCGGGTAGCGCCGGGCCTGAATGTATATCTGGCACGCTGGGGGCAATGTGTATCTGGCACTGTGGGGCAATGTGTATCTGGCACTATTGGGATCATATGTGTGTAACCCAATGGTTAAATAAGATTAAAATAAGTATAAAGATGTAATACATGTATGTGTATATAATGTATTTATATGAGAATAATATGTATCTGATACATGGACTGGGAAAATTAATATGTATATAATATATATATATATATATGGATACTATGCGCTTGTGATAAAGCCTGAGAAAATGTTCTAGTAAGAGACTTGAGGGGGGAGAATATGCTAGAAGTCCCTCGCGGAGAAGAGGGAGCCAACAACCGTTGGAAAAAGGGGTTTAACAGTCAGACTGGGGATCAATGCGGGGGAGAGCCCGGACTGAGAGGTAGCTCCGGCGGAGGTCAGGACACGGAGAGACCGTAAACGGGACCGTATTAAGAAAGGAGCGGAGAGCACCGAGGCTGTGAAGGACGCTGGATTGTGGATCAAGCAACAAATGCCGGAGCCCTTACCTGATAGCCCAGCCATCGGAACGGAGCCCCGTGTGACCACGGCAATTCACAAAGTGCATCATAGGTGAGAGGGGCCGGTGGCAGAAAGAGATAGGGCTCAGGGACAGCAGCTACGGGAGAGACCCGACGACGCAGCGTCACACCCGAGGAGGAGTTGGGGAGTGGGCATTCATTAAATGAGAGGTGATTGCTCCATACACCCATCGATCATACCTCACTCCCCAATAGGAGTTGGGGGAGTGGGCATTCATTAAATGAGAGGTGATTGCTCCATACACCCATCGATCATACCTCACTCCCCAATAGGAGTTGGGGGAGTGGGCATTCATTAAATGAGAGGTGATTGCTCCATACACCCATCGATCAAACCTCATTCCCCAATAGCATTCTTCCCATGAATTTATACAGCTCATCAGCATATGAATGGATCTCAGACTCCCTCTAGTGGGAAATCGGTATAAAATAAAAGTATAAATACTGAAACCATTATAATATGCTTACTAGACTATAGCAGCTTATCTATACTTACAACACAGGAGAAACTAAGTGTAGATTTGAGTATGTACTAAATCACATAAGAGTAAGCCTATTAAATTTATAGAGATAATACAGCATCTTTAATTCAGAAACAACTACGGAGGACAAAGAGAGAAAGTATAGCTTTCAACGCCTGTGTTATCATTAACTACAAGAACAATAGACTGAAATACTACCAAATTGAGACCCCTATTACTCGGGAGTAACACTTAAGTAGGTACTGTTTAAACATTTATTTAAGCTAATCCGAAATAGGATAAATATCGGAAGATTGTGACTTTTATATTCGTTTCTTCTTTATTGAACACACCTGTGAATTATTAAGGTAGTTAAACGGAGAGACTGCATTAATACGGAGTGATACATACTCCCCGAGGACTGGGTTATAAGGAAGGAAAAGAAAAAGAATACACGATCGCTAAAGAAAGTTACAGAAAAGTTTGTGATTCAAATTCATTTCACAACAATAGCCCCAATCGTTAAAGTTAAGGGCCCCAACGAGCTCATCATTGACTTTAGAGTACCCGGGTCACTCTTAGGTTTTAAATATATTTAGTATAATATGAAATTTATGTAATATATATATGTTGGTAAAAGAATAAATCTAGTATTATTCTATATAAGAGTTATTACCTGTGTGAAATATATAAGTTATATTGAGTAAATGTATAATATTAAATTTGATATACTTACCACTTATCCTGATCTTGATAGTTAAGGAAAGTCAACTTGACGACTAAAAGAGAAAACAGGTAAACGAGGATAAATTGTATATAATTGATATCTTATCTCATATTGATATTCATTGGGCTTACCCAAGCAAGCCTATATACATTGTGACAAAGCTTGGGTGGAGGCACTATTATTGTAATCCTTTCATATTCATACTCCAAATTAGGGTTACATAAGTGGAGGCACTGCTGAGATCCCAGTAATTCTCAGTAGAAATAATTACATTGAGCAGCGTCAATGGAGGGGCTAACTGGAGAAGACGTATATAACTGGTGTCTGAAGAAGGGAGTAAATCCCAGAAAGTGTATTGGGATAGGAGGAGATTTATTGGATGATTCGGATGAAACTGTGTTAAGAAAAGTGGGTACCCTGTATGGTGTTATAAGACCAAAAATAATGGATAAGATGGATGATGAAGTAGGAAAGAAGATTGCTGTCCTGGTAGAAACGGAAAAAGAATTGGACGTGAATTTGATTCCATTAATGATAGTGGCCGATGAAGAAACAGGAAGAAGGTGGTCTATTATTGGTCCCAGTATCAGGGAAGAAGATACCACTAGTGCTCCCATCTCGGTAATGATCCCACCGGAGGGTGTAGATAGAGGAGAAGCTAGTGGCAATGGACACAGTGCTACCAATGTGAATGGCGGACAATTTGAGACCATGGTGGATCGAATGGTTTCCCAACTTGAGAGATGGCATTACGAAGGGAGTTATCGAAGGTTAAGGATATTCTCTGGTATCGTACCCGTGCCTACCGGGGAAGAACCATATGAAGCTTGGAAGGAGGCCGCTGTCCAACAAGCGGAGGAATGGCAGTGTCCAGATAAAATAAAGCGGCAAAGAGTAGTGGAGAGTCTACGTGGCCCGGCTATGGGGATAATACAAGCTGCTAGAAGAAGTAATCCAAATGCCACATTGGAAACATACCTGGAAGCTTTGGATTATGCGTATGGTACTTTGGAAGATGTAGGAGACTTGCTATCAAGACTGCATCATACGTTCCAAGAACCTGGCGAGAAACTGAGTGCCTATGTAATACGAATAGATAAATTATTGTATAAGATTGTAGAAAAAAAAGGAATCACTCGAGAAGAAGTGGATAAAAGTCGCATGAGACAAGTATTACGAGGCGCGCTAACAAATGATCCGGTAGCCCAGAAGTTGAGGTGTTCCGAGAAAAAAGAGCCACCCCCTGGATTCAATGAGATACTAAAAGAAATAAAACAAGAAGAAGTGCTGATTGAGATGAGGGAAAAGACGGTAAAGAAGGTTAAGGTGGTACAAACAGTGACTGAGACTTCCCCGTTGGAAGAAAGAATATTAAAGTTAATGGAAGAACAGAACAAGAGGATAGAGCAATTTATTGCTACTCAACACAATAACAACCCACCCCAAAATACTCCCTCTAGTGAGTCAACCCGGGGCGGGGGGAGAAGAGGTAGTTTTAATAGCAGGGGTTGTTTTAAGTGCGGAAGGATTGGTCATCGAGCTTTTGAGTGTAACCTGAATCGAAACTCAACCCGTATGTATAGTACTCCCTATCATAATACTGACAGCGAAGACCCGGATCAGGGAAACGGACAAGGGAGGCCCGTGAACCCCCCACAGGTCTCCTAGAAGTTGGTCGCTGTGCGATGGGGAACACATGGTGGAATGGAGTCCTGCCTGAGGGGTTGATGTAACCGGCCCCAATAATGGCTGCTAAAATAAACGGACACCATTGTAAAGTACTGGTCGATAGTGGTTCTCAAGTATCGATTTATATTTGAAGACTGGTACAAGAAACACCTCTCTGATGTACCCCTACAGCCATTATCTGGACTGGTGATATGGGGTTTGAGCGTAGAGAAATATCCGTATTTAGGATATATAGTGGCTAGTCTAGAGATTTATCGAGAAGGAGAAGAAAAGCTGCAAATACCCCTAATAGCGTTGGTTTGTCCAGAAGTCCCAGAGGGTAGGAGTGAGCCCCATATGATTATAGGGACCAACACCAGGATCTACTCTATTCTTATGGAATGGTTAGAGAAAGAGGAGAAAAGAACCAAAGTGCTATCTTATTTATGTGATGGTATAACTGAAATTGAACAGAAGGAAGACAGTAGCCCATTTGAAGTCTGTTTCGTGGGAAGTGAACTCGAGCATGCTGAAAGGTCACGATTAATCTCGGAATTGGAGTCTCGAGGGCCGGTTTTCTCCACAGGAGAGTGGGATTTGGGAAGAGCCAAAGGGATGGAACATTGTATTCGACTCACGGATACTACCCCCTTTCAAGAACGTTCTCGGAGAATAGCCCCGGCGGACTTTGAGGACGTGAGGAAACATCTGAAGGGTTTATTAGAAAACCAAGTAATAATGGAATCAAAGAGCCCATACGCCTCTCCGATTGTGATAGCACGAAAAAAAAATGGTAATATTCGAATGTGCATTGATTACCGAACCCTGAACCACCGGACAGTGACCGATCAGTATACTGTGCCCAGAATAGACGAGGCCTTAGATTGCCTACAAGGAAGTGTGTTGTTTTCGGTGTTAGATTTAAGAAATGGGTATTATCAAATACCAATGCGGCCTGAAGACAGAGAGAAAACGGCATTCATTTGCCCGCTAGGATTCTTCGAGTTCCTACAAATGCCCCAAGGAGTAAAAGGGGCACCAGCCACATTCCAACGTGCTATGGAAAATATAATCGGGGATATGAATTACCGGGAAGTGATAGTCTATTTAGATGACATTATTGTATTCGGGGCTACTCTCGAAGAACATAATCATCGACTTTTTAAAGTTCTAGATAGACTGATGGAAGGAGGTCTAAAATTGTCCGTAGATAAGTGTCACTTATGTCAGTCAAGGGTTAAATACCTAAGGCATATCGTTAGTAAAGATGGGATATCAACGGACCCAGACAAAGTACAAGCTGTGACGAACTGGCCTCGACCCACCAAACTGAAGGAGTTACGATCTTTCCTAGGATTCTGCGGATACTACAGGCGATTTGTACCGAATTACTCTGCCCAGGCAAAACCATTGACTGATCTGACCAAGGGATACCCCAATGCAGGGAAGAAAAAAAAATCAAATCTTACCATGAATGGGAAGTATCGCCAACCTAATGAACTATTCGGTGAACGATGGAATAATGAGTGTGAAGCGGCATTTGTAATGTTGAAGAAAAGTCTGACACATGCACCTGTTCTAGCATATGCTGACCCCAGTATACCATATGTCCTTCATATCGACGCATCGACTAATGGATTAGGGGGAGTACTATACCAACATCATTCTGAAGGACTACGGCCAGTATCATTTGCTAGTAGAGGTATATCCGAAAGTGAGAGGAGATATCCCGCACACAAATTAGAGTTTCTGGCATTAAAGTGGTGTGTAGTGGATAAATTCCACGACTATTTGTATGGAGTAAAATTTGAAATACACACTGACAATAACCCCTTAACTTACGTACAGACCTCGGCAAAATTGGATGCAACTGGGCACCGTTGGTTATCGGCATTGGCACTCTACGATTTCTCTTTGAAATACCGGCCAGGAACGAGTAATGTGGATGCCGACTCGCTATCAAGAATACCTGGACAAGTGGTAGGAGAAAATGAAAATGAGGAGTGGATCGAAATACCCGCCGGAGAAGTACAAGGAGTGTACCATAGTATGCAAATAACTAGTATGGTGGTAAGTGAAGCCATAAGCCACCTGGGAGCAACGGCTGATGCATTACCATTATCTTATTGCTGGATTAGTCAGATGGAATTAGAAGATCTACCAAGGGTAAAGAGATATCAGCTTAGACAAGAACAATTACAGGACCCGTGTATAAGATGGGTGATGCCAGGAGCATCGACCATTAAAGCTGGAAAGATGACCGAAGAGTGGGCATTAGAAATTCAGCTTTTAAAGAGACAAACAAAAAACTTAATTATGAAGCAGGGTATACTATACAGATGCACTCAGTTACCAGATGGTAGGAAAAGGTACCAACTAGTATTACCCAGAAAGCACCGTAATAGGAGTATGAAAGCTTTACACGATCAACATGGCCATTTGGGATTCGAGAAGACTTTAAAGTTAATAACCGATAGGTTTTATTGGCCGAATCTCTCCAAAGAAGTGGACCGGTACTGTAGGAGTTGTGGAAGGTGCATAGTAAGGAAGACATTACCCAATCGAGTGGCCCCTTTAGTAAACACATCAAAAGCAGTGGTCCCATGGATTTAGTATGCATGGACTTTCTAACTCTAGAAATGGATCAAGGAAAAAAATGTAATATTTTAGTAGTAACAGACCATTTTACAAGATATGCCCAAGCTTACGTTACACCAAATCAGAAAGCTTCCACAGTAGCTAACACCCTTTGGAGTAAATTCTTTATTCATTATGGACTTCCACATAGGCTACACTCGGATCAAGGTCGAGATTTCGAAAGTAAGCTAATCAAGGAACTTTGTGTGATGTGTGGAATAAAAAAATCTAGAACTACGCCATATCACCCCCAAGGTGACCTACAACCAGAACGCTTCAATAGAACTCTACTTAATATGTTGGGAACCCTGAGTCCTCTTCACAAACATCATTGGAGACGTTATATCGACCAGTTAATACATGCTTATAATTGCACGCAGAATGAGGCTACGGGGTACTCTCCTTATTACCTGATGTTTGGGAGAGAGGCAAAGCTCCCAATAGATATAAGTTTAGGAGTATCGTCCGGAGAAAGTTCCTATAAATCTCATGTGAAATATGTTGAAAAATTGAGAGAAGAGTTAGCTACAGCTTACCAATTGGCTGAGCGAGCAGCCCGCCAGAGTGGGGAAAAGAACAAAGTCCATTATGATAGGAAGGTGAGAGACCAGGTTTTGTCTCCTGGAGACAGAGTATTGCTGAGACAATTAGGAATGCCAAGAAAATTCAAAATCGCCAATCGATGGAAGGAAGAACCTTATATAGTAATAGAAAAATTTGAAGATCTACCTGTATACCAAATACAGTTAGAAAATGGGAAAGGAGCTCTATTAACTCATCATAGGCAGAATCTACTTCACATAGGTAAAGAAGTCAGACTGGAACATGAAGAAGAAGAGAATGAGGATCCAGACATTGTCACTAGAGGGAAGAATGACATTAGACTAGAAGAGGGAGGAGAGTCGGTTGTTAACGAAAATAGTGCAGAAGCAGAGGAAGGTCAAGGTTGTTTCTACAAGGAATATGAAGAAATATTTGAAGAAGAGAATGAACTTGAAAATACTATTAATGGTCAAAATACTTGCTTTTCACCCTATACGGGTCCAGAAAGAAATTTTAATGAGTCTTCAAAAGGAGACTGGATGGTATTAGATGAAGAAAGAAATGATATACCAGAAGAGTTGGAAGATTATCCATCTTGTAGTAGTGATAGAGGGGAAATGGGAAATATAGATAGGCCCAGAAGACATAGACAACCCCCCCTCATGATTACTTATGACCAGTTGGGGACTCCAGAGATTATCCCCAGAGTAATCACTCATTATAATATTGAATCTTACTGGCCTTATTTTTGATAATTTATATGAGATGTATATAGGTTGGTGATCCCATTATTTAATTTAAAATGAAATCACCAGGGGGAGAGTGTAACCCAATGGTTAAATAAGATTAAAATAAGTATAAAGATGTAATACATGTATGTGTATATAATGTATTTATATGAGAATAATATGTATCTGATACATGGACTGGGAAAATTAATATGTATATAATATATATATATATATATGGATACTATGCGCTTGTGATAAAGCCTGAGAAAATGTTCTAGTAAGAGACTTGAGGGGGGAGAATATGCTAGAAGTCCCTCGCGGAGAAGAGGGAGCCAACAACCGTTGGAAAAAGGGGTTTAACAGTCAGACTGGGGATCACTGCGGGGGAGAGCCCGGACTGAGAGGTAGCTCCGGCGGAGGTCAGGACACGGAGAGACCGTAAACGGGACCGTATTAAGAAAGGAGCGGAGAGCACCGAGGCTGTGAAGGACGCTGGATTGTGGATCAAGCAACAAATGCCGGAGCCCTTACCTGATAGCCCAGCCATCGGAACGGAGCCCCGTGTGACCACGGCAATTCACAAAGTGCATCATAGGTGAGAGGGGCCGGTGGCAGAAAGAGATAGGGCTCAGGGACAGCAGCTACGGGAGAGACCCGACGACGCAGCGTCACACCCGAGGAGGAGTTGGGGAGTGGGCATTCATTAAATGAGAGGTGATTGCTCCATACACCCATCGATCATACCTCACTCCCCAATAGGAGTTGGGGGAGTGGGCATTCATTAAATGAGAGGTGATTGCTCCATACACCCATCGATCATACCTCACTCCCCAATAGGAGTTGGGGGAGTGGGCATTCATTAAATGAGAGGTGATTGCTCCATACACCCATCGATCAAACCTCATTCCCCAATAGCATTCTTCTCATGAATTTATACAGCTCATCAGCATATGAATGGATCTCAGACTCCCTCTAGTGGGAAATCGGTATAAAATAAAAGTATAAATACTGAAACCATTATAATATGCTTACTAGACTATAGCAGCTTATCTATACTTACAACACAGGAGAAACTAAGTGTAGATTTGAGTATGTACTAAATCACATAAGAGTAAGCCTATTAAATTTATAGAGATAATACAGCATCTTTAATTCAGAAACAACTACGGAGGACAAAGAGAGAAAGTATAGCTTTCAACACCTGTGTTATCATTAACTACAAGAACAATAGACTGAAATACTACCAAATTGAGACCCCTATTACTCGGGAGTAACACTTAAGTAGGTACTGTTTAAACATTTATTTAAGCTAATCCGAAATAGGATAAATATCGGAAGATTGTGACTTTTATATTCGTTTCTTCTTTATTGAACACACCTGTGAATTATTAAGGTAGTTAAACGGAGAGACTGCATTAATATGGAGTGATACATACTCCCCGAGGACTGGGTTATAAGGAAGGAAAAGAAAAAGAATACACGATCGCTAAAGAAAGTTACAGAAAAGTTTGTGATTCAAATTAATTTCACAACAATAGCCACAATCGTTAAAGTTAAGGGCCCCAACGAGCTCATCATTGACTTTAGAGTACCCGGGTCACTCTTAGGTTTTAAATATATTTAGTATAATATGAAATTTATGTAATATATATATGTTGGTAAAAGAATAAATCTAGTATTATTCTATATAAGAGTTATTACCTGTGTGAAATATATAAGTTATATTGAGTAAATGTATAATATTAAATTTGATATACTTACCACTTATCCTGATCTTGATAGTTAAGGAAAGTCAACTTGACGACTAAAAGAGAAAACAGGTAAACGAGGATAAATTGTATATAATTGATATCTTATCTCATATTGATATTCATTGGGCTTACCCAAGCAAGCCTATATACATTGTGACAAAGCTTGGGTGGAGGCACTATTATTGTAATCCTTTCATATTCATACTCCAAATTAGGGTTACATGTGTATCTGCCCCTCCCCCCATATGTGTATAACGCCCCCATTTTCATTGACCATGCCCCATGTGGCATTTGGCCACACCCATTTTTGGGGAAAGGCACCTTCGGCGCACGCACACAGTACCTATAAGACATTTTTTCTACTTCACCACTGACCCTGTTACACTGCTGAATATGCCCCTAGGTCTAGGCAGTGCCACAGAACCACAGGGTTCCAATTTTTCCTCCTGATTGATGAAGGAGACGATCAATGCTTTCTTTCTATGCAAAAAGGTGCCGGTACTCCAGGGGTGTGTAAGTACAGGACACAATGGAATGCAGTCGCCTCCAGGCACCAGCCCTGAAGGGGGCACAATGACCTCCTCCATTGCTCCAGGTTCTGCTGTATGTGTCCCAGAGCAGGAATAAGCAGGGAGCCCAGGGGCCTCCCATCTCCCTGTCTGGGTGCTGCTGGGGTGGTGGGAATGAATGTGGAGGGAGGATGGTGAAGATGAATGTGATCTGTAGGAGGTAGGGCCCCTCCCATTGCCCCTCCCACAGCAGCAGGAACCTATGGGGAGAGGCTTCTTCTTGGGTGCACACTCCATCACTCTAACAGCTCCTCCGCCTCGCAGCTGTACAGGGGCCACAGGCAGCCGCACAGGGGACTCCATTAGCACATGACCCGGGCTAGGCCCCTTTAACAAGCCTGGGCCCAGTTAATTAGAATCTACACCCCCCATCTTGGGCCCCTGGAGAGAGTGAATGTCTGGGTGCTGTTGGTAGTGAATGTGAGTGGAAGAGGGAGGGGGGGGGGGGGCACCAACAACTATCTTGCTTCTGTGCTCCTAGTATTAACTTATGCCCCTGCGGTATTCACCTAAAGTTACATGCAGAATGAAGACTTATGCTGGGTATACACTGGAGCAATGTCGCTCCAAGATGCCGTTTTGGTGCGACATAACGCTTACATCGCGCAGTGTGTACCCAGGATTGCGCGCTCCCGCAGTTACATCCGACAGACGATTGGTTTGATGTGCTGCACATCAAACCAAGCGTCCGTCGCTAGCGTCCTGTGTTATGTTAATGCAGAACGGAACATGGTAGTTCTGTCCTTCATTAAAATCGCCCCAGTTTGTACGGGCAATTCGGGCTGATGGGGATTCGGTCCTCTGTCGGAACGAATCCCCGTCACTCCAGTGTGTACCCAGCCTTACAAGAGCTTCCACACTATGGATACGTTTTCAGACGCTTATTTCATTCACTTCTGAAACTAGTCACAAGAATTAAAAATTAGATCAACATCCGGCCAAGATCCTGATGGGTATGGGACCCAGGGTCAACAGTGTCTAGGTCGACACCCATTAGGTCGACACCTATTGGTCAACAGTGGCTAGGTCGACACTAGAAATTGGTCTACACGGCCATTAGGTCGACATGAACAAGGTCGACATGAGGTTTTAATTTTTGGGGTGTTGTTTTCTGCGTAAAGTGATCGGGAACTCCAATTAGTGTACCGTGTCACCTCGCATGGCTCCCGCTGCGCTCACCACAGGTTACCATTCCCAATCGTAACTCACGTGGATCGTAAAGTATGAAAAAGTTAAAAAAGGAACATTTTTGAAAAACTCATGTTGACCTTTTTTGCACGTTGATCTTGTTCAGGTGGACCTAATGGTCATGTCGACCTATTTCGAGTGTCGACCTAGTCACTGTCGACCAATGGGTGTCGAACTAATGGATGTCGACCTAAGTGGTGTTGACCCAGAGTCCGGATACGGTTCCTGATATGGGTGGTCATTCCGAGTTGATCGCTCGCTAGCTACTTTTAGCAGCCGTGCAAATGCATAGTCACCGCCCACAGGGGAGTGTATTTTAGCCTTGCAAGTGTGCGAACGCCTGTGCAGCCGAGCGCAGCGAAAACATTTTGTGCAGTCTCTGAGTAGCTCTGGACTTACTCAGCCGCTGCGATCACTTCAGCCTGTCTGGTCCCGGAATTGACGTCAGACACCCGCCCTGCAAAATACCTGGACACCCCTGCGTTTTCCCACCACTCCCAGAAAACGGTCAGTTGACACCCACAAACACCTTCTTCTTGTCAATCTCCTTGCGATTGGCTGTGCGAATGGATTCTTCATTAAATCCATCGCTCAGCAACGATCCGCTTTGTACTCGTACGACACGCCTGCGCATTGCGGTGCATACACATGCGCAGTAGTTACCTGATTGCTGCGCTGCAAAAAACAGCAGCGTGTGATCAGGTCGGAATGACCCCCATAGTGTGTTATCTGAGCCCATCAGAACACTGCACTACATGAAGTAGAATTATCCACTTGACCACTTGATATGTTTCAAAAAAGAAGCAGTGCAGACATCCAGCAACTTTCCTTATACACTGCTCAAAAAAATAAAGGGAACACTAAAACAACACATCCTAGATCTGAATGAATTAAATATTCTTATTAAATACTTTGTTCTTTACATAGTTGAATGTGCTGACAACAAAACCACACAAAAATTATCAATGGAAATCAAATTTATTAACCCATGGAGGTCTGGATTTGGAGTCACACTCAAAATTAAAGTGGAAAACACACTACAGGCTGAACCAACTTTGATGTAATGTCCTTAAAACAAGTCAAAATGAGGCTCAGTAGTGTGTGTGGCCTCCACGTGCCTGTATGACCTCCCTACAATGCCTGGGCATGCTCCTGATGAGGTGGCGGATGGTCTCCTGAGGGATCTCCTCCCAGACCTGGACTAAAGCATCCGCCAACTCCTGGACAGTCTGTGGTGCAACGTGGCGTTGGTGGATGGAGCGAGACATGATGTCCCAGATGTGCTCAATTGGATTCAGGTCTGGGGAACGGGCAGGCCAGTCCATAGCATCAATGCCTTCGTCTTGCAGGAGCTGCTGACACACTCCAGCCACATGAGGTCTAGCATTGTCTTGCATTAGGAGGAACCCAGGGCCAACCGCACCAGCATATGGTCTCACAAGGGGTCTGAGGATCTCATCTCGGTACCTAATGGCAGTCAGGCTACCTCTGGCGAGCACATGTAGGGCTGTCGCTGTGCGCCCCCCAAAGAAATGCCACCCCACACCATTACTGACCCACTGCCAAACCGGTCATGCTGGAGGATGTTGCAGGCAGCAGAACATTCTCCTTGGCATCTCCAGACTCTGTCACGTCTGTCACATGTGCTCAGTGAGAACCTGCCTTCATCTGTGAAGAGCACAGGGCGCCAGTGGCAAATTTGCCAATCTTGGTGTTCTCTGGCAAATGCCAAACGTCCTGCACGGTGTTGGGCTGTAAGCACAACCCCCACCTGTGGACGTCGGGCCCTCATACCACCCTCATGGAGTCTGTTTCTGATCGTTTGAGTAGACACATGCACATTTGTGGCTTGCTGGAGGTCATTTTGCAGGGCTCTGGCAGTGCTCCTCCTATTCCTCCTTACACAAAGGCGGAGGTAGCGGTCCTGCTGCTGGGTTGTTGCCCTCCTATGGCCTTCTCCGCGTCTCCTGATGTACTGGCCTGTCTCCTGGTAGCGCCTCCATGCTCTGGACACTACGCTGACAGACACAGCAAACCTTCTTGCCACAGCTCGCATTGATGTGCCATCCTGGATGAGCTGCACTACCTGAGCCACTTGTGTGGGTTGTAGTCTCCGTCTCATGCTACCACTAGAGTGAAAGCACCGCCAGCTTTCAAAAGTGACCAAAACATCAGCCAGAAAGCATAGGAGCTGAGAAGTGGTCTGTGGTCACCACCTGCAAAACAACTCCTTTATTGGGGGTGTCTTGCTAATTGCCTATAATTTCCACCTGTTGTCTATTCCATTTGCACAACAGCATGTGAAATTGATTGTCAATCAGTGTTGCTTCCTAAGTGGACAGTTTGATTTCACAGAAGTGTGACTGACTTGGAGTTACATTGTGTTGTTTGAGTGTTCCCTTTATTTTTTTTTGAGCAGTGTATAAGCAATGGCAGGACCAATGATAATAGCTTTGCAATATTCATATTTAAAGGTATGAAGACCAGTAAAGAAAAGATGATGCAACTGTTTAATAGCCTTTCCAAAACTGACAGGCATGCATTGATTTTCCCATTACAGATCCTGAGAAGATATGAACTTATTGCTATTCAAGAGGTTATGAATAAAGATGACACAGCTATTATTAGGCTTGTCCAGGAGCTCAACTTGTGAGTACAACCATTTTTATATAGAAAAAAATAGACATCAGGGGTTATTACTAAAAGTTTTATTTAAAATCGACCAGAATAGAACCAACATCCTCACAAAATCGACTACAGTGTTTCTGTTCCAAGCTGATTTACTAACACTAGATTTTGTGTGCCTTTTACATATTGCTGTGTGAGGTGAGTTCTATATGTAGTTCTAAAAGTGTTCTATTCATCAAAAATTGACCCAAAATCGATAAAAACCAATAAAATCAACCGAACATTGAGCAAAAATCGATGCAAAATGGACCCGAAATAGACAAAAGCATTTCTATTGGTCGAAACATGTCACATGTACTGTATTACCCACAAATGCCTTCATTCCAGGGACGGCAGAGCACCGTCCCTGGCAAGCCGCCGCGTGCGCCCTCTATCCCCCTGCGCTCCGTCCCCCGCCGCGGCTAGCAGCGGGGACGGAGAGCGCACTCGCGGGGGAGCACGAGCGGGCGGCCGAGCCCGGCCGCGCGCGGCACGGACCTCACTGGCAGCCGCAGCAGGCACTCCCCGTACTGGCTGAACATCAGAGGCGTCCAGAAGCCGGGCGGGGAGGCCAGCGGTTCGGCTGGGGCGGAGTCTGGTGGCCATAGAGGGTTCAGGATGACACACAGAGGAGCACAAAGGATAGGAAGGGGAAATATAGGAAAAGAGTAGAGGGGATAGAGAGGGGCAAGGAACAGAGGAGAGCGAGTGAAATAAGTACAAAGGGATATTTTAGAAGTATGAGAGAGAATAAGGGTATAGGATATATTAAATGGGAGCAATACTTGCAGGCCTCACGAGAAGAGCTGGAAGAGAGGCAGGAAGTACCCGGTCAGCAGCCTATATGCATGACAGGCCAGCCCCTATACATGATCCAGCCAATCAGCCCCTCGGACCCTCTCTCTACGTTCCTCCCACCAAAAACATTAACCCCTTCCAAGCCAAGGTGATGCATAGAGTGGCGCTGCGGAAGCCCAGACGGTGCGTTTATGCTGCTATGGTCACATTATGTTCCCTACGCAGTCTTTCTATTGGTCGAAACATGTCACATGTACTGTAAAACCCACAAATGCCTTCATTCCAGGGCTAATTTGCATATCCACAATTTTTTTTTAATTCATTGCTCTGCCTTTCTGTGTCATGAATTATGCAGCCAAAGGGCCCCACATACTTCTCTACCAAGTATTTCCATCACATTGAGGTTTCAGACATAAAAAAACAAATAGAACTATTTCTGCTGGTACTTTTGAAAATGGTGATTTTGGGTCCATAGAGGTAATTCAGACCTGATCGCTATGGTGCATTTTTTGCATCCCTGCGATCAGGTAGTCGCCGCCAGGGGTTAAAGTGAGCCGGAACTGCGTTCCGTCAGTTCCACTTGGAGACGGAACGCAGTTCCGCCTCCCCCGGCTCACCTAACCCGATGTCCCGGCTCTACAGGGAGATGCCGGGCGGCCGCTATTATCAGCGTCGCCCGGCTTTTCCCGCACAGCGGCAGCCGGAGGCAGGAGCTCAGTACTGAGCTCCTGCCTGCGGCTCTGTCAGAACGCGCTATGGGAGAGACGTCATGACGCCTCTCCCATAGTGCCGAGGAGCGGACGCCCAGAGAGGACTGCGGCGGGAGCGGGGCTTGGTAAGTATGATGCCCCCCCCCCCCCCTCCCATATGTGTACTACTAGCGGCACTGTTATTGCGGGGGCTATACTACTGGGGGGAAACTACTAGGGGGCTATACTACAGAGAGGCAAACTACTGGGGGGCTATGCTACAGAGGGGCAAACTACTGGGGGGGCTATACTACAGAGAGGCCAAACTACTGGGGGGCTATACTACAGAGAGGCCAAACTACTGGGGGGCTATATTACAGAGAGGCCAAACTACTGGGGGGCTATACTACAGAGAGGCCAAACTACTGGGGGGGCTATGCTATGCTACAGAGGGGCAAACTACTGGGGGGGCTATACTACAGAGAGGCCAAACTACTGGGGGGCTATACTACAGAGAGGCCAAACTACTGGGGGGCTATACTACAGAGAGGCAAACTACTGGGGGGCTATGCTACAGAGGGGCAAACTACTGGGGGGGCTATACTACAGAGAGGCAAACTACTGGGGGGCTATACTACAGAGAGGCAAACTACTGGGGGGCTATACTACAGAGAGGCAAACTACTGGGGGGCTATGCTACAGAGGGGCAAACTACTGGGGGGCTATACTACAGAGGGGCAAACTACTGGGGGGGCTATACTACAGAGGGGCAAACTACTGGGGGGCTATACTACAGAGAGGCAAACTACTGGGGGGCTATGCTACAGAGAGGCAAACTACTGGGGGGCTATGCTACAGAGGGGCAAACTACTGGGGGGCTATACTACAGAGAGGCAAACTACTGGGGGGCTATACTACAGAGAGGCAAACTACTGGGGGGCTATACTACAGAGAGGCAAACTACTGGGGGGCTATACTACAGAGAGGCAAACTACTGGGGGGCTATACTATAGAGGGGCAAACTACTGGGGGGCTTTACTACTGGGGCAAACTACTGGGGGCTTTACTGCTGGGGCAAACTACTGGGGGGGGGGCATAAATACAAGGGGGCAAACTACAAGGGGGCTAAACTACTGGCAGCATTACTACTCGGGGCATAACTATAGGAGATAAACTACTGGGGTATAACTACAGGGGGGCATTACTACAAGGGGGCAAACTACTGGGGGCATTACTAACGGGGGCAAACTACATGGGGGATAAACTACAGGGGCTAAACAACTGGGGGCACAACTGCAGGGAGCATTACCACTGGGGGCTAAACTACATGGGGCAAAACTACTGGGGGCATTACCACTGGGAGGCTAAACTAAAGGTGGGGGGGGGAGTAAATTACTGGGGTCATAACTGCAGGGGCATTACCAGTGGGGGTATGACTACTGGGACTAAACGACTGGGGGCATTACTATAGGCAACATTACTACTGGAGGCAATACTACACAGGGGCATTACCATTAAGGGCATTACTGATGGGGTGCACTGCTAATGAAGGCATTGTAAAGGGGACACTTCATAAGGGGCCCCACTCCTGGGGACATAAGGGGCACTACTATTGCGGGTATTGCATAAGGGGCACTACTACTGTGAATCTGGGACCAGGCTGGCTTTATAATCCCTACCGCCGCATTGCGCTCCTGTGACCGCGGCGCTACTAGTTCAAATCTGTCGCTGATTGGCTGCCGGTCCACAGCAGTTTTGAATTATTAGCACCGTGGTTACAGGAGCTCGATGCGGCGGCAGGGATAATAAAGCCAGCCTGGTTCCCGATCCACTGCAGCAGTCCTCTGCCGCCCCGCCCTCGGACCTCTGCATGCCCACAGCCTCCTCCTCTGCACTATCTCTGAGGCCCAGAGCCTCATCCACTCCACGCCTACCACAGTCTACTCATCCACAGCACCGCAGACCACTGCCGCTGCTAAACAGGTAATCTAACCTTCTGCCTTTCTCTCTCCGTAGTCCCTACTGTATGCCCCTGCTGTCACTCTCCATGTCCCTGCTGTCACTTTCCATGTCCCTGCTGTCACTCTCCTTGTCACTCTATAATGTGAATTTCGTCTCATTCTTTGTGCTAAAATGTTAATTTCGGCTCATTCTGTGTGCTATAATGTGAATTTCGGCTCATTCAGTGTGCTATAATGTTAATTTCGGCTCATTCTGTGTGCTATAATGTGAATTTCGGCTCATTCAGTGTGCTATAATGTTAATTTCGGCTTATACCATGTGTTATAATGTGAATTTCGGCTCATACCGTGTGCTATAATGTGAATTTCGGCTCATACTGTGTGATGTAATGTGAATTTGGCTCCTACTGTGTGCTATAATGTGAATTTCGGCTCATACTGTGTGTTATAATATGAACCTCGGCTCATACTGTGTAGTATAATGTGAATTTCGGCTCATACTGTGTAGTATAATGTGAATTTCGGCTCATACTGTGTAGTATAATGTGAATTTCGGCTCATACTGTGTGCTATAATGTGAAAGGGGTCCTATTATTGTGGTGTATAATGTGTGCCCCCTTTTCAGTAAAATGCACGCCATCGGAGCGCACATAATTACAACCTTCACTTTTCCATACCCTCACTTCAAAATTTACACTTGGGTGCTACTACTGTGGGCATTATTACTATTGTGTGACCATGCCCCTTTCTATTTGAGACCACCCCCTTTTTGACGCGGCACGCGCAATACCTTTATTACATGGGCGCCGTGGTGAGGGGGGTGAGTTCCACCACCTCTCTAGGACCACTTTAAGCACTGGTCGCCGCCTACAGGGCGAGGGTATTGTGTGTGTGTGTGCAGGTGTGCGATCGCTTGTGCTGGAGAGCTGCACAAACAGCAGTTTGTACAGTCTCTGCACAGCCCAGGACTTACTCAGGTGCTGCGATGATCCGGGCCGGAGCTGATGTCAGAAATCCTCCCACAAAACGCCGGGTCCCTCCTGCGTTTTTCCGGACACTCCCTAGAAACGGTCAGTTGCCACCCACAAACGCCCTCTTCCTGTCAATCTCCATGTGATCGCCGGTGCGTTCGGATATTTCGCACCATCCCGTCGCTGACCGGCGCTCCCCATTGCTGCGGTCCGTCGTGCATGCGCATTGCGGTGCATATGCATGTGCCATTCAGACCTGATCGCAGCCTGCGAGAAAACGCACAGCAGCGATCAGGTCTGAATCGGCCGCCATGTTCGGTTGATTTATAAAACGACTTTTAGTAAATATGGGTTAGGAATTGAACTCTATGTTAAAGTATTGAAGGTTCTATTGTAGTAGACGTACGACTTTACCAGTGCAAAGTGCTGCTTGATAAATAGGCTTTTTATTTTATTTTTACTACACGATACACTTGGGTTTGTACTTAAAATTTTTGCATTGTTAAATCCAGTGGCCAGAAACCATCAAAGGGGCTTAGAAAATTCACCCCAAAAATGTATTTAAGATGTAATTCACCGGGGAGTGATGTGCGGGTTATAGATGGTGTCTAGATTGACAATCAAACGTCAACACCATATGGTCGACATGCATTAAGACGACACGGTCAAAAAGGTTGATGGGTTCAAAAGGTCGACAGGTAAAAGGTAGACAGGGCTTAAGGTCAACAGGATCAAAAGGTCAACATGACAATTTTCGACACACATATGGCTAACACAAGTTTTTTTGGCGCGTTTCAACTTTTGCTTGATTCAGCATCCACGTGGACTACAACTGGAAATAGTGACCTGCGGCGAGTGCAGCGGTGGCAGAGTGAGTCACACTGCCCGAAGCGTGGCGAGGGTACACGTGTACAGTGTTGATGAAACATACAAAGTGACACCCAAAAACGTAAAAAACATGTGTCAACCTTTTTTTGTGTTGACCATTTCCATGTGACTCTGTACCTGTCAACCTTTTCTACTGTCGGCCTTTTCCATGTTGACTTTTTGACACTGATGACCTTTTGACCCTGTCGAACTAATGCATGTCGGCCATATGGGGTCGACCTAATAGCTGTCTATCTGATCACATTTGTTTCTTCTTCCTCTTTAGCAATATCCGTGTATAGGCCTCAGTGGAGTGGAAAGAGCTACAACATTAGGCTTACGTGGTGCTAGTTTCTTATCAGGTGCTATTGATTTTACTGTGCTCAAAGGGTCAATTTACTAAAGTGCGTGTTTTCAAAAGTGGATCTGTTGCTCATAGCAACCAATCAAATACTAGCTATCATTTTCTAGCGTGTACAAGATACATTTTAGCATGGAACTGATTGGTTGCTTTGGGCAACATCTCCACCCGGAGTATATGACAATCATGGCAAGCATATAGGGACCTTGGGGTAGATTTACTGAAAATTAAAAGTGGAAGTGTCACCCATAGCAACCAAGTGTATCCTAGAAAATGATAGAATCTGATTGGTCTTTTTTAGAAGCTTTAGTACAGTTTTTCTACCCGCTTGTCTCCGACATGGGCCCTCATTCCGAGTTGTTCGCTCGCTAGCTGCTTTTAGCAGCATTGCACACGCTAAGCCGCCGCCTACTGGGAGTGGATCTTAGCATAGCAGAATTGCGAACGAAAGATTCGCAAAATTGCGAATAGAAATTTCTTAGCAGTTTCCGAGTGGCTCGAGACTTACTCCTACACTGCGATCAGTTCAGTCAGTTTCGTTCCAGGTTTGACGTCACAAACACTCCCAGCGTTCACCCAGGCACTCCCCCGTTTCTCCAGCCACTCCCGCATTTTTCCCAGAAACGGCAGCGTTTTTTCACACACTCCCATAAAACGGCCAGTTTCCGCCCAGAACCACCCACTTTCTGTCAATCACACTCCGATCACCAGAACGAAGAAAAATCCCCGTAATGCCGTGAGTAAAATACCTAACTTTTGAGTAAAAAAACTAAGCGCATGCGCTCTGCAAACATTGCGCATGCGCAGTAAGCGACTAATCGCAGTATAGTGAAATTCGGCAACTAGCGAACAACTCGGAATGAATGCCATGGTTCGGTATGAAATACCACTGGTCATAGGGTCACCACCTCATCCTTTTAATTCTGAGCACATATTAATTACACAGGTTCTGTGGCTGGCTGACTTCTAGATTCCATTTCACCTGGTTTTAATCAGCCACAGAACCTGTGTAATTAATAAGGGTGTGGTTCATTAGGCCGACATGCATTAGGTCGACATAAATTGTGTCGAACACTAATGGTTGACATTTACTAGGTCGACATGGCAAAAGGTTGACATGAGCTTTTGGTGTCGTTTTCTTCGTAAGGTGACGGGGAACCCCAATTAGTGCACCGTGGCCCCTCGCATGGCTTGCTTCGCTCGCCATGCTTCGGGCACAGTGCCTCGCTCCGCTACTGCTGCGCTCTGCACAGATTACCGTTCCCAATTGTGGACCACGTGGATTCTTAAGTATGAAAAAGGCCACAAAATGAAAAAATTTGTGAAAAACTCATGTCGATCTTTTTACATGTCAACCTAGTACATGTTGAACCAATGACCATGTCAACCTAATGCATGTCGACCATTAGTGGTCGACCTAATGTATGTCGACCTAATGACCGCCATCCAATTAATATGTGTCCAGAATTAAAGGGAAGAGGTGGTAACCCTAGCTGGTCAGGATGTCAGCAGTCACATGACTGATAGTGGCATCCTTACAATGAAGATCCTGGCGTTGCAGGGGGTAAGTATTTGAATACTTACCCTCCACCCCCCTAACCTACCCTAATCCTAACCCTCCAGGGGTGGCGGTTAAGGCTAACCCTTGGTGGGGTGGCAGCTAGTGCTAACCCCCCGTAGTGCCCCCCCAGCCCTAACCCTAACAGGTTTCCCCGATACTTTCGGGATGTCAGCTGTCGGTGTTCTGGCACCGGTCTTCCAATTTGTGCCGGGAATCTTGCGTCGGTCACATGCATCCCCTCTGACATCCTTATTTCATCTTTCTCATTACTACACAGGTCTCTTTCTCTACTACAAAACACATGTAATTGGTAATAATCTGTTTTATGGCAGGGCCACTGGTCTACACTACAATGTGCTGATTTCTGACCACCTGGGCCGCAGTAGTTACCGGGAGAAGTATGTGTATGTGTACAGGTAAGAGACTCCGCTCATTGTGACTAATGCATTGGCATCTCACCATCTGTAACATGAACCAGCTTCCATCCTGCTTGTAATCAGATTACCATAGGGTAAGAGGCATCCTGAGGGCAGTCTCCCCGTGCACTGTCTGTAGATCCCCTAGTCTGTGCATAACATGTTTAACCTAAAATGAAATAAATAGCACCTTCATTAGCCAGCCCGAGTTTTGCTGCGCAGAGTTACAGCTGACAGCATCAGTCAGAAGAGATTTTTGCAGAGTAGGGAGATGTGAGCACCTGGCTTGGCAGAGCTGTGGACCGTGATAGATGAGAAGGATGCCTGAAAGTGAAGGGCAGCTTGTGTCGCCCCATTAAAGACCTTGCGGCAGATGGAGGGTTGTTGATGAGCTTCTCTCTGTCTTGTTTTCTCCTCCGCAGAGAGGACATCCTGAAGCCAACGGAGTGGTATCACTACGATGATGGCTGTGAAAACTGCGGCACAGATGTGTTCATCCGTGAACCTTTTGTTGCTAAGTTTTCATCCCTTACTACAGGTAAACCGGCATGGAAAAGGGAAAAAAGTCATGTTCTCCAACATGTTTTATACTTATATAATTCTCAGGTGTTTCTCTGAAGGGCGACTAGTACTATAATTGTTATTTAGGGGTCTATTCATGAAGCTGTGAAAAGTGTGGAGAAATGAGCCAGTGGAGAAGTTGCCCATGGTAACCAATCAGCATTGATGTAACATTTATAATTTGCATAGTATAACATTATACAGAGCAGCTGATTGGTTGCCATGGACAACTTCTCCACAGGCTCACTTCTCCACTCTTTTCACTGCTTCATGAATAGATCCCTGACTGTTATTTATATAAAACACTACAACACAGCACTTTACAGCGATTAGGGGACAGGTATTAACGATCACATTTATGATGTGATCATTAACGATCATCCTTGCATACAGACCTGTGGCATCATCTGCCGGTATGCAGCTGTCCCGGCGATGCAGTGAACTAAGGGTTCCTGATCCGGACATGGGAAGGAGCGATGCACAGATAATATTTGTCATTAACATAAGTGCTTGTGCCGTTGGAGCTTACAGTCTAAATTCACTAACATACAAGCACACAGATAAACAGAAGGGCTTATTTATGACAGAATCTAATTAGAATTCCAGTATGTTTTCTTGCTGTGGACGGAATCTGGAGCACTTGGCAGAAACCCACGCAAGCATTGGGAGAACATATAAACTCCACACAAATTGGGCCCTGGTCAGGAATTGAACTCATGACCTCAGTTCTGTGAGGCAGTAATGCTAACCACTCCACTATGTGATTTAACAAATAACTTGAACTAAAGTTCTCTGAAAATGTGATAACTACAGTATGTCTGTGCTTCCATTATTAACTCTTTAATGTACAGACACTTATTTTAGTGGTCATTTCACTTAAGAAAGTTACATTGAAACATAATTTAAGATCTGCCAATCCCATATATATGTGTGTGTGTGTGTGTGTGTGTGTGTGTGTGTGTGTGTGTGTATATATATATATATATATATATATATATATATATTGTGGTTGTACATTAAAAAGCTAGATAAATAGAAATTTAAATAAATAAATCTAAAAGCATTTAATTCTTAAGAAATCTATATTCACAACACACAAATGTTTTTAATACAAATAAATAGTTAAACTAATTATAATTATATACAAATATTTGGACTGTTACTAAGGGGGGTGTCCAACTAAAGCCGATCCGTTTTCGGCGGGTGAAAACGGCCCAATATCGTGATTAATGACCGATGGTCATTATCACGTTAACCTATTACAGGCCATTTTCATCCACCGAAAACGGACTTGTGATCCTTTGAAAACACATGGGATTGGGGATAAGTTCCCGATCCCATGTATTAGTGTGGCTCCGGCAGCCGCTTATTGCGGATTATGCACCCCAAGCATAAATCACAATAAGTGCTGGCATCGGGGGGGAGAAGCCTGCTGCATTGGGGCTAATAGGATAGCCCACCCCTCCCCTCCCCGTCATTGACCACAGGTAATAGGAAACCCCCTATGTACTTTTCAAGTTGCTGGTACTGTATTTATATTTAGCTATTTTTATGTTGAAACAGGGATGCTGTACTAGGACTCGACACAAGGTGGCGCCTGAACACAACAGAACAGATATACAGCTTTGTGATAGCTTCCATTATACAATAGCTCTATTTAATCACATCACACAGTGATTTCAGGATTGTGACAGCATAATAGGATTTGATGGTGACGAAGAAGTGTAGTTAACATGAGCATTAGCATGATCAGAGAGGTGGGAGTGCAGTGGGGGCTACACAAAAACTGACAGAGTTTAAAAGTTCAACATAATCTACGTTTACCTATTTTTATTATACTAAATGTAATTATAGGCAATTATTGTCTTCTATTAAAGGATAGCTTAAAGAGAATGTTGAAAACAGGTGTCTCTCTCTCTCTATATATACATTATATATATATATATATATATATATAAATAATGTGTCTATAATGGGTCTTGTGTAGATTTGGATGCAAAACATATTGCACTTGTTTTCCAGCTGCACATGCACACCAAGGGCTATATTATTCACTACAGTAAGTGTCGGTCGGATATGCAAAGATTTAGCGTTCCGCCTATTTACTAAAGCCAAAACCGCATTGAAACCACCAAGTAATAGAAACCACTAGCTATGCAGCGCCATCCTGATGTTTATAATGGAGATGCACCCCGTAGCCAATTTACTATGTGTTAAATATCAAAACTGACGTCAAACTGGGCCATGATAAGGGCCTGCCTATGGCCGATGTGTTGTAGACAGCGCTGCAAACATCTATGTTTTTTTAAATGAAAATATTTAAAATCACAAAAAAAACAACAAGCTAAAATGGTGTGAGGTCCCCACAAATTGCACTTTAAGCCTAGGCTGGCGGTGGAGAAATCAGAAGGAGTAAGCGTGCGGGTCCCACTGAGTTTCCACTAAGCTGCACTTGGCTACTGCTAAGTCAGTGCTAAAAACACTTGGGCTAGAATACCAACGCCAGGATCCTGGGCGCCAGAAAGGTTCTATTCCCACTGTATGGGTGTCATGGACACCCACAAGTTAGGGAAGGGGTAAAAGTTAATTTGGAGAGTCAAAAATCAGTACAAAGCCCTTTTTGGCAGGTACAGACCATAAAAAAAAGGTACTGTACCTGCCAAAAAGGTACAGTTGTAGGGTATGAGACGTGTCATGGGGCGCGTATCTGCTGATGGCATCGAGCATGTACGTGCAAATACATGGCGTCTGAGATGCTACTGCTATGGCCAGTGGGGGGCGTTCAAGTGTGGTTGCACTTGAGCCCATCGTTGCAAAGTACTGATTTTCGGTACTCTGCATAGGACTCAGGCCGACATCAGTCTGATGACGTTTCAGGTGCGTGGAGGGGTCGGCAGCGGGCTCCGTTTGGAAAAAAGGAGGAGCGTCACTGCAGTTTAGAGGGTTGGAAGAGGTCAGTGATCTCTGTCACAAGGCGCCCCATTCCTGGCCTCTGCAATGGCCTGCTAGCGTGCCCGATGGTGGGTGCTTTGATCTGATGCTGCATCCTAGGATGCAGCTTGAATCAATGTAATAGACGCCTCCTGCTGCATTACCATACAGTGCTATCACTGCAGCAGTGATACCACCTCCGACTGCACCTGAATGACCCATAAACCAACCCTTATCTTCGATGTGCCCCCATATTTGCATATAGGTTGCGCCGTTGCGGATGTGTACGCAATGGCGAAGGCGTTGCAATGACTCCGGTAGGCATCTCTTTTTACTCCTAGGTGACAGCTTCACACAGGCACTCTATCTTTCTCCACTTTATCACCCTCCAAGGCTTAGTACATCCTCCCCCAAAAATTGTAGAGCTCAGTGCTAGAGTTGGCATGCAGAGGTTATCAGACATGGGGGTAATTCCAAGTTGATCGCAGCAGGAAATTTTTTAGCAGTTGAGCAAAACCATGTGCACTGCAGGGGAGGCAGATATAACATGTGCAGAGAGAGTTAGATTTGGGTGGGGTGTGTTCAATCTGCAATCTATTTTGCAGTGTAAAAATAAAGCAGCCAGTATTTACCCTGCACAGAAACAAAATAACCCACCCAAATCTTTTTTTTTTGTGTAAACTGTTTTTATTAGTCAAAGCAGTATTCAAAAACATTACAGAAACATTTTCAAAAAACAAAGGACAAAAGACAAAAGAAGGGCATACAGAAATGTCGCGTAACATATATCCATCAGTACCCCCCACGTCAAGCGCCCTTGGCCAAAGTATATCTGTCTGCATTTCTGTCATCATAAAAACTTATAAGTGAAGAGCATAATATCAAAACAGCATCAATGAATGGGAAAGAGGAAGAAAAGAGAGAAGAGGAAAAGAGGATAAGCAAGGGAAGAATAGAGTGGGTAGGGTCAGGTGTGACAGTCTGCATGGTGCGGGTAGACTATTTGGGGAGTGTGTGGGCGATCTCCACCAATCCTAAGTCTGGACCACAGTACAGGAACAACATTGTCAGAGTATGGGTATAAATAATGGTGTACATATGAATATGGGCCCGTATACCAATATGAGGGGGGTTATATCGCAATATAGGACCTATACTGCAATGTGTCTTTAAAGTCGTACCAGGGAAACCAAATAGCTATGAAGCTAACCGTTTTCCCAGATGAGAAGGAAACCAAATCTTCCATGTCCAAAAAGTGATCAATCTTTGTGAACCACATTTTAATTGAGGGTGGAGAGGTAGATCTCCAAAGAATTGGGATTACCGCTTTAGCAGCGTTGCAAAGGTGTCTTAACAGGGAATGTTTGTAGGAGTGTGATCCTGCGGGAGTATGATTAAGGAGCCAGAAATCTGGGTCTCTCGGGATTTCGTCACCTACTATCTGTTCGGTGCATTTAAATACTTCTGCCCAGAATGGAGTTATAAAAGGGCAATCCCACCAAATGTGTATAAAACTCCCTGGGGCATTTTTGCATCTCCAACACATATTTGAAAGAGAAGGGAACATTCTATTGAGGGCACGAGGGGTCCTATACCACCTATATATAAGTTTATAAAGGGTTTCTAGTGTCGAAATGCATAAAGAACTCGCCTGAGCGTTCTTGAACACGGATTCCCAGTTTATTTGAGTAGGTAGCCCCGACAATTCCCTTTCCCAGGAAGCCAAGAAGGTAGGAGGTTGTGGGAAGAAATTTTCCATAATCAACGTATAAATTTGAGAAATAGTATGTGTGGGTGAGCTGGGGGAGATACATAGTCTCTCAAATCCAGTGAGGTCCCTAGTTATGTCAGAGAAGTTCTTGGGAGATGATATAAAATGGTGGACCTGCAGGAACCTCCAAAACTCAGCACTGTGTAGGTTCCAAGAGGACTGAACATCTGAAAAAGAGCGCGCCCTACCCGAGCTCACCAGCTGACCGACTCGAAAGATCCCAGCTTCCGCCCATGGGGCGAAAGCAGTCCCTTGAAGGCCAGGGGTAAATTCGGAGTTATAGAGAAAAGAGGTTAAGGGGGACCGTTTGGAGGATATATAACTCTGGGATCTCAACTTGGCCCATAATCTGAGCGTGGGAGCGACCGTGGGATGTGATACCTTCGGGAGGGTAGGGAGCCAAGGTGCAATCTCTATATAATATGGGAGACAGCCCTCCTCTAGGAGGACCCATTGTTTGCGATCCTTGGCACGTGTCCATTCCAGTATCCTATTCAGGTGTATTGCGTGGTAATAGTTAGGGATATGTGGGAGTTGTTGCCCCCCTTGATGTTTTCTCCTGAACAAAATATCATGTTTGAATCTAGGTGTATTACCACCCCATACGAATGTTCGGATAAGCCTCTGGACATCTCGGAGCCATAGTAGGGGGATGTGTATCGGAAGGGTCTGGAGAAAGAATAAAATCCTGGGGAGGACATTCATTTTAACTACGTTGATCCTTCCGAACCAGGACAATCTCAGCTTTTTCCACAACAGGAAGTCTAAACGTAGCCTAGACAGTAAGGGTTTAAAATTTAGGGAGAACACTTTGGATAAGTCATTGGTCAATAACACCCCCAAATATTTTAGTTTATGATCGTGCCAGGTGAAGGGGAAGGCTTGTTTCAGGCTTTCTACTATAGCAGGAGGTGCAGTTAAGGTCATGGCAATAGATTTGGAATGATTTATTTTGAAGTTAGAGAGGGCTCCAAACCTCTCAAACTCCACCATTAGGTTTGGCAGAGAGGTGACCGGATTCGTGATTATTGCGAGTAGATCATCGGCGTATAATGCCAGTTTGTATTCGGTTCCCCTCACTAACAAGCCCGAAATATTTGGGTTAGCCCTAATGCTTCGGGCTAGTGCTTCCATGCAGAGGACAAAGAGCAATGGGGATAGCGGGCATCCCTGTCGCGTACCGTTGAGAATTGGAAAGGGGTCAGAAAGGGTGCCATTAATCTTAATTTTGGCGGATGGGGAGGTATAGAGGGATAGGATTCTGTGGAGACAGATGTTACCAAGTCCCAGATGTCTCAATATTCCGGTCATAAAATCCCAGTCCACTCTGTCAAAAGCTTTTTCTGCATCGGTTGACAGTAGGATAGATGGGGATGAGAGCCGACCCGCATAGTGAATCATGCTGAGCACTTTGGTGGTATTGTCCCTGGCTTCCCGGCCTAAAACAAACCCAGCTTGATCTCCGTGTATCAAGCCAGGCAATAGTAGTTTAAGGCGGTTTGCGATCAATTTAGCGAAAAGCTTTATTTCAATATTTAATAGGGAGATTGGGCGGTAGCTGGAGCAAAGACTGGGGTCTTTACCCTCTTTGGGTAGAACTGCGATATGGGCTTCGAGAGATTGTGGGGAGAAGGGCGATTGGTCAGATATAGTATTAAAGGCTCTTGTAAGTATGGGGATTAATTTCTCTTTAAAAGCTTTGTAATATGCAATAGTATATCCATCAGGGCCGGGACTCTTGCCATTAGGAGAGGATTCAATAACTCTCTGGACCTCCTCAGTAGAAAAAGGGGCGTCCAGCTCTTCTATTTCTGTTGCGGTCAGTGTGGGGAAATGTAAGGTCTTTAAATAGTCAACTATGGCTTTTTGATGGGACGACCTGTCAAGTCTGCCGGTTGGGCCGGAGAGGTTATATAGAGTAGAGTAATATGTCTTGAAGGCCCTGGCTATGTGAGATGTCTGGTGTTGGGGTTGGCCATGATTGTCTTTAATTGTATGAATGAAAGTAAGAGCACGCTGTTCTCTAAGTGCTTTGGCCAATAATTTTCCAGGCTTGTTGCCCCATTGATAGTATCTGCTACGGCACTTCCGATAAGAAAACTTGACTCTATCTGAGAGTAACTTATTCAGAGCCGCCCTGGCAGTTTCGAGATCGGCGTAGTGTTGTGGGGTTTGGGATTTTTTATGTAGAAGTTCTAGAGATTGTATTTTAGACAGTAAATCCTCTCTGAGTTTCTCCCTCTGCTTTTTGCGAAAGGATCCTATTTGAACACAGACCCCCCTGATAACACATTTGTGTGCTTCCCACACTGAGACTTTGGAGATGTCATCTAAGTCATTGGTATCAATATAGGAGTCCAAAGCGTTATCAATTCGGGACTTACATTCTGCATCTTGTAAGAAAGTGTTGTTGAAACGCCAAGACCATTGGCGATGTGCGTTGGGAGGTAAGCGTATGGTGAGGTTGACTGGGGCATGGTCGGACCATACAATCTGACCTATAGAGGCATCAGACAGAAGGTGTAAGTGTCGGTGACTCAAAAATAAATAATCGATCCTAGAATATGTCTGGTGCGGGTGTGAGAAATAGGTGTAATCTATATCAGTGGGGTGTGTCAATCTCCAAGTGTCGATCAGCTGGTGGTTAAGCAGAGCACGCCTCATTCCCCTATGCTCCCTTTCTGGCTTGCTGGAGATCTTTTTAGAGTTGTCCTGGCGAGGATCCAGGGTCCAATTCAGATCGCCTCCCATCACCACCACCCCCTCCAATAGAGGTTCCGCGTCTTCTAGAATTGAGGATAGAAAGGCGGGTTGTTTAGCGTTGGGGGCATATATGTTTAAAAAAGAGAAACGTTGGCCATATATGTCGCATTTCACCAGCAACCCCCTACCTTCAGCTATTCTGTGGGAGGCTACATTGAGGACAGGCAGATGGCGGGCAAGTAGAATGGCTACACCCAGTGTTTTACCAGCCGAATTATTGGACAGGAAAACATGCGGGTAATAGTGGCATTTTAGGGACGGAGCGTGTCCCATCTTGAAGTGTGTTTCCTGAATAAAAGCAACGTCTATTTTCTCGTCTCTAAGCCATTTAAGAAGTTTAGACCTTTTTTCAGGGACATTCAACCCCTTGACGTTAAGGGTAGTAACGTGTAAATCACTCACCCCCATTGTCAGTCAGATCCAATCGTTTCAGGATAGTCTTCTCTTCGGCAGACCCTGGGAAAGGTGAGGGAAAGATAGCAGGGGGGAGAGGTAGGAAAAAAGAAGGAGCAAAGAAATAGACAGAAAAAGCTGCGGCGGGGGAATCTCCGCCAAAAAATACTTTAACATTAAACATGAGTGGTATTACTACAAGAACTGCTGCAAGAAGGACAGGAGCGGAATCCTGCCGACTCCCAGTCCAAAGAAACAGGGGATGCAGCATATTGGGGTCCTGCGGGGGGTTCAGGACAGCGACCACTCCCAAAATAGAAACTCGTTAAATATACGGTATCACCGAGGTGTGCACTAGGCATATGTGAAACATGAAAAATAGAGCATACAAATATATAAGTACATGTATTGGAATAAGAGCGCACAGACAAACCTCCAGTCATCAAGCCGGGTTTCAATAGACTTTAGTGTCTGTACGCTGTCATCCACCCACGTAAACAAAGACAACAAGAAATAAAAAGGAAAAGAGAAAATACAAGTAAAAACAGAAACCGATCACATTGGTGAACAATACATTGCACTATGAAAAGATAGAAAAACTCAATGTATAACATATTCGGCAAGTAAATTTACATCCACTCGGGACGAAGTATCACACTCAAGGAGGCTTCAAAAGTTGAGGGCCAGGAGTGGATCCCCGCATCCGCGGGGTGCGAACCTGCTGCCACGCGTCTTCTGGAGGGAGTACAACAGGTAAGTCCGGAAGGTGGTGAAAGGCGTCCCAGTCAGGAACCGGAACCGGGGGGATACCTAAAATCGTGAAGAAAGCCTGTAAATCCGACGGTCTAGAAAGACTCGCAATTTTGCCGCCATGAGAGACCTGGAGGGAGAATGGAAAGCCCCATCTGTATTTCAGCCCGAGCTTCCTGAGAGAGTCTGTGAGAGGTTTCAAGGCGCGACGTTGTTGTAAGGTTGACCAGGCAAGGTCAGGGAATATCTGAATCTTGTCGCCTTGAAATTCAATGTTGTCTAGTAGACGAGCCGACCTCATTATATCCTCTTTTTGGGCGTAATAGTGTAGCCTACAAATCACGTCCCGTGGTCTGTCGGAGGGTAAGCCTCGAGGGCGAAGGGCTCTGTGAGCTCTATCAAATATGATGTCTTTATTCGGATCCAGATCAATAAGTTCCCCGAATATCTTAGATAAGGCGTGTACCAGGTCTGTTTGCTGGACGCTCTCCGGCAGGCCCCTGACTGTAATATTATTCCGCCGGCCGCGATTATCCATGTCCTCTATGTGCGACTTTAAGAAGGAGATATCGTCCCGTTGGTGAGATAGGACTTCCCGGAATTTAGTCAAAGAGTCCACAGTAGACGATTCATGGCGTTCCAGGACATCGACTCGAGTCGCGATTTGAGACATATCTTGTCGGAGCGCTGTCACTTCCTGAGTGATGGTGGATAATAGACGGGTCTCCAATGCGGAGAAGTCTTGTTTCGTGGGAAGTGATCGTACATGAGACAATATTTCACTTATCTCCGCCGATAAGGAGAGGGCCTGTGAGGGCTCCGGAGGCCCAGGGGAGGTCATGTCGTCCACCGGGTCGTGTACATTCGAGAAGGTCGGGACGTTAGTAGAAGCAGAGAGGGTCGAGGTTGGAGAGGTTAGGAACTGACGTAGATCTGATGAACGTCGATTCGCGGTGGGAGGAATCTCGTCCGGCTTAGTCTTGGCCTTCTTTTTTTTCTTTATCCCTTTCACCATGAGATCGGTCTTTAGATAAAGCAGATTAGAATTACACTTTCACATTTCCTCGGCATTATGTAGTATGAGGGCCGTCATCGTGCAAGAACCCCCCTCGTGGTCTTAGGGTGGCATCAGGCAGGCATGCACGAGGCTAGGGGCCCATGTTTTCACTTGTTATGGTGGTGCCTCTGATATATCTCAATCGGGGTGTATATACAGGACCCCAGGCCACCGATTAAGGAGTTGGCCAGCTATTTTAAAAAGTAATTAAATGGATAGATGGATGGATGGATGGGTGGGTGGATGGATAGATGGGTGGGGGGAAAGCTGTGATTGTTTTTGTATTATTTTATAGTGTGAGCAAGCCTATATAGCCCAGCTTTGTGGATCTCCCTTTTTTTTTTTTTTTTTTTTTTTCCTGTGCGGTGCTGCAGCCACAGTGAAAGCACAGCACAGTGCCTCTCACTTAACTCAAGATGGCCGCCGGGCGTCCTCCGTCCTCCTCCCTTCTGCCGAGTTGCCGGGTCCCTGTCACTGTGGAAGCCGGAGGCAGGGAGAGAACGACTAGCCGCAGCAAGCGGCCGGCGGCAGGTGGGTGTTTGTTGTTCTTCCTGACGTTCGCAGCCCGATCAGCGGGTCCCGGAGCCGTCTCCGGCCTACTGCTAAAATCGAGACCCCGGCTTCTTCCGACCCCGCAGGCCGCAGTCCGCGGGAGCAGTTAAAACTGCTCCCCGATTCCGCGGTACCTCAGGGGTCTCAGCTGGGGGGCACCAGGAGGGCAGTAGATGAAGTGGGGTGGCCTAGTAGGTGTGGACACAAGGGGAATAGTTGATTTGGGCTATGGGTCTAAGGAGCTCTTTTCCAGCACGTCTGCCTCCTTCAGACCCCAGACCACGCCCAACCCACCCAAATCTAATTCTTTCTGCACATGTTATATCTGCCTCCCCTGCAGTTCACATGGTTTTGCCCAATTGCTATCAAAAATCCTGCTGCGGTCAACTTGGAATTACCCCCATGTTCAGCTGAAAATAAGTTGTTTGACGTGATTACTATATATACATGTACTTGCCAACTAGACTTCTTCCTACGGTGGAACAATATGATATTCTGCTATTCATCATTATTCCCAATTAGAATAACATGAGCCCAATTAGGTAACTGATGTTAAAACAGTCAGTTACAACGGTGTAAAAGTGCTGTCCTGCAGTGAAAATGCTGTTGTGTGACATCCTAGGGCAGATGCAGAATGCTATACCAATTCTCATGACGCAAATTGTGTGAATTAACTCTAAGCATGTCCACAAAGAGACTGCACACATATGTACGATTGCAGAGTGGCTCGCACCTAACATGGGTTGGGTACGGGATCTCAGCGCTTAGGATGCCAGAGGTCACAGCGGACCGACAGCGGCATCCCAATGCTCAGAATCCCAACACCTGGTGGGTAAGTAAGTATGCTATCCACCCCCCCCCCTCAACCCTCCCTTCTTATAGCCTGACCCTAATCTTCCCTTTCCGCAGCGTAACCCTAACCCTCCCTTCTTGCAGCCTAACCCTAACCTCCCTCCGCACAGCCTAACCCTAACTTCCCTACCCGCAGCCTAACTCTAACCTCCCTCCGCACAGCCTAACCCTAACTTCCCTCCCTGCAGCCTAACTCTAATCCTCCCTTCCCACAGCCTAACCCTCCCAAAAAGTAGCCTAACCCTAAGCCTCCCTCCCCATAGCCTAACTCTAACCTCCCTCCGCACAGCCTAACCCTAACTTCCCTACCCGCAGCCTAACCCTAACCTCCCTCCGCACGGCCTAACCCTAACTTCCCTACCCGCAGCCTAACTCTAACTTCCCTCCGCACAGCCTAACCCTAACTTCCCTACCCGCAGCCTAACCCTAACCTCCCTCCGCACAGCCTAACCCTAACTTCCCTACCCACAGCCTAACTCTAACCTCCCTCCGCACAGCCTAACCCTAACTTCCCTACCCGCAGCCTAACCTCCCTCCGCACAGGCTAACCCTAACTTCCCTCCCTGCAGCCTAACTCTAATCCTCCCTTCCCACAACCTAACCCTCCCAACCAGTAGCCTAACCCTAACCCTCCCTCCCCACAGCCTAACTCTAACCTCCCTCCGCACAGCCTAACCCTAACTTCCCTACCCGCAGCCTAACCCTAACCTCCCTCCGCACAGCCTAACCCTAACTTCCCTACCTGCAGCCTAACTCTAACCTCCCTCCGCACAGCCTAACCCTAACTTCCCTCCCTGCAGCCTAACTCTAATCCTCCCTTCCCACAACCTAACCCTCCCAACCAGTAGCCTAACCCTAACCCTCCCTCCCCACAGCCTAACTCTAACCTCCCTCCGCACAGCCTAACCCTAATTTCACTACCCGCAGCCTAACCCTAACCTCCCTCTGCACAGCCTAACCCTAACTTCCCTACACGCAGCCTAACTCTAAACTCCCTCCACACAGCCTAACCCTAACTTCCCTACCCGCAGCCTAACCCTAACCTCCCTCCGCACAGCCTAACCCTAACTTCCCTACCTGCAGCCTAACTCTAACCTCCCTCCGCACAGCCTAACTCTAATCCTCCCTTCCCACAGCCTAACCCTCCCAACCAGTAGCCTAACCCTAACCCTCCCTCCCAGCAGCCTAACCCTAACCTCCCTGCGCACAGCCTAACCCTAACTTCCCTACCCGCAGCCTAACCCTAACCTCCCTAACCGCAGCCTAACTCTAACCTCCCTCCGCACAGCCTAACCCTAATTTCCCTATCCGCAGCCTAACCCTAACCTCCCTCCGCACAGCTTAACTCTAACTTCCCTACCCGCAGCCTAACCCTAACCTCCCTCCGCACAGCCTAACCCTAACTTCCCTACCTGCAGCCTAACTCTAACCTCCCTCCGCACAGCCTAACTCTAATCCTCCCTTCCCACAGCCTAACCCTCCCAACCAGTAGCCTAACCCTAACCCTCCCTCCCAGCAGCCTAACCCTAACCTCCCTGCGCACAGCCTAACCCTAACTTCCCTACCCGCAGCCTAACCCTAACCTCCCTAACCGCAGCCTAACTCTAACCTCCCTCCGCACAGCCTAACCCTAATTTCCCTACCCGCAGCCTAACCCTAACCTCCCTCCGCACAGCCTAACCCTAACTTCCCTACCCGCAGCCTAACTCTAACTTCCCTCCCCGCAGCCTAACTCTAATCCTCCCTTCCCACAGCCTAACCCTCCCAACCAGTAGCCTAACCCTAACCCTCCCTCCCCGCAGCCTAACCCTAATCCTCCCTTCCCACAGCCTAACCCTCCTGACCCATTGCCTAACCCTAATCTCCCTCCCCACAGCCTAGCCCTCCCTTCCCTCAGCGTAACCCTAACCTCCCTCCCCACAGCCTAACCCGCCCTTCCTGCAGCCTATCCCTAACCCTCTCTGACATACTTACGTGTGGGATGTTAACTGTCGGGATTCCGGCACTGGCATTCTAAGCATCAGGATACCAACTACATCCCCCTAACACATGTAATGAGGAGGAAAGGGCTCTGGAGAAACATGCGGAGGCGCCTCCCTGCACAATGGGGGTCATTCCGAGTTGATCGCTAGCTGCCGTTGTTCGCAGCGCAGCGATCAGGCAAAAAAAATCGGCATTTCTGCGCATGCGTATGGGCCGCAGTGCGCACGCGCGATGTACTTTCACAAAAAACTATACAGTTTCACACAAGGTCTAGCGACGCTTTTCAGTCGCACTGCTGATCATTGAGTGATAGACAGGAATGGGGCGTTTCTGGGTGGTAACTGACCGTTTTCAGGGAATGTGTGTAAAAACGCAGGCGTGCCGGAGTGGCTGGGAAAACGGGGGAGTGGCTGGCCAAACGCAGGGCATGTTCGTGACGTCAAACCAGGAACTAAACGGACTGAGCTGATCGCAATCTAGGAGTAGGTCCGGAGCTACTCAGAAACTGCAAAGAATTATTTAGTAGCAGTTTTGATAATCTTTCGTTCACACTTCTGCTAGGCTAAGATACACTCCCAGAGGGCGGCGGCCTAGCGTGTGTAATGCTGCTAAAAGCAGCTAGCGAGCGAACAACTCGGAATGAGGGCCTAAATAGTCTGAAGTGATCGCAAGGTAGGAGTAAGTCTGCAGCTCCTCTGAAACTGCTTGAAAATATTTTGCTGCCGTTCTGCGATCCTTTCGTTCGCACTTCTGCTAACCTAAGATACACTCCCAGAGGGCGGCGGCTTAGCGTTTGCACTGCTGCTAAAAGCAGCTAGCGAGCGATCAACTCGGAATGAGGGCCAATGACCTGTCCTAGGGGCTTATTTACTAACATTTAACTTATGAAAGAGAGATGTGCCTTTTTTAGCACTTTTTCAGCTTTTGGAGCTTTGCCTGTCCACAGATGACCCTGTCTGATTGGCGGCCATTGATGATTGGCGATGCATCTAGGAATATGGGGGATTCTGCATGTTAATTCTCGATTTTCTGATCCTGACCATTTTCTGGTCAGAATCTGTGGGGTAAATTGACTAAGATGGGAGTTCTATTTAAGATGGGATGTTGCCCATAGCGACAAAACTGGCCGAACTCGGACGTTTTTTTTAAAGGGGCAATCACTTGCAAGGCATAACCTGCCTTATAAGCGATTGCCCCTTTAACAAAATGTCCACGTTCAGCCTGTATCCCGCACGGCCGCTGAACTCGGGCGTCATTACATCCATCCAATGTTTGGGGGACACAACCTTTCCTTATTTGAGTAACTTTACCTCATTCTGAAAACACTCCTATACTGAGAGACCTCAAGCACAAGCGTGCAAGGCAAAGAACGTTTCCTCCAAACGGCAATGTGCTGCAGTACCCAGGTTACATGTGTTGTCCCGCTTTTTCCTCAGAGCTGAAGGACTTTGCCCTGGCCACCATTCACACTAGCCCAGATTATGCGGTGCGGGAGGTGGATGGCCTGTATGACGTTTGGGAAGACGCCAAGCAACGCCTGCTCCTAGAGGTTCCACAGTTTATTATTGCATTATCTATTATTTACAAGGCTCCTACATTCTCTGCATTGCAACAGCATGGGGGGATGAATGACTGGTAGTCAGACACATAACATGGAACATAATAGCTGCTTGGAGGAGGGGGAGATAAAGGGAAGACTATTACTTATTCCCATCCAGGGGAGCAGGGACACAGTGGAGCGAGTGGAGGGGACTTGTGCACAGATTTCTGGCAGCTGACGTGTTTAGCATCCCCTATGTAGAGGCTGCATGTTCTGTTGTACTGCTTCCAGTGGCATCCGCTGGGCCTCCTCCTCGTAATACCTTCCACAGCTCTGGGAACAGTGACCCACTGAGCTGTTCTAAGCAGCTGGTCCTTTCTCCCCGCCCAAATACAGTATTTAAGACATGTTAATGGGATTTCAGTGCACTCTTCATGGTATTTTACAGGAAAGCTGATAATACATAATAAATGCCAAAGGTAATTTACACCTGGAGATCAGATTGACACATAAATACTACAATTACAAATGAACGGTATTACTTATATATGGCTGGATCTTGCAGGCACACACCCTTTAAGCCCAGGACCCAACCGTCAGCTTTATACAGATTACGCCATTCCTTCATAGCCATGGCAGTTCTGCAAAACAGCAGAAGTTTTACTAGTAGCAATGCCCCTATATCTTCACTGCAACATAACTTGGTCTATCAATTAAGGGGGTGTGGATCATTAGATCGACAGTGTCTAGGCCGACAATATTTAGGTCGGCCACTATAGGTCGACAGTCACTAGGTCAACAGGGTCAGAAGGTCGACATGTTCTAGGTCGACATGAGTTTTTTATGTTTTTTTGGTGTTGTTTTCTTCGTAGAGTGACCGGGAACCCCAATTAGTGCACCGTGTCCCCTCGCATGGCTCGCTTCGCTCGCCATGCTTCGGGCAAGGTGCCTCGCTCCGCTACTGCTTCGCTCGGCACAGATTACCGTTCCAATCGTAGTCCACGTGGATCGTTAAGTATGAAAAAGTAAAAAAATTAAAAACTCATGTCGACCTTTTGACCTGTCGACCTAGAACATGTCGACCTTCTGACCCTGTCGACCGTCTGACCCTGTCAACTTAGTGACTGTCGACCTATAGTGGTCGACCTAAACATTGTCGATCTTCAGACCGGATCCCCAATTAATGACCTGTCCAATCCTGGTCAGGGAGAAAAAAGTTTGACATACTGTATATGGGCAATACATGCAGGATTGTAACGAGGGGTATATGACCTGGTTGGATGTGTAATGTTGACATACACATCCAACCGGGTCCCAGCGGTTATGTGACCGTCCCTTCCAAGTTCCAGGTCAGACCTCCAATTTTCCTTGTGTTCTGGTATTTGATTGTTATCCCTAAGACTAATTCCTACCCCTATCCTTCTCTCTAGTGTTTAACTCTCACCCCCTGCCACGTAGCCTAACCCTGACCTCTCCCTCTGCGACCTTTTCAATGTTGACATTTCACTTGTTGACATTCTGAGTGTTGACATGTTGCCTTCGGCACGCTCTGTCAAAAAGGGGGCATTGCCTCACCGGAAAGTTGAGTGGTCTCACGGCCCAACCCTCGTTTTTCGTCATTCCGATGGGTCCTGGAGATGTTGGCTGTCCCCGGATTCTTGTCTGAAGTGCCGGCTCACACACTGAGGGAGTTATTCAGAGATGGATGCAGAAATTGCTTCCGCAGCAGGATCTGCGTCCATCTACTCACATACTGGCAGCTGCCCAGCACAGGGCAAGGCCGCCCAGCATGTGAGTGGCACCGCCGCACGATGCGTTCGCAATTTGTGACATCATACAGCCAACCGTGTAATGCCGCGTTGACCCCCCCCCTTTCACTGCATTTGTTTCAGTTTTTTCATTTTACCTCAATAACCAATCATGCGCCTTTTAAAAATATCAAAAGTGTCATTACCAAACCACAATTTATCGTGATGGCTGTTCTGGATCTTTAATTCTGGTATAACTTTGGGCAGCAAATTAAAAAATAGTTGACAGCTTTAATCATCGTGATGTTCCTCCCCTCCTGATATGCGATGGCTTCGGCCCTACGTCGCTGGTTATCTGTAAAGGACTAACACCATTTCTCCTACAGGACATCCTGATCTTGGGAGATTACAACGCCGGCTGCAATTATGTAAAGACCCAACACTGGCCTCTGATTCGTCTCCGCCAGGACGCCAGCCTTCAGTGGTTGATTAGTGATTCTGAAGAGACCAATGTGAGCCCCAACACCCGCTGCCCATACGACAGGTGAGGGATGTACAGTGTTGTCAGTAAAGGGCCCCATACACTAGAACAATAATGCCCGATTTCATCCAATTTCGGGCATTTGGAACGATATATCGGGTGAAATCGGGCATTTTGGAGGTGTTTCCGATCCGATCCGATGCGCGTTCCCGTGAGGGTTGGATCGGCTCCCCTAGATTGTTAGTGCTGCACTCGTGATATGTCGGTACCTGCAGGTATGGCTGGGATCGCATACGATATATCGCATGCAGAATGTACCAAATCGTATGGAAGAGTTCAAGGGAAATCGCCTCCGACTTCAGCCTCAGACATATGGTTCTAGTGTATGGGGCCCTTAAGTCAGTATGTGGAGAATACAGAGTTTATGATAGATGTAAACGGAGCTTGTTAAAGTGGACAATGAATGTGTCTGTGGGTAGGCTGCCATATTGTAGTCTGAGCTATTGAATGCATGACATGCAATCACTAAATATATAACATTTACGTCTATATGCCTAGCACTTGCAAATTCTGTTGCACTTTGTAATTGGGAACAAAACAGTAACCGAACAAGACTGAATAATAACAGACAAAGAGGTAGATTTATCAAAGATTGGAGAGAGCTAAAGTAGAGAGAGAGATAAAGTACCAGCCAATCAGCTCTTAACTGCCATGTTACAGGCTGTGTTTGAAAAATGACAATTGGGAGCTGATTGGTACCTGGATCCCTTCATCTCACTTCAAGATTTGATAAATCTCCCCCACAGAGGTAATCTGGCCCTGCTCGCGAGCTTACAATCTATCTAGACTTGTGACATAACTGAGGCATTGTGTTTGAACCTAGGCTTAGACTTATAGCGGCAGGCGTGCAGGGGTGGCTCATTACACATCGCTGTTTTTACTGGGTAGATTCAGTATTTACAATGCAAAACTGATAAATGCAACCAGTGGCGTTTTGGAAGCTGGGGCTACAGCGTAGTCCAAAACTAAAAGAGGGGAGCCACACCCACATGAACCCAAAATGCTGCCCAACGTTGCCGGCCGGGAGACAGCTGGAGGAGCAGCAAGCACAGCGCAAACCGGACTGTACAGCAGCGGCGGATAAGCCCGCCCCCTGTCTTCAGTGTTAACCAGCTTCCATTGGCTAGCTGACTCTCTGCCCGCTCCCCAGACTCTTATGTCAGAGGGTTAAAACACCCTTTTAAAAGTAAGATGTATCAAACCTAGGGGGTCATTCCGACCCAATCTCTCGCTGCAGTTTGTCGCAGCGCAGCGATCAGGTCGGAACTACGCATGCGCCGGCGCATGGCAGTCGTCGCGGCCTAGTGATCGCCTCTGAGACAGAGGGGGTCGCTGGGCGGGAAGGGGCTGAATGGCGACATTAAGCCGCCATTTAGTATGCGCGGTCCGGCCAACGCAGGAGTGGCCGGACCGTTGGGGAGGCGTGCCGCGGCAGCTGCGTGATGTGTCACGCAGCCGCTGCGGCCAGCGTCAGCGACACACAACTCTCGGCCAGCCGCAGGGGCTGCGCTGGCCGGGAGTTACTCCACAAGTACAAGAGCATCGCTGCTGTGAGATGCTTTTGTATTTGTGCGGGGGGGGGGGGGGGCGGCACTGACATGCGGGGCGTCCCCCCGCATGTCTGAGTTCATGATCGTAGCTGTGCTAAATTTAGCACAGCTACGATCAACTCGGAATGACCCCCCTAAAGCGTACAAGTGAGGAAGTTGCCCATAGTAACCAATCAGCTTTTAGCTTTTATTAACTAGTACATTCTATGAATGATTGTATGGGTGACTGCTCCATTTGTCCTCTTTAGTGTTCTATCATAATACACCCGTTTCATGAAATCATTTGAAACTGTCATATATTAGTGGCTGCTTTCTGTTTAATGCTGAATGTCGGGATTTTAGGATTGTAGCTGGAGGAGAAGGTTTGAAAAAAGCAGTAATTCCAGGCACGGCAAAGGCGTTCAACTACCAAGTGAAATACGGCCTTACATATGAGTTGGTAAGCCTGATTATAATATGTATGTATCTGCTTATTTAAGGAGATGTCTTTGTTGCTTCCAAGGAAACAAGTGAATTGTATTATGGTGGTCATTCCGAGTTGTTCGCTCAGTAATTTTCTTTGCATCGCAGCGATTTCCCGCTAATTGCGCATGCGCAATGTTCGCACTGCGACTGCGCCAAGTAAATTTGCTATGAAGTTTGGTATTTTACTCACGGCATTACGAGGTTTTTTCTTCGTTCTGGTGATCGTAATGTGATTGACAGGAAGTGGGTGTTTCTGGGCGGAAACTGGCCGTTTTATGGGTGTGTGTGAAAAAACGCTACCGTTTCTGGGAAAAACGCGGGAGTGGCTGGAGAAATGGAGGAGTGTCTGGGCGAACGCTGGGTGTGTTTGTGACGTCAAACCGGGAACGACAAGCACTGAACTGATCGCACTGGAAGAGTAAGTCTCGAGTTACTCAGAAACTGCACAGAAAAGTCTTTTCGCAATATTGCGAATCTTTCGCTCGCAATTTTGATAAGCTAAGATTCACTCCCAGTAGGCGGCGGCTTAGCGTGTGCAATGCTGCTAAAAGCAGCTTGTGAGCGAACAACTTGGAATGAGGGCCTATGTTCAAAATATAGTTATATACCTTCAAATATTGGCCATTGTTAATATGGGACAGGCAGGGTGGTTACTGCAAACCAGTGTCGGACTGGGGCATGTAGGGCCCACCGGGGGAATGCAGTTGTAGGGGCCCATGTAGAGGGGTGTGGCCAGTCCGCAGAGGGGGTGTGGCCTGCCACCTCATTGGTTTGACTAACCATTAGAGAGTGCAACGTCTGGGCCCCTTCATAAATATATACAGTAAATTCAGCTGCTGCATGCATGAGGGTGTAGTATGGTATGCCGGCGGCCGGGCTCCCGGCGACCAGCATACCGGCGCCGGGAGCCCGACCGCCAGCATACCGACAGTGTGGCGAGCGCAAATGAGCCCCTTGCGGGCACGGTGCGCACCACTCTATTTTATTCTCCCTCCAGGGGGGTCGTGGACCCCCACGAGGGAGAATATGTGTCGGTATGCCGGGTGTCGAGATTCCGGCGCCGGTATACTGTGCGCCGGGATCCCGACATTCGGCAACCAGAAGACCACCCATGCATGATAATGTACCAGATTAATAACAGATTAATAACACAATGCACTGTAGAAAATGCACCATAGTCCAGTATAAGGTAACATATGTATGATGTATAATTCAAGTGCAGTCTAGAATCTCATCCTTAGAGTAGGAGGTGGGCCCCCAAGCAGTAGGGCCCACCGGTGGTTTCCCCTGTACCCCTATGGGCCAGTCCAAGCCTGCTGCAAACCATGTCCTAGTGGGATGTAGTTATTTCACAATACCGACGCCGGAATCCCGCCCCCTCACAATCCCGACAGTCGGCATGCCGACTAACAGGTACTATTCCCACACATGGGTGTCCACGACACCCATATAGTGGGAATAGAACCCGTGGCGGGCATCTAAATGTAAAAGCTGGGATCCCGACGTCGGTATGGTGACATTGTAACTGTGGATGGGTTCACAATCGCAAGCTGTGACACTTTGTGAATAAATTCTCGCTGTGACTGCCACTGCACTACCATTGTGGTATGTTCGTAGTGTGACTCAGATGCGTGCGCAATGGCAAAAAATCGCTCCACTGTGTCTGACATTGACGTTGCGTCCTTCACTGAATTTGTGTGTGCTTTATTTATTTTTTAAGAGTAATATATATATATATAACAAGTCAACTTTACATCAGCACTGAAATACTTAACATGTCATGACAAAATAAGTTATTTTCTTTCAACTCTAGGCCAAAGCGGTCTCCGATCACTACCCCGTGGAAGTGGAATTACGTGAGGACGGTGAGTACAGTCATGGATTATATGCTGATCATGTAATATATTAAAATATGGTTATTCAGGTAAGTTTCATGCTGTTGGAAAATCAGGGGAAAAAATGGGAACAGACATTGTGATAAGGGTGTGATCATGGGCCATATTCAGGGCCGGATTAAGGGTCACATGGGCCTGGAGCTGAAAATTTTCAAGGGCCTATAATGCGAAGGAGAGGAGCTGTGACTAGTGCTGTGTGATTGTGGCCAGAGCCATGTGGGTGTGTACACCCTGTACACTATGGGGGGGGATTCAAATGTTTGAAAAGTCGGTTGGGTGTCTATTTTTTCCTTCTATTAGATAGGAAAAAACAGACACCCAACTGACTTTTCAAACATCTGAATTCCCCCCTATGTGTCCCAATGTCTCCCTAAATACATAAACATAGAAAAATTGGATCATTTTGTGAGAAAACTACAAAAACAATTTTAATACTTATCATTTATGATTGTTTGGACAGCTCTGTGCCTGGTCGTCATCCTGCTGCCAAAATGATGGGCCTATTTTTATGCGGAGGCCTGGAGCTGGACCTCCATCCGCCCCATTGTTAATCTGGCCCTGGCCCTATTTATCAACATCCACAATTTAATTGCGGTTGTGTAATGAAAATATCGATTGCATAAATGTATCACTCGCGTTAAAACCCTGTCCTGGCAAATCCCTCTCCCTGCTGTCTTCTCATTCGCCATAGACGGGCGCATGTGTTTATCAGAAGAAGACCCCGGGCAACAGTCCCCGACGGATCGAGCAGTGTGTATGCTGAACACACTGCTCGATCCGTCCATAGATATATCTGCAGATCAATTGATCTGCAGATATAACTGTTAGTGTGTACCCACCTTATGACGTGGCGCTCCCTGATCAGCTGGCGGGTCTCCAAGTGACAGAAGTCACAAGGGGACCTGCCATTCGGGAAAAGGGGATTCATTCATGTGTACACATAGATCCCCTTAAGTGCGATGGACCAGGATTTTTGCATTTTGTTTTTTTTAACACCTGGATGCCTACATGGACTGAAGAGGACCGATCTACACTGGAAATAGGTGAGTGTATTTTTTTTTTTTACAGGTACCCTATGGATTCTACTGGAGAAGGGGACATGAATGGCTGTGTGGGATGTAGGTATAGTAAGTATGTGTAAGTGTGTGTATGTATGTGAGTGTGCAAGTATGTTTTAATAAAGTTGTACTATCATGGTGTGTGTGTCCTGAGTATTTTTTTATTTTACTGTGAAACTACAGGTACCAGCGGGCCCTATAATGCCTGCATGCTGGTACTTGTGGTTCTCCAAGTACCAGCATGCGGGGGAGGCTTGCTGGGACCTATAGTTTCACAGCAAAAGACCATAATATATTTATTTTTTTACACAATGAAGCTATGAAGTCGCCACCCACAGTCCACGGGTGGCGACCATAGCCCCGGACTTCATCCCCAGGGCCGTCTTTTCGTATGGGTTCAATGGGCTCTTGCCCAATGGCCCCAGGAGTATAAGGGCCCTAGGTTGATAGCCGAGCATCCCCTCTTTCCAGGGGTACAAGATTTTTTTAAATTGGACCTGGGGAAACGGAGATATCCGACTTGAAAGCAGTGGTCCCCATCCAAGACTGTTAATTGCTCTTCCCAGCCAGATATCTTGGGTTCTGTCCGACTTAGATTTTTTCTGAGGGTATAAGCTGGGACTCTCCCCTTTTGGTGCACACTGGCAGCTTGTCTCTACTATGCCCAGAACCAGAGATATCAGCCTTCCACCTGCTCCAGCTCCACACGTCTAATATGCAGTTTTAGATTTTCATTGGTGAATTGCTCTGGCTCCTGAATTCTGATCCCCAAGTCCCCAGTATCTCCTGAAAGATGGGACTCTATAGTTTTTTTTATCCCATACAAAGCTATGAAATATATTTTCGGCAGTCAAGCAAGCTTCCCTTCCACCGGACAATGCTAAATATTAAGCCCACTCCACTATCCACCCCTCCCCTACGTATATTAAACACCCCCTACCACCCTGGAAGTCATGTACCTTCTTCATTCAGCCCAATGCCCCCTCTACAGTTTAGCACCATCTGTGCAGTAAAGGAGTAATTAGCAGAAATTACTGCTCCAGGTCCTACATGCTGAGCGGAAGATAGAACACCCTCTACCGCCCGCGGTACATCAAAGCTGCCGCTGATAGCATCTCCCACCCCTGCTGCTGGAGGATGGGTAGGGGGCCCAGTGCATTGCTGTGCCCAGGGGCCTTCACTGCTGTTAAGATGGCCCTGTTCACCTCGGTCCTTGAGTGCCTGGAAGGGGGGGGGGGGGGGGACCGCTTTATTGGTAGGGTACCCACTCCTCCAGGTAAACCTGGCCAGGGGTGACTAGTTGAGGATTTAATGCCATGGCCGCAGGGACCTATATAAATGTGTTCCCCGCCTGTGGCATTATCTCCTTGATTAGTGGAGACCAGTGCTGGTTTCAAAAATATGGGGTCCTTTTCCCCCCTGTATTTTTGCAAACAGAACCGGTTCAAGAGCCTGGTGGTGGTTATTAAAATACGGGGAACCCCTAGACAATTTTTATCCCGGGACCGGCTTGTTATGCTTTTGGGGTGGGGGAAGCTGCACGTCTGTTTTTTTTTTTTTTTAACAAAAACCTTTTTAACTGTTTCACAACTTTTACAGACAGAGCATGCACGGATCTCACTGATCTGTGCATGCTTCTGCCAAATTCGCACAATGGGGGTCATTCCCATTTGATCGCATGTAGCAACTTTTTGCTGCCCGTGCGATCAACCCGACGCCGCCTATGGGGGGAGGGATTTTTTGCATAGCAAGGCTGCGAGCACTTGTGCAGCCCTGCTATGCAAAAAAAGTTTTGTGTAGAAGTAGACCAGGGTAACAGTTACTTACCCTGTGCGATCGATCCAGCGATGCAGGTCCCGGAATTGACGTCAGACATCCGCCCTCCAAATGCCTGGACATACCTGCGTTGTACTCACCACTCCCAGAACACGGTGAGTTGCCACCCCGGAACGCCTTCCTGCTGTCAATCTTCTTGCGATCGCGCGAGCGATCGCTTTCTTCGTTCTTCTGGTCGTTGCCCGGTGACGGCCGACGCTGGGCAACGACACGTGTGTGCATTGCGGCCGCCGCACAGGCGCAGAACCAACCCGTTCGCACCGCTGCGACAACCAGCTGCGTGCAAACGGGTTGGAATGACCCCCAATGTTATGAAATTCACATTAAATTGTGCATGTTTTTTCTGGTCTGTATTTTCACCAGATCTTGCACTACATTACATTTGCGAGTTTAGCCACCAACCAGCACCTTCTCAAAGTGCGAGAAAGTTTGAGTTGGAATATGCCTAAAAACTCACACTGCAATACATCCGGCCCGTGGTCTTTGTTTTAGTAGCCCTATTACTCACAGACCTTAATGTGTTCACCAGCTGCCTCCCGGTGTTGTTTAGTTTTAGTCACGGACCACTATGGCTAACTAGCAACCAACAAAGTAAGAATGTGAATACAGTAGGGCTCGTCATACACAAACAGTAATGGTACCAAAGTTGGACTAAAACACTAGGGGAGTCATTCCGAGTTGATCGCACGCTACCGTTTTTCGCAGTGCAGCGAACAGGTTACTACTGCGCATGCGTATGCACAGCAATGCGCAGGCGCGTCGTACGGGTACAAAGCTGGTCGTTGCTGAGCGATGGATTTAACGAAGAATCCATTCGCACAGCCGATCGCAAGGAAATTGACAGGAAGAGGGCATTTGTGGGTGACAACTGACCGTTTTCTGGGAGTGTTTTGGAAAATGCAGGCGTTCCGGCACCAAAAAGACTGAAGTGATCGCAAGGGCTGAGTAAGTCCAGAGCTACTCAGAAACTGCACAAAATGTTTTTGTAGAGATCGGCTGCACAGGCGTTCGCACACTTGCAAAGCGAAAATACACTCCCCAGCGGGAGGCGACTATGCGTTTGCACAGCTGCTAAAAATAGCTAGCGAGCGATCAACTCGGAATAAGGGCCTAGGCTGAGGGCAGGCAGAGAATTCTGCTAAGGAATAAATTGAAGGTCACAAACAACAATGGGACAGATGCATTAAGCCTGGAGAAAGGATAAAGAAGTGATAAGCGCACAGTGATAACGCACCAGCCAATCATTACGGATTTGAAAAATGACAGTTAGGAGCTGATTGGCTGGTGCGTTATCACCTTCCACTTATCACTGCTTTATCAGTTCTTTATCCTTTCTCCAGGCATAATACATCCGCCCCACTGCAATACACAATAACACCCAGTCTAGAAAGTAAAACCTATAATGGATTCCCGGATGGTATCCGTTCACATGGTCGACCATGTTATGGTCGACAGTCGTTAGGTCGACCACTAGTGGTCGACATTGACATGGTCGACATGGACACATGGTCGACACATGAAAATGGTCGACACATGAAAGGTCGACACATGAAAAGGTCGACATGAGTTTTTTAACTTTTTTTTCTTTTGGGGAACTTTTCCATACTTTCCGATCCACGTGGACTACGATTGGAACGGTAGTCTGTACCGAGCGAAGCGGTAGCGGAGCGAAGGCACCTTGCCCGAAGCATGGCGAGCGAAGCGAGCCATGCGAGGGGACGCGGTGCACTAATTGGGGTTCCCAGTCACTTTACGAAAAAAACGACACCAAAAAAAGTAAAAAAACTCATGTCGACCTTTTCATGTGTCGACCTTTCACGTGTCGACCATTTTCACGTGTCGACCATGTGTCCATGTCGACCATGTCAATGTCGACCAATAGTGGTCGACCTAATGACTGTCGACCATAACATGGTCGACCATTCATACCGGAACCTTCCCGGATATATATTGAGCTGTCACTTTAAGGCACATGTGTATGTACCTCCCAAAACTGTGTATGTATAAGACACAGCACAGATCATAAAACATTTAAGTTTGGTCACGGATACAGCAAGATAGATTGCAGACAGCTCAGTATCTCACAGGAGCATCCCAGCATTTATAGATTATACTAGCTGACCCCCTCACCCTCGCTGCGATGCCTCGTCTCCATCAGCAACTCTCTTCTGACAAGCGGTGGTCCCAGAAACTACCATGATTCTTCTTCTCTGGTTCCAGTAGGGGTGTGGCCAGCCACCACAGAGGTTTGACTAACCATTACATGTTCTGTGCCCCTTGGTAAATATATAATGAACCAAATTATTGTGAAGTATAATGTAACATATGTATAACTAGGTGCTTCATCGCGCCCTACGGGCGCTCTTCACACCGTCGCAAGGGGCTACGCCCCCTTAACCCTTGCATGCCTTTCTGGGGTTTAATATTTGTATTATATGGAGTATTACCTGCATTCCTTTGTTAGTGGTTAAATATTGCACAATGAAAGGGCGTGCGATGGTGAAGGAGGCGCAGCCCCTTGCGACGGCGTGAACAGCACCTGCAGGGCACGATGTACAGAATGTAGCGGGTGCGGGGGGGACTGCGGATGGTGTCTGTAGATGCTGCGGGTGGAGGGGAGGCAGAAGTGGGGGTGGGGCCCGGATGGGGAAGGTTCGGGAGGTGCTGCGCGTGGGGGAGGGGCAGAGGAGTGGGGGATGCAGATGGGGAAGGGGTCCGGAGGCACTGAAGGTGGGGGAGGGGCAGGGGTGCCACGGGTGGGAGAGGGGCAGGTGTGGGGATGTTGTGGATGGATGAAGGGTTCCGGAGGTGCTGTGGGATGGGAAGGGACGGGAGTGCCGGGGGTGGGGTAGGGGACCGCAGGCACCATGGGTAGGATAGGGGCAGGTATGGGTGTTGCGGCGGATGGGAAAGGAGGTCCGGAGGTGCTGCAGGTGGTGGAGGGGCAGGTGCGGGGGTGCCATTGGTGGGTGAGGGGGGGACCGCTGATGGAGGAGGGTGTCTGCAGATGCTGCGGGTGGAGGGGGGCAGGTGTGGGGGGAGACATATAAGGGGGGTGAATGGTGGAAGGGGCCTGGAGGTGCTGTGGGTGGTGAAGGGGTGGAGGAGTGGGAGCCACGGGTGGTGTAGGGGGTCTGGAGGCACAGCATGTGGGGGAGGGGTGGAGTGCCACATGTGGTGGAGGGGAAGGTGCGGAGGTGTGGTGCATTGGGGAGAGGTCTGGAGGCGCTGCGGGTACTGTATATGCCATAAAAGGTAGTTGGAGGGTATGCAGTAACAGGGCCAGGACAGGGGTGACAGGGTCAGTACAGGGGTGACGGGGCCAGGACAGGGGTGACGGGGCCAGGACAGGGGTGACGGGGCCAGGACAGAAATGATAGGGACAGGATAAGGGTGACAGGGCCAGGATAAGGGTGAAAGGGCCAGGATAAGGGTGGCAGGGCAAGGCCAGGGGTGACAGGGACATGACAGAACACAGGGCACGGGAGAGATTGGTATTAGGGACAAAACAGTGGTGACAGACAGATGTGTCTTACCGGAGTCACTGCTGCTGGCTGCTGCTGTTCCACTCCAACCTGTTGGGATCTGCTGCTGCTGGAGACTTGGCATGGCTGACTCTCTCAGGCTGGATTCCTGCTTCCTCTGCCCGTCCGCATCCCTCCCCCCCTCCTCAGTCACACACCGCAGACCTCGCGCAGCTGCCGGGCACTGTGGTAAGGTGAGACTGGAAATGACTGGTTAGCCCCCAGGAGATGCTGCGGCTGGAGGGAGGAGGGGGTCATAGCATGCACGTGGCGCGGACCTCACGGCTTCCGGGCACTGTGGTAAGGGGAGACTGGGAGTGACTGGTTAGCTCCCAGGAGGCGCTGCGGCTGGAGGGAGGAGTGGGTCAGAGCCTGCAAGCAGCTCGGATTTCTGTAGCGCTACCCGCCAGCTAAAGTGTGTGAAGGAGCTGGGTGCACCTCACTGCGTGTGGCAGTGCTGCAGCTAGCGGTGGGGTTGCTGGGGCTGGAGATAACAGAGGCAGTACGGAACCTGCACAGCGGCTGGTGACCCACAAAACTGCAGCTAAGAAGCGTGGAGTGTGCCAGAAAGTGACGCTCCTCCGCACCAGAGAGACCCTGCTGAGTATGCCGATGTGGGGGGTCAAGCACACAGTGAGCCGGTGCCCGTCTGTCTGTATGACATACCCCTCACACACCCCCATACCTCCCAAATGTCCCGATTTTCGCGGGACAGTCCCATTTTTGGGGGTCTGTCCCGCTGTCCCACCCGCGGGTCGCAGTGTCCCGCGGTGGGGGGGGGCAGTTGGAAAGCTCCTGTACTCGCTGTTCTGCTTAGCAGAGCAGCGGTGAATAGTGGAGACAGAGGGAGAGGGGGCATCAGGGGGTACGGATTAATGGGGGGGTTCCAGCAGCAGAGCCGGATTAAGGTGGGGGGGGGGGGGGCAGGGGATACGTACCGTTGGCCCCACAGTTTTAGGGGGCCCCCCGGCTGGAGTAGCTCTGTTCCAGCTCAGAAGCTCCCCCCCCCGTCCTGCCAGCAACAGCGGCAGCATTTGTGCTACAGTCAGCACACGCTGCTGCATATTGGCAGGTCTGTGGTGCTGCAGGGAGGCAGCAGCCTCCCTGCTTTCTTCTTTCTGTGCGGGTGTGTAAGGGGGAGCGACCACCTCCTCTGGATTTAGCCCTAGCTGAGGGGCCAAAATCCCATCAAAAAAATAAAAATGAAAATCGAAATTTGCATAAGGGGGCGTGGCCACGTGGGCGCGATTAGGCCACGCCCCTAACACACAGCAGGCACAGCCATGAGATAGGGCTCCCCTGTCACAAGTGCCCTGGGCCCCCCGGACTCATAATCAGCCCCTGGGAGCATGCCAGCAGCTCACAGAGCGCTGGGCATGCTCCCTCACTGACGAAAACGGGGCCCTCCCGTGAAGCCACGCCCCCTTTTCGCCGAGTGTGTTTCCCTCCTTCTGCCTGGATAAAGCTCCTGCAGAAAGCTGGGAGGTCTGCACCCCTGCCTGTGCCATGCCCAATGCCCATGCTATCTGCTTCTGCTCCTAGTCTCCTGTAGATTTGGCCAGATCTCTGTGACTCATTTGACTAACTCCGCCCAGTGTTGTAACTCCGCCCAGCGTTAGCAAATGAATCACAAGGTCACAGAATAGGGCTATTATATAGGAGATGCATAAATCCAGTGCACTAAATAGTCTGGAACTTGATCCCTAGAGGAGGAGGGCCCACAGGCAGTAGGGCCCACCGGTGGTTTCCCCTGTTCCCCTGTGGGCCAGTCCCACCCTGACCACAGAATCCTTTAGCAAGTCCCCAGACGCTGGCTTTTGGTTGGACCTTGTTTTTACAGAAGACTGAATAAAATCACCTACACATTGGGCCTCATTCATATGTGGTTGTTGATGCGGCTGCTGTTGCTATTTTTTGCCTTCTGCAATTGCGACTATGGGGGTCATTCCGAGTTGATCGCTCGCTAGCAGTTTTTAGCAGCCGTGCAAACGCTATTTAGCAGAAGTGCGAACGAAAGGATCGCAGAGCGGGTACAAAAATTTTTTGTGCAGTTTCAGAGTAGCTTCAGACCTACTCAGCGCTTGCAATCACTTCAGACCATTCAGTTCCGGATTTGACGTCACAAACACACCCTGCGTTCGCCCAGCCACGCCTGCGTTTTTCCTGACACGCCTGCGTTTTTTCGAACACTCCCTGAAAACGGTCAGTTGACACCCAGAAACACCCTCTTCCTGTCAATCACTCTGCGGCCAGCAGTGCGATTGAAATGCTTCGCTAGACCTTGTGCGAAACTACATAGTTCGTTGTAATAGTACGACGCGGGTGCGCATTGCACCGCATACATATGCGCAGACGCGCCGTTTTTTTTGCCTGATCGCTGCGCAGCAACTGAAAACAGCTAGCGATCAACTCGGAATGACCCCCTATATGCTAATATGGGCAGAAGCTAACCTGTGCATAGGGAGCCCACTGCTGCACCCTAATTTCTGTCCAATGGCTTACAAGTGCTGAAACATTGGTACCATCATCGCATATCAGGTCATCGCAGAGATTCTGAGTGCCTCTGAAGACACACATAGGCTGAGCAGTTGTCCTGGGACGCAGAGGGCTATCCAGTAGTAACTAAGATCGTAATTGCTAATTTAAGCACGCCTAGAAAACGCCATGTAAACAGCCATGACACGCCTGTGTTTACCTGACTACTCCTCGTTCCCACCCCCAAACCCTGTCTTCCTGTCACTCACTTGCGGCTGATCCCTTGTTGCGAGTGCAATCACTGAGCGCGCGCACTGTGGCTCACACGCATACACAGCACAAAAACATCGATGGACTTGTGTAGTTCAGCCGCTTTGAATCCTCATTGAATGAGGTCCATAGTCAATCCGCTAATTTTGTGGTCTGAATATAAAAATAAAATGTGTAAACATAGCTATCTATTCAGTATGAACTAATGATGCCACTGTGACAGAATATGGAGGCAGCCATTTTGTAGGGGGAGACAGACTATTATTCTGCTGTGAATAAATATTGTAAAGCTATACCTGTCAATTCACTAAGAACCAGAGACATCACAAGGCATGTGACAGAGGCAGCCATTTTAAGGACTGAATCAATATTCGAAAGCGGCCTATCACTGTACTAGGAAACAGTGACATCACTGAGTCACTTAATATTTCAGTGACATCATTACTTCCTAGTGAGTAGGCTGCATTGTTATGAATATTGGTTTAGCCCACAACATGTCTGTGTCCACTGCGTGCAGGATGTGACCCCATTCGTGGCCTCTGATCGTGTTTGTGTCAGCAATTAAATAGACCCGGATGGTGTGATGTAATTTGAACGCCTTATTTTTCCTTCCTTTTACAGCCCTGTACAGCAGTGAGCGTTTCAGCATCAGTCCTAAGGTTGGGATAAGCGGAGGCCTGTCCACAGGTGGCGTCTGTGACTGTGTGGGGGTGGATTTCACATCCTGTGTGGGGCGCTGTGGTGCCAACTCCAGTAGTTACCCCTGTAACTGTAACGCCACATGTAGCAGCGGCAATAAGTGTTGTGCCGACTATAAGGATTCCTGTAAAGTATAACTTCATGGATCACCCTCAAAAGTTGTATAAACATACACTGTACAAGAACGAGAAGTAAGAAATGTTTATGCCACCAATAAACAATATCTGTATAGTGTGTTGTGCCACCACTTCTTTAATACCATTCCCTGTTAATTTACTTTAATGACTGTTGGTTTGTCTCAGTGGTGTCAATGGTTCTTAGTGATTGTCCCTCAAAATGGCTGCCTTCACAGGACCTGTCTGATTGGCTGTTCTCTAGCAGCCCTATTGCAAACCCAAATGATAGAACAGTACAATTTTCAATGTAGAGGGGCATTGGCCACCATACATCTATAAGGCGATTCCCTGACCCTGACGGAAAACGCTGATCGGTGATCCGTTGGGGAAACAGGGAAATTAAAAATGGCCGATGCTGACCGTTTTTGTCCGGGATCGGGGAATCAGGATTTTTATGCATGGGTCCATGGGTTAGGGGATCGGGGCATTGCCCCAATAAACCCCAGATGTATGGGGACCAAAAGATGTCTCCTTGTTTCACATTGGCGTGAGGTGCAGTGATATAACCAGAACTTTCTCCTGAGTATTAATAAAGCGTGTCTTGAGTTGATATATATGACTGGAGACTCTCCAGTGGAGAGCATGTCCAGGGGGGAAAGTTATCAAATCTTGGAGAGAGATAAAGGGGGAGATGTACCATGCCTTGGAGAGTGATAAAGTCGTGAGAGATAAAGCACCAGCCAATCAGCTCCTAACTGTTACAGGCTGTGCTTGAAAAATGACAGTTGGAGCTGGTTGGTCTATTCATGAAGCAGTGAAAAGAGTGCAGAAGTGAGCCTGTGGAGAAGTTGCCCACGGCAACCAATCAGCTGCTCCGTACAATTGTATAGTATACAAATTATAAATGTTACTTTAATGCTGATTGGTTGCCATAGGCAACTTCTTCACTGGCTCACTTCTCCACACTTTTCACTGCTTTATGAATAAACCCCTTCATCTCTCTCCACTTTATCTCTCTCAATCAGCTTCTGTCATGTTACAGGCTGTGTTTTGAAAAAAAAAAAAAATGACAGGAGCTGTTGGTACTTTCTCTTTCTCCAAGCTTTGATAAATCTCCCCGCCTGGAGTGCAATCAGAGATATTTTCCAGACTTAAGTGGGATCTTAAGATGTAGGGGGATATTTTCTAATCACACTATCAGACAAGTACACTTAAGCAATATGTAGACTTATGGCGCTAAGTAAAGATATTGTGTATCTAATCGAAAAGATAATTCCAATATAATACAATTAAAAATATAATTGTTACAAATATAATTTATAATTCCATATAATAACTGTAGTAGTAGTAGTAGTAGTAGTAGGAAGAAGACGAAGAAGAAGAAGAAGTTATACATACAAGATGGCAGCCTCTCTGACATGCACTTGCTCCATGTATGAAAATCGGAACATTTCACAACTAGAGACAGGGGGCGCCAAACATACTGTATTAAAGGTTAGACACCATCAATTAAATTATACTCAATACAACTGTGTATGCCAAAAAGAAAATACACAGAGTGCTCATCTGATATCAGTGTCCTGGATCTCTCTGGTATTCTTATCAGGATGAGATGTACTATCTTCAGGATAAATCTAAACTTTCAGCTGCAAGATGACGTTTCTCCTGTAACTCCAGCTGTGCAGAAACGCCTTCACTGCCAGTCCAAACTAGATGATTGCCGACTGGTCCTGGAAGAGAACTGAAATGCAGCTTCGCTTCTGCTAAGGAGGCAATTCAAGTAGCCCAGAAGTTGGCTGAACAGCTCCCGGCAGTTCCACACATAATGGCTGGGATGTAATGAAGTCCGAATTCAGCGGCCGTGCGGGATGCAGTCCGAACTTGCATGTTTTTTTTTTAAGGGGCAATCATTTACAAAGTATGGTTTAGCCTTGTAAATGACTGCCCCCATAAAAAAACATCCGAGTTCGCCCTATAGACGTGTGGCAGAATCAGCCTACTGTAACTCGCTGATAAATAAGTAACGCGTTTTGCCATAAACAGCTTGCTTGCAATTGAATCCGGCCCCAGATGTCAGCTGGACAGTGGCCTTTAAGTGCATCATTCCTGAGATCATCGGCAAATCTGGATTGTCCCAGTGTTAATAAACGATCTACTCCGGTCTGAACACGCCACGTTTTGGGAATGGGTTACAATTTCTGAACAACTTGTCCACCATCAGAGGAGCTAGTTCACAAGTTGTGCAGAAAGATGATCTATATTATATAGAGGTCAATTGAATAGTTTTTCTATTAAATACTAGTCAGATGGAACTTTGTTAGAGCTGCTTCTAGCTCATTGACAAAATATTTCAGTTACTTCATTGGCTATATAAAATCTCACCCACATTTACAAACAACATTGGAACGGTCACATCCATTTATCTGTCATGGTATACTTGTAAAATGATCCCAGATTTTGGTACATCGTAATGAAAATTATTACTAATTACAGCAATTTAACAAAGACTAAATTACTTCAAGAGCTGAGCAATACTCGCCAGGCACAAGACTGCTGAGCCAGTCTCTCCGATCGTGCGCACGCAAAAGCCGGCTTTCCATTACACTGATCTCAATTGTTTTAAAGTTTCCCAAAATTTTGGAAAACAGTTATGCATAAAAAAAAACAACAACTTTATTTAAGCATTTTATTTTTCAATGCATACGGTCTGTTTTAGCCTGCAATAGGAATTTTCTCCCTTTCCTAAACATGCCCCACTGTGCTACAGGTGTGGGAGAATTCACTGTGCTACAGATGTGGGAGGAGTCACTGTACTACAGATGTGGGAGAATTCACTGTGCTACAGATGTGGGAGGAGTCACTGTACTACAGATGTGGGAGGAGTCACTGTTACAGATGTGAGAGGAGTAACTGTGTTATAGGTGTGGGAGGAGTCATTTTGCTACAGATGTGGGAGGGTTCACTGTGCTACAGATGTGGGAGGAGTCACTGTGTTACAGGTGTGGGAGGAGTCACTGTGCTACAGGTGTGGGAGGAGTCACTGTACCACAGATGTGGGAGGAGTCACTGTTACAGATGTGAGAGGAGTAACTGTGTTATAGGTGTGGGAGGAGTCATTTTGCTACAGATGTGGGAGGGTTCACTGTGCTACAGATGTGGGAGGAGTCACTGTGTTACAGGTGTGGGAGGAGTCACTGTGCTACAGGTGTGGGAGGAGTCACTGTACCACAGATGTGAGAGTAGTCACTATGCTGCAGATGTGAGAGGAGTAACTGTGCTACAAATGTGAGAGGAGTCACTGTGCTACAAATGTGAGAGAAGTCACTGTGCTACATATGTGGGAGGAGTCACTGCACTACAATTGTGAGAGTAGTCACTGTGCTACAGATCTGGGAGGAGTCTCTGTGCTACAGATGTGAGAGTAGTCACTGTGCTACAAATGTGAGATGAGTCACTGTGCTACAGATGTGGGAGGAGTCTCTGTGCTACAGATGTGAGAGTAGTCACTGTGCTACAAATGTGAGATGAGTCACTGTGCTACAGATGTGGGAGGGGTCACTGCTATACAGACGTGAGAGGAGTCACTGTGCTACAGATGTGGGAGGAGTCACTGCGCTACAGATGTGGGAGGAGTCACTTTGTTACGGATGTGGGAGGAGTGTCATGTGTCTGTAATAGAGTGCACAGATACTCCTGTAGTTTTTAAGACTGTTTCAGTAAAATTTCAGGTTAAGGGGCCTATTTATCACCATGATCCACATCCAGGATGCTGATGACAGGTGATAAAATCGCCCAAACTCACACTGTGATAATTGATTACATCGCAGGGATGTATCAATTATTGCATGCAGGAACAGAGCTTGCGGTCAAGCTCTGTCCCTGTGATGACACTCCACAGCATCATCGGGGTATTTTTTGTAAAAAATACCCCGATATCCTGCTGTACATGTGCCGCCTCTGCCGACATCGCCGCTACCGCCGCCGCCCGGTCAACCCCCCTGTTGCGACTACCCCCGCACGCCATGGACCCCCTCCCTCTTCCCCAGCAGATCAACATACTTACCATACCAGGGAGCCGGCCCGCACTGCTCCTGCTGGGCTGCCCGGCGCCGGATCCTGTGTGCTGCGGTGGCCCTCGGTGCTGTAAAGTGCGCTGCTGCTTTGCAGCGTCACTTTACTGCACCGGGGTCACGTTGCAGCATAAGGGGGGACCCAGCGCCCGGCAGCGCTCACCGGAGCAACGGACACCGGCTTCCTGGACAGGTGAGTATGTTTTTGTTTTTGTTTTACTTTATTTTCTTTTTTTTACACTGTGAACACACAGAGCTGATCTGAAAGTAGGAGGCTGGGGAGGTGTTGTGGGGTGATAGGTGGTGGTGGTGGTGATGGGGAGTTCTCTCCCAGCAAATCCAGAAGAGCAGACGAGTATGCTGTAAATACAAAACACAGTGTACAATTCAAACTCATTATAAGTGGCCACAAATGTTTTAGATAACAAGTACCCAAGTTGCATGTAGCCTGTTACAAGCAAATCGAACAAGGAACAACTACACCAATAATAACAGCTTTCCCCTTTCGCCGATTCAAAGATGTATGCAAATGGCTGCTGGAAACATCCCAGACACTTGTGTTCAAAGACGTAAATTAAGGCCTTAGAAACCATGGGCCAAATGTAATAGAGTGAGAGTTTCAGAAAGTTAGAGATTTGGTGAGGTTTTGCAGTTGTTTTTTTAAAGTGGCAATCATTTACACTGCAAAACCAGGTTGATCTTGCAGTGTAATACCCCTTTTCCACTAGCGTAGCACGGGTCGCAGCCGTGTCGCCTGACACGGCTGTGACCCGTGCTACAGCCCCCTGCAGACAGCGCTCACCAACCCGGCAATTGCCGGGCTGGTGACGCGCTAGTGACGAGGCAGGGGCGGCGCTGGGAGATCACATGGTCTCCCAGCGCCGCCCTCCCTATGCACTGTGAACGGGAGCCGTGTCGCATCGACACGGCTCCCGTTTACACTACAACCCTACCCGGATCATTCCCGTGTCCTACCCAGGTAGATAGCCGGGTAGGATTCACGGGTCACTTGATCCGGGTTGACCCTTTTCCACTTGCAAAAAACACGAGTAAATGCGCGCCCCCGTGCATTTACCCGTGTTTTTTGAGCTAGTGGAAAAGGGGTAGTAATGATTGCCACTTTAAACAAAAAACTGCAAAACCTTACCAAATCTCTCACTTTCTGAAACTCTCACTCTATTACAGTTGGCCCCATATGTCCACACAGACTGGCCGATGGAACTGAGGTGCCGGCTCTGTTTTGACTGCGTACAGGGTCACAGTTGCAAGCAGTTTCATCCCCCCAAAACGGACACGACACGCCTGCGTACAAAATTGACATTGCGGCCATCTGTCAATCAGGCCCGGAGCAGGAATCAGCCATTCTTTTTTCAAAATGAGTGTTCAGTACAATGTGATCCTGCTGTTAGATCGTTGCGGCATCAGCTACGCTATATTTGCATAATTGGAAGTGACGCAATCGTGAATGAGGCTCGGCTAGTGGCCGTCAGCAGCGCACAACTTGTTTACTGTTTCTTGTCATCGATGTAAATCACTGATCGAACCATTCGATGGCCATCCTACAGTACTCCCGGACCTCCGCCCACACCACACCTTTGGCTGGACTACCTGCAACAGAGATGCTGATGCGAAGCAAATACTGGCCTGCCAACTTGACTCTGTGTCTGGTCACACCAAGTACATATACCTATGGTCCATACTTGCCTACTCTTCCGGAATGGCCGGGAGGCTCACGAAAATCGGGTGACCCTGCCGGCCCCCCGGAAGAGCAGGCAAGTCTCCCAATTCTCGGGGGTCCCCCCTGCCCGTCCGCCCACTTAGTGTGTAAAGTGGGCGGTCCGGGCAGTCGATGACGCAAATCTTGCTGAATCGCGTCATCATAGCCACGCCCCCTGCAGTGTAATGCCGGTGATCGCGGCATTACAGAGCGGGGGGCGTGGCTTAAAGGTATCACCGTGACCCCGCCCTTGCTCCGCCCCGCTTGCCCTTGCTCCGCCCCCGTCCCGCCTCCGGCCCACCCCCCTCCTCTTCGTCACAGCCTCCCCTGCCCGCCCTGTGAGCCGACCTGGCTGCTCTCTCCCGCAGAGAGCAGCCAGAATGTCGGTAACTATGCAATGGTCCCACTAAAAGTAAAGGATGAGACCTGACCTCAGCTGGTGTAACATCCCAGTATTATTTCAGCGTGAAGATGGTAGTGCACCATTTATGCAAATGTAGCTACAAAGTCCTTCCATTGTGTAAATACTCGTGTCCAAATGTGCACGGACAGAGACACCCACTTGCGGCATCTGTACGCGCTGTAATGCCGATCGCTGCCTGCTTAGGCGCCACCATCGGTGCATAATCGGAATTCGCACCATCAGTATGGCAGGTGCAGTTTCTCCATCCAAGGGGCTAATTCAGACCTGATCGTAGCCGTGCAAAATTTTGCACAGCTACGATCAGCCTCCCTGACATGCGGGGGGACGCCCAGCACACAGGGCTAGTCCGCCCCGCATGTCAGTCCCACCCCCCACCGCACAGGTACAAAATCGCTGGCAGGGAGCTACCCATCGCTCTCTGGGTCGCAGCGGACACGTCATGCAGCCGCCGCGGCCCGCTCCCTGCACGGTCCAGGCACACCTGTGTTGCCCTGACCGCGCCCCCAAAACGGCGGCCCAACGCCGTCAGCCTGCCCCCTCCTGCCTAGCGAACAGAGGCGATCGCCGGGCTGAGATGCAATTCGCATCTCTGGCATGCCTCGGTGCACTGCAGCGCCTGTGCAGGCGCCGTTCAGACCTTGTCGTCCACTGTGCGAAAACGCACGGCAGTGATCAGGTCTGAATTAGCCTCCAAGTACGGTCTCCTATGTGCCCACAAAACTAAAACGGACCAACTCTGTGCGTCTGATAAGTCATCTGCCTGTCACCGCCCAGAAGCGCCAAATTTCTCCCACCGTGCGTCTGAATTAGCAACTTCGGGGTGCAACTTAAATGCATGCAAATGAGCAAAAATCAGGTGACGTCGTCAGTATCATTACCAACGTGTCTACTCGGTGCTGAGCACCGCTCTGCCCATCTCCTCCTATAGGGGGTCATTCCGAGTTGATCGCTCGCTGCCGATTATCGCAGCGCAGCGATCAGGTAAAAAAATGGCAAAACTGCGCATGCGTATGGGCCGCACTGCGCACGCGAAACGTACTTTCACACAAAAGTATGTAGTTTTACACAAGGTCTAGCGATTTTTTTCCGTCGCTCTGTTGATCGATGAGTGATTGACAGGAAAGGGGCGTTTCTGGGAGGTAACTGACCGTTTTCCGGGAGTGTGCTAAAAAACGCAGGCGTGTCAGGATAAAATGCAGGCGTGCCTGGGGAAACGGGGGAGTGGCTGGCCGAACACAGGGCGTGTTTGTGACGTCAAAACAGGAACTAAACAGACTGAAGTGATCGCAAGGTAGGAGTAGGTCTGCAGCCACTCTGAAACTGCATGAAAAAAAAGCAGCTAGCGAGAGATCAACTCGGAATGAGGGCCATAGTCCACGATGAACAGTTGTTCCTTCGCAACGATTCATATGGCTCAGAGGATACAAAGCACGCCTGCACAAACCAAGGTGCGCTGCGCCGCCAAATAGCATTTTGCAGATGTCACTCATTTTTCATGTTGCAAATTTGACTTTCTTGGTCCGTAAATCACAGTTTCAGTTGTAAGATTAACAGTCCATTAATAGTTATACACTATGGCCAGGCTGCACTATTAATGTCCCATGTTTCAATCATATGAACTTTAGCTCTGCTAGGCATGTCAAACAAAGCATGATTACATAGTATTTTGTTTCCTCCTCTTTCTGTCCCGTTGCAGCTTTGTACAGAGGACAGCAGTTTGGGATTAGTTCTAAGACTGGTATAGATGGAGGTCTTTCCACCAGCAGAGGAAGCTGCGACTGTGCAGGGGTGGATTTCACGTCCTGCGTGGGGCGCTGTGGAGCCAGTGGGAAGAGTTACCCCTGTAACTGTAATGCTTCATGTGCTAGCTACAACGATTGTTGTGTTAACTATAAGGCTGCCTGTGTTGTATAATTCTCTGGACTAATCATACTGTGAACCTGGAAATGTATATGTACTATATGTACTAAATAAATAGTAAAGTTTAAATGTGCTGTGAAATTTGAAACGTTTGCTCACTGCTTGGTTACATGCAGACTTGCAAAGTTTTAACCAGACTGACCGTGAGAGGCCAGAGGCTCAGGAAGGAGGTGTTGGGGAGGGGTTGATGCTGGGATCCCCACCGCCAGACTGCCGGTAGGGGGCCCACAACAGTTACAGAGTGGGAATAGAACCTGTGGCAAGCACAGCACACCACCGAGCCCGCAAGGGGCTTCGTTGCACTCAACCCCATGCCGGGATCCCAACATCAGTATGCTGACCGCTGAGATCCCGACCGCCGGTCACCCGGCCCCAACCCGTATATAACACAGGTAACTGTGACAGGGAAGGTGGCCCCTCTCAGCTCTGGGCCCCATAGCAGCTGCACTCCCTGCACCTATGGTAACTACACCCTGTATATAACACATGTAACTGTGACAGGGAAGGTGGCCCCTCTCAGCTCTGGGCCCCATAGCAGCTGCATTCCCTGCACCTATGGTAGCTACACCCTGTATATAACACATGTAACTGTGACAGGGAAGGTGGCCCCTCTCAGCTCTGGGCCCCATAGCAGCTGCACTCCCTGCACCTATGGTAGCTACGCCCTTGTATATAACACACGTAACCGTGACAGGGAAGGTGGCCCCTCTCAGCTCTGGGCACCATAGCAGCTGCACCCCCTGCACCTATGGTAGCTACACCCTGTATATAACACATGTAACTGTGACAGGGAAGGTGGCCACTCTCAGCTCTGGGCCCCATAGCAGCTGCGTTTCCAGCACCTATGGTAGCTACGCCCTGTATATAACACAGGTAACTATGACAGGGAAGGTGGCCCCTCTCAGCTCTGGGCACCATAGCAGCTGCACCCCCTGCACCTATGGTAGCTACACCCTGTATATAACACATGTAACTGTGACAGGGAAGGTGGCCACTCTCAGCTCTGGGCCCCATAGCAGCTGTGCTTCCAGCACCTATGGTAGCTACGCCCTGTATATAACACATGTAACTGTGACAGGGAAGGTGGCCCCTCTCAGCTCTGGGCCCAATAGCAGCTGTACTCCCTGCACCTATGGTATCTACACTCTTGTATATAACACATGTAACTGTGACAGGGAAGGTGGCCCCTCTCAGCTCTGGGCCCCATAGCAGCTGCACTCCCTGCACCTATGGTAGCTACGCCCTTGTATATAACACATGTAACTGTGACAGGGAAGGTGGCCCCTCTCAGCTCTGGGCCCCATAGCAGCTGTACTCCCTGCACCTATGGTATCTACACTCTTGTATATAACACATGTAACTGTGACAGGGAAGGTGGCCTCCTCTCAGCTCTGGGCCCCATAGCAGCTGTACTCCCAGCACCTATGGAAGCGATGTCCTTGACCTGATGTGCTCCACAGGCCTACCCCTAGCCTCTAAGGTTTAACCCACCACATTCACATTCTGTTATTTTGGTTGTACTAAATTATACAGATACAACACTTACCCAGTCTTATTTCCCATGTGGAAGGGGCCCAGACCCTCTCTCCCATCATGTAAGTTCCCAATGTATCCCCCTCTATTTCTAACCTTCTTCATGTCTTGCAACTACCTCCTATAGGGGCAGATTTACTAAGCCTTGGAGAGATCATTTGGACGGAGATAAAGTACCAACCAATCAGCTCCTAACTGTTATTTTTCAAACACAGCCTGTAACATGGTAGTTACTGTAGGAGCTGATTGGCTGGTACCTTATATCTCTCCACTTTATCACTCTCTAAGGCTTAGTACATCTGCCCCTATTCCACTTTCCTCATACCTGACACACCAACTTTCACTATATCATCCACCTACCCCTCCTGTCTCCAATGCCTCATATATAATCTGTTTTGTTCCTCCATGTCTTTTCCACCTGCTCGACTCAGCTGCACTCTCCTGGTTTCACAAGCTTTTACCTCCTCCTCTGCCTCTTTAGCATCCCCAGTGCCTTTTCCCTAATCTATGTCGCTATTTCTCCGGTTCATACTTTGCCTCATTACTGCCTTTATTGCCTCTTCTACGTCTCCAGTGCCCACAGCTCCCTTCCCAAAAAACGTTTTAAGAAGAAAAATATTAAAATATGCTGTCCCTTACCCGTCTCATAATCCTGAGACCAGGGCAGATCACAGTGGTGTCCTTACTGCAGATCTATCCAAAAGACTACAAAACAATACTGAAGACCGTAAGCGATACTCAGCGATCTGCCTGGCTGGATACCAGCCACGTTCCTGATCTATGCCCTGGCCCATAAGCATGGGTTAAGTATGTACATTAAATATGTCTCTACTTTAAGCACCTCCCAGGAGCGGCATACACCAGTTATGATACCGTGCGAGTGCGACAAGCTGTGAAATTGAGGCTCCTTATACAGAGCCGGCCCTAACCAATATGATGCCCTAGGCAAGATTTTAGCTGGTGCCCCCTAGCACCACCGCTGGTTCCGCCTCTGTGTAATGTGTAAGGCGCATTATGTTTATAAGTGTTACGTTCCTGGTGCTCAGAACAAGGGAGATGTTGCGTAGTGAGTCCAGAGCACCAGAACGTGACGCTGAAATAAGGTGTGGTGTGGAAATAGCCCCTAGCACCCTACCTCCATTGTTTCACACGTGTGGTCAGTTCACGCCTGAGTGACTATGGTTTCTTGGGCCCACGGCAGCCGCGTTTGAAGGGCGGATTAGGTCTGCCCAACTCCGATGCCCCTAGGTCTTAGAGTGAGACAAGGCGTGAACCGAGACAGAATAATAACAAGGGGACCTCTAACTAAAGCAAACAGAAGGCTAGGGGCTACTAACAACCCTAAAACTAAATACATGTGCAGCACGCCGCCAAAGGAAAAGAACAACAAAGGAAATGCTGTCCACACGCCGACACAATACTGTTGTGTACCGGCGGTGACAGCATAAGCAGAACCCTCTGCAAAACACCAGTAACAAATATAACCAAAGAATACTGCGGCCTAGGCCGATGGACGCGGCAAAGCCGCTACTCACGGAACCGGTACAAATACTGGCAAACGGACAGGAACACCCAATGTAGCCGACACAGACTCTCAGAACCGGAGGACAGGCAGAATCCCAAACGACAGACCGGTGGACACCAATAAGCCAGATACTCGACCAGGCACAGACAAAGCCACAGGACTTCTGGACAGGAACGCTTCACGGCAGGACACGGGATCAGACACTGGAACCGACACAGGAACCGACACAGGAACCGACACTGGAACCGACACTGGAAGCAGCTAGACAGACACTGCTAGACAGGAGCTCAGGAACTGGCAGGGACTAGCTCAGAACTCAAGAACTCTGGAACTATCACCAGATTCTGTGTATTGCACTGAGCCAGAATATAACAGAGAGCCCTAATTAATTATGTCGTGCAGCTGCCCTGTTGCATTACTCCAAACTGACAAGATGCAATTAGCAGACAGGTGAGGCCAACCACATGGAAACAGGCTGCAATTACACAGACTCTCCACCGACAGCAAACAAATAATCTTCTAAACCAGAGCAAAGGGAAATCCTGGCCTGCAAGAGAACTATAAACATAAAATACGGAAAACAGGAATGAAACACTACCTGTGGTTCATAACAATAAGGACATTAATGTGTCTCATGTGTAAGGGGCATTACTGTGTGGAATTGTGTATAAATGCATTACTAATGTGTGGCATTATGTTTATAAGGTGCTCTACTATGTGGCGTTGCATATAGAAAGGGCACTACTGTGTCGTCTAATGTGAATAAAGAGCAATAGGGTGTGGTGTAATGTGAATTAGGAGCAATTCAGTGTGATGTAATGTGAATAAGGGGCTCTACTGTGAGGAGTAACGTTTATAAGGTAAAGTGATACTACTGTGGGATGTAATATGAATTATGAACACTATCGCATGATAAAATGTGAATAAAGTTGCAGTACTGTGTGGCGTAATTGGAATTGGGGTTACTATTGTGTGGCCATGCCCCTTGCCAGCAAAAACACACCCCTTTTTGGGCTGTGCGCCAAATGTGCGAACTGTTCCTATTTAAAATATAGGGGGTACAAACACCAAAATAAGGACTGCTATGGGTGAGGGGTGATGGCGCTGGGAAAGAGGTGCAAGGTCAGAGGCAGAAGCAGCCGTGGTGCTAGGGGGCACCAGCTAAAATCTTGGCATCATATTGGTTAGGGCCAGCTCTGCACATGCACACAGCACTCACACTTCCACTAACACTGTGACCTCTGCCTCTGCTTGGATACAGATGTGTCCTCATAAATCTTGCCTCAATGCTAACGTCGGGCACCTTTTTTGAATGAAAATGCATCTTATTTGCATTGCTATGTGGCTAGAATGTACAAGCAGCTTCTGCTGATTAAGCTGATATGCAGCATGCCTATATACTGTGTGAGACTGTGGCTGTATCTGCATATGAAATGCTACACACAGAATATAGGCATGTCGCATATCATTTTAATCAGCAGAAGCTGCTGATGCCCCTAGGCATATCAAATGCCCTAGGCAATTTCCTAGTTTGCCTATGCCTATGGCCGGCTCTGTCCTTATATAAGTGTTAATAAAGCAAGATGATCCCTGTATATTTGGAAGGAGGGCATCTCTATGCACAAGACGGCGCCCGAGATTGCCTGGAAACGTCCTCCACTTGGCCAGCAGCTCTAACTATGGCAATAGAGCTGCCGCCACAACATGCAGTGCAAGAGACAGAGCGGAGCAGCTGCACACACCCAGTGGAGGCAGCTTCTTCTACCATGTTTGCTGTGTGTGTGTGAATCTGAGCATTCAATCAGTGCACTGGACCAGAGAGTAGCTGCAAGTAGGAAGAGACAGGAACCTTACCGTGATGTGGAAGGATGTGTGCTTAAAAAGTGGACTTCTGTCTCTTACTAGTTCTATAGTTTTGGTATTTATTTATAATAGGATGTATAACCCTTTCCCTTTTCTCACTTATTTAATTTATATTAGTTACATTTGTTTGATACAGCCTATACTATAGATCATCTACAGTGTTAAATATTAATACTGTATTCCATACAGTGTACGGTGTATAAAACACCAATGTGTGCATTAATGTCCAGGGTTGGTATTAGGTTCTTCTACCGCTCCCCCAGACTCCCGCACTTGCTCCACTGTTCCGCAGAAGAGTGGGAAATTGTGTATTGTATTTGGAAACTCCCCTCAAGAAATCCTGCGTTTGCTCCTGGAGTTTATATATTCTCCCTGTGCTTGAGTGGGTTTTCTCTGGGTACTCTGGTACTAGGGGGAGGGTTAGGATTATGCACTAGAGTTAGAGATAGGTGGCTGGAGGGAGCGGTTAGGGTTGGGCACTTGGCGGAGGGATAGGGTTAGGCTGCAGAAGGGTACAGTAAGGATTATTCACTGCGGTGAGGGTTAGGGTTAGGCAGTTGGCAGAGTGTTAGGGTGCAGAAGTGTACTGTTAGGGTTAACCACTAGGGGGAGGATTAGGGTTAGGCACCATGGGGAGGGTTAGGGTCAGGTACTAGGGGGAAGTTAGGATTATGGTTACAATACTGATAAAATCAATGTGTCGACATTTTTAAAGCGGCAACTACTTACAAAGCAAAGCCATGCCTTGTAAATTACTGCTTTAAAAAAACGAGATCAGCCGTCATCATGCGCCTCCAGCAATCTCGGACCCTATGACTTCTCGCTTGTAATGACTGTTCTTTTAATACTGATTATCACAGTATAACAAAAAGCAACTCAACAATGACTGGTTTATTCAATTAAAACCAAATGCATGGCCTGGCTGGTCTTCCCAATGGAAAATAACAATAAATGCCACTGATGCACTGAGCAGGCATGTTGGATAGATTTGACATGGCTATGGATATGCCAGCATCTGCTGTCTTCCGCGTGGGTTCCATCCAGTCGGCTCATGAACCAGCTTCAAAGCATATGGTAAATAACATCTGATATTGTTCAAAGGCGCGTCGTGCTGGTAGTAACGCAGGGTGACTGTGTCACACAGACCTCATCTCTCATTGTACAATCTTGGAGAATTTTTTGGGGCTCATTTACATCTGTACAACGCAGTGCCAGTTTTTTATTTTTTGTCATCGTTCATCGCACTGAGCAATTCATTTTCCACTTGAATAAATTAGGTAAAAAAATTGGGGTAAATGTATTACCCTGCAGGCGGTTGTCTGTGAATTAGCCGCTAGATTTAAATGTGTACTTTTTTTAAAAGTCAAAACCAACCAGGTGCCGGGAAAGCCTATGCTATCCATTTAAATCAATGCTATGTATAATCAGTAACACCATACATACCTCCTTACATTGCTGCCAATCAGGTAAGGACTTAGGGAATGGTCACATCAGGGCGGGGGAGGGGCTTCATGACCACATCGCAGAAGAGGCGTGGTTATCTTGGATAAGCGCTAGGCTGCCCCTTATCCCTTAGCGCAGGCAGCAGTGAACAGACATACAGTACCTCTCTAATTCAGTTCTGATCATGACAGCAGGACAGGGCCCTAAAATAGGGACTGTCCTGCAGAAATCGGGATGGTTGGTTGGTGGTAGGTTGGTGGTAGGTATGATAATTTGCTTTTGGGTCATACTTACCTGCTTTGCTGCCCCCTCTTCCGGGAGGGGGCAGGTGTGTTAGGCACATAGGGGGAGTGGCCAGCAGGAAGGTTGTTGTCCGGGGGTGTTGCATCACAATTGCGTCATCGTGGCTCTGCCTCCCACTATACAGTGCCGAGAAAATAGGCACTGAATAGCGGGGGTCAGAACTACGATGACGCAATTCATCACAAATTCCGTCATCAGGTCCTCCTTGGACCGCCCACTTGTGCTCTGCTTTGGGCGCCCAAAGGGGGTGTGTAAGGGGCTGGCGGGGAAAGCGAGACTTGCCTACCTTTTCCGTGAGGCCGGGATCAGCACCCGATTTCTCGGGAGTCTCCCGACTGTCCTTTAGGATAGGTAAGTATGTTTTGGGTGAGGATGGCCCAGCTTGTGGCATTGGCACACAGGTGATTTACAAATACTTGTTGCCACTGCCAGATATACAATGTATCATCAAACCACCTGTAGACCAGTCCACCTATTATCTGACATTGTCATACACTGTCAGATAATTAGTCTGCTTGTTTTTTGTCTTGATTCCTGTCTGCATTGACCAATTTCTTATTGGTGGATACTCCCCTTCTTCATCACCTCTATGCTGGTGCTGTGGGACATCTTCTGTTCTTCTTTTCATCTTGTCTGTGGATAGATTATGTCCAGGGCCGGTTCTACACCTTGTGGCACCCAGTGCGAAAGTTTCCACTGGCGCCCCCCACGTGGCAAAAGTTAGTGCGCGCCGGAGGTGCGCAACAAAAAATAGGAGCATGGCATAGGGGATGGGCGTGGCCACAGTTATGCCCCCAGTATCTGTGCCCCCAGATTTGCCCCCAAGTAGTTGTGCCCCCCAGTTGATTTGCCCCTAATAGATTTGCCCCCTGTAGCTGTGCCCCCAGTAGCTGTGCCCCCTGTAGCTATTCCCCCAGTAGATTTACCCCAGTAGTTGTGCCCCGTCGCTGTGCCCCCTGTTGCTTTGCCCCCAGTAGTTGTGCCCCTGTCGCTGTGCCCCCAGTAGTTGTGCCCCCTGTTGCTGTGCCCCCAGTAGATGTGCCCCCTGTCGCTGTGCCCCCAGTAGTTGTGCCCCCTGTAGCTATGCGCCCAGGGAATTTGCCCCAGTAGTTGTGCCCCCTGTTGCTTTCCCCCCACTAGTTGTGCCCCCTGTCGCTGTGCCCCTTAGTCGTACAAACACACACAAAATTTTAAAAAAAACAATACTTACCACTGCCCCGCTCCTGCTTCCCTACTGCTGCTGCTGCTCTGTCTGGCCTCCCGCGGCTCCTCTCTATGGGCGGGATGTACTAATGTACATCGCCGCCCTGCGCCACGATGCTGATCACATATGTACTAACATATGCGATCAGCATTGCGGAGGACAGCTCTTCCGATAAGAGCTGTCCTCCGCGATGCACAGCGGAATCCTGACTTCCGGGATTCGGCTCCAGGAGTCAGTCAGCGCATGCGCGGGGTGACGGGGGCAGCCGTAGGGCATGCTGGGAGGGATCCGATCGGATCCCTCACACAGCACCGCAGAGAGAAGCCCATAGGCTTCTATGTACTATCGCCAGCTAAAGCTGGCGAACCCCGCCGCGGTGCTGACCTGCCGGACGTGGGTTAGTACATCTGGCTCTATGGGAGAGACATCAATAATGACCTCTAGTGTCTGTCCAACAGTCGGGATGACAGCGGTTAGATGAATGACCGCCGGCATCCCAACTTTTAGAATACCGACCGGGAATGGGGTAATAAACAAATTATTGGTCCAGGGGGTGTCTCCAGCACCACTCCTCAATTGCCTTGACCAATCATGATGAAGTGATTTCAGTGCAATCTCGGCTAATTGGACGGCTCTTTATTTAATTAATACTTGTAGCATGTTGTGATGTGATGCAGGTGATGACGCTGAGGCGCTTTAAATATTTGAAAATCGCTGCTAATTTTATCTCCTAATCTATTGATAGTTTCTATGCTTCAGCAATCTAACATGCAGTGTCGGACTGGGGCATGTAGGGCCCACCGGGGGAATGCTGTGGTAGGGGACCATGTTTAGAGGTGTAGCCAGTCTGCAGAGGGGGTGTGGCCTGCCACCACATTGGTTTGACCAATGATTAGAGAGTGCAATGTTTGGGCCCTTTCATAAATATATACAGTAAATTCAGCTGCTGCATGCAAGATAATGTAAGGAAAAAAGAAATTTATACAGCGCTAATTGACACAGAATAGTTTCACAATATAATTGTTTAATATTATAAAAAGTCAATTACACTATTAAAAACGATTCAACGCAACGCTAACATATATATAAAACTTCATAAACGTGTATGTCTCACTAGTGTGACCTTGGTGTACTTAATGACCCTTTTAATTCTTGCACCAATAGTAATAACATATATACAGTCACTAATTAGGACCAAGTGAGGATGAATCATCCAAATGGATATGTTTACCAAAGCTGTGTTCCAATTGAAAGGCTCCTGTAGATACTGATTCGTATGGCAACGGCAACAGATAACGGAGTCTTGGTTCACAGTGAGCAACAGGAACCAACGATGAAGTCCTGATTTTGGCAAGTAATTCAGTGTTCCAATTAATGAGATCTCCAAAGGAAAGGTTGTAGGCAGTTGCACTGCCGGCTCTGGAGTCCTGGTCCACAGAAGGGGGTAAATCCACAAAGAGTCCTGACTGTAAACGTTTGGATGGTGATGGTGCTGGTCACAATTGGTCCACCTAAGGTCTTAACCTGACGCGTTTCGCTGCACCAGGCAGCTTTATCAAAGGTGGTGTAATGTGGAGACTGATGCCCTTTTTATAGGGGAAATGATGTCATGAGTGGAGACAGCTGACTCATAATTAGCACAATAAGCTTTTTTCCTACATATAAAAATCAAGTGGCGCTATAATGGATCCATTTATATTTACACTAAAGAGCTATTTCGTTATATATAAAATTAAAATGAAACTGGAGACGAGAATAACCAATGTTTTTATTTCTAGTTCTAACAGTAATTTTAGTCATGTGATCTTAAGTTCGATTGTAATACCCTGGAACTGCAAGCACAAATCAACTGTGGCACTACAGCAGTGGCGGATCTAGACTTTACTTCTAGGGGGGGGCGGTTTAAGAATTCGGACTCCTCCCCTCTACTCTTAGCTCCTCCCACTTAGTGATGCCCCTCCCATTTACTTAAATGATTTACTTATTACCAGTTATTTATGTAGCGCACACATATTCCACAGCACTTTTACAGAAACTAGTTGGCGATGATTCACATTAGTCCCTGCCCCAGTGAAGCTAACAATCTGTATTCCCTACGTCATGTACACACATTTACATTAATAGAACCCCTAGACACACTGGTCCTCCACTGCAGCCCCAACATCTCCTGCTCTGCGCTGAATCATCAACAAGCGGAAAAACACAATGTGTGCAACAACATTCCAGAACCGCAACTGTCTACAGTAGCAACCTGACGCTCTCCAGCTGCTGTTACAGTAAGACGTGGCATGCTGAAACTTGTAGTTCAACAGCAGCAGAGTTCATGCAGATGACCCAAAACTGCATTAGGATATAATTATGGACTAATTGAAAAAAAAAAAAAATAAGTCATTAGCACACAAACTTTTAAGTGTAATCATATTACTGCAATATTGTGGAGCATGTGCTTTCTCCTGCTAGTGCCCTTTGCTGATGATGGGTTTTCCTTGGCATTCCATGTACACAGCAGCGTAGATACTATTGCTAATTAAATATTAAATTGAGTTGTTTTAAGTACTGAAAACTCTTGCTAAATGCACACCAAGAGGTACATTTACTAAAGCTTCTAAAACAGAGAATTGGTGATGTTGCCCATAGCAACCAATCACATGCTATCATTTCTCTATTGCCTTTTACAAAATGATAGACAGCATCTGATTGGTTGCTGTGGGCAACATCACCAATTCTGTTTTAGAAACTTTAGTAAATTTACCCCCAAGAATCACCACCCTGCCACGCTAGCCACAATTATATACGCAACAAGCAGTCAAGCATTTCATAGTACCTTGACCATGCTGGGGGGTTATTAGCTTAAGTTCACACAAAAGCCAAACCTGTGTGATGGCTCTTAATCTTGGTGTCCCTTACTTACACAGGTATATCCTTTTTGTTGCCCTCCCCATATTTAAGCTGCAGAAGAGCATGGCTGAGCTTGCAGCACTTACAGCAAGTGGTGTTTATTAGTAGAGATGAGCGCCTGAAATTTTTCGGGTTTTGTGTTTTGGTTTTGTGTTCGGTTCCGCGGCCGTGTTTTGGGTTCGACCGCGTTTTGGCAAAACCTCACCGAACTTTTTTTGTCGGATTCGGGTGTGTTTTGGATTCGGGTGTTTTTTTCAAAAAACCCTAAAAAACAGCTTAAATCATAGAATTTGGGGGTCATTTTGATCCCAAAGTATTATTAACCTCAAAAACCATAATTTCCACTCATTTTCAGTCTATTCTGAATACCTCACACCTCACAATATTATTTTTAGTCCTAAAATTTGCACCGAGGTCGCTGTGTGAGTAAGATAAGCGACCCTAGTGGCCGACACAAACACCGGGCCCATCTAGGAGTGGCACTGCAGTGTCACGCAGGATGTCCCTTCCAAAAAACCCTCCCCAAACAGCACATGACGCAAAGAAAAAAAGAGGCGCAATGAGGTAGCTGTGTGAGTAAGATTAGCGACCCTAGTGGCCGACACAAACACCGGGCCCATCTAGGAGTGGCACTGCAGTGTCACGCAGGATGTCCCTTCCAAAAAACCCTCCCCAAACAGCACATGACGCAAAGAAAAAAAGAGGCGCAATGAGGTAGCTGACTGTGTGAGTAAGATAAGCGACCCTAGTGGCCGACACAAACACCGGGCCCATCTAGGAGTGGCACTGCAGTGTCACGCAGGATGTCCCTTCCAAAAAACCCTCCCCAAACAGCACATGACGCAAAGAAAAAAAGAGGCGCAATGAGGTAGCTGACTGTGTGAGTAAGATAAGCGACCCTAGTGGCCGACACAAACACCGGGCCCATCTAGGAGTGGCACTGCAGTGTCACACAGGATGTCCCTTCCAAAAAACCCTCCCCAAACAGCACATGACGCAAAGAAAAAAAGAGGCGCAATGAGGTAGCTGACTGTGTGAGTAAGATAAGCGACCCTAGTGGCCGACACAAACACCGGGCCCATCTAGGAGTGGCACTGCAGTGTCACGCAGGATGTCCCTTCCAAAAAACCCTCCCCAAACAGCACATGACGCAAAGAAAAAAAGAGGCGCAATGAGGTAGCTGACTGTGTGAGTAAGATAAGTGACCCTAGTGGCCGACACAAACACCGGGCCCATCTAGGAGTGGCACTGCAGTGTCACGCAGGATGTCCCTTCCAAAAAACCCTCCCCAAACAGCACATGACGCAAAGAAAAAAAGAGGCGCAATGAGGTAGCTGACTGTGTGAGTAAGATAAGCGACCCTAGTGGCCGACACAAACACCGGGCCCATCTAGGAGTGGCACTGCAGTGTCACGCAGGATGTCCCTTCCAAAAAACCCTCCCCAAACAGCACATGACGCAAAGAAAAAAAGAGGCGCAATGAGGTAGCTGACTGTGTGAGTAAGATAAGCGACCCTAGTGGCCGACACAAACACCGGGCCCATCTAGGAGTGGCACTGCAGTGTCATGCAGGATGGCCCTTCCAAAAAACCCTCCCCAAACAGCACATGACGCAAAGAAAAAAAGAGGCGCAATGAGGTAGCTGACTGTGTGAGTAAGATAAGCGACCCTAGTGGCCGACACAAACACCGGGCCCATCTAGGAGTGGCACTGCAGTGTCACGCAGGATGTCCCTTCCAAAAAACCCTCCCCAAACAGCACATGACGCAAAGAAAAAAAGAGGCGCAATGAGGTAGCTGACTGTGTGAGTAAGATAAGCGACCCTAGTGGCCGACACAAACACCGGGCCCATCTAGGAGTGGCACTGCAGTGTCACGCAGGATGGCCCTTCCAAAAAACCCTCCCCAAACAGCACATGACGCAAAGAAAAATAAAAGAAAAAAGAGGTGCAAGATGGAATTGTCCTTGGGCCCTCCCACCCACCCTTATGTTGTATAAACAGGACATGCACACTTTAACCAACCCATCATTTCAGTGACAGGGTCTGCCACACGACTGTGACTGATATGACGGGTTGGTTTGGACCCCCCCAAAAAAAGAAGCAATTAATCTCTCCTTGCACAAACTGGCTCTACAGAGGCAAGATGTCCACCTCATCATCATCCTCCGATATATCACCGTGTACATCCCCCTCCTCACAGATTATCAATTCGTCCCCACTGGAATCCACCATCTCAGCTCCCTGTGTACTTTGTGGAGGCAATTGCTGCTGGTCAATGTCTCCGCGGAGGAATTGATTATAATTCATTTTAATGAACATCATCTTCTCCACATTTTCTGGATGTAACCTCGTACGCCGATTGCTGACAAGGTGAGCGGCGGCACTAAACACTCTTTCGGAGTACACACTTGTGGGAGGGCAACTTAGGTAGAATAAAGCCAGTTTGTGCAAGGGCCTCCAAATTGCCTCTTTTTCCTGCCAGTATAAGTACGGACTGTGTGACGTGCCTACTTGGATGCGGTCACTCATATAATCCTCCACCATTCTTTCAATGTTGAGAGAATCATATGCAGTGACAGTAGACGACATGTCCGTAATCGTTGTCAGGTCCTTCAGTCCGGACCAGATGTCAGCATCAGCAGTCGCTCCAGACTGCCCTGCATCACCGCCAGTGGGTGGGCTCGGAATTCTGAGCCTTTTCCTCGCACCCCCAGTTGCGGGAGAATGTGAAGGAGGAGATGTTGACAGGTCGCGTTCCGCTTGACTTGACAATTTTCTCACCAGCAGGTCTTTCAACCCCAGCAGACTTGTGTCTGCCGGAAAGAGAGATCCAAGGTAGGCTTTAAATCTAGGATCGAGCACGGTGGCCAAAATGTAGTGCTCTGATTTCAACAGATTGACCACCCGTGAATCCTTGTTAAGCGAATTAAGGGCTCCATCCACAAGTCCCACATGCCTAGCGGAATCGCTCCGTGTTAGCTCCTCCTTCAATGTCTCCAGCTTCTTCTGCAAAAGCCTGATGAGGGGAATGACCTGACTCAGGCTGGCAGTGTCTGAACTGACTTCACGTGTGGCAAGTTCAAAGGGCATCAGAACCTTGCACAACGTTGAAATCATTCTCCACTGCGCTTGAGACAGGTGCATTCCACCTCCTATATCGTGCTCAATTGTATAGGCTTGAATGGCCTTTTGCTGCTCCTCCAACCTCTGAAGCATATAGAGGGTTGAATTCCACCTCCTTACCACTTCTTGCTTCAGATGATGGCAGGGCAGGTTCAGTAGTTTTTGGTGGTGCTCCAGTCTTCTGTACGTGGTGCCTGTACGCCAAAAGTGTCCCGCAATTCTTCTGGCCACCGACAGCATCTCTTGCACGCCCCTGTCATTTTTTAAAAAATTCTGCACCACCAAATTCAAGGTATGTGCAAAACATGGGACGTGCTGGAATTTGCCCATATTTAATGCACACACAATATTGCTGGCGTTGTCCGATGCCACAAATCCACAGGAGAGTCCAATTGGGGTAAGCCATTCCGCGATGATCTTCCTCAGTTGCCGTAAGAGGTTTTCAGCTGTGTGCGTATTCTGGAAAGCGGTGATACAAAGCGTAGCCTGCCTAGGAAAGAGTTGGCGTTTGTGAGATGCTGCTACTGGTGCCGCCGCTGCTGTTCTTGCGGCGGGAGTCCATACATCTACCCAGTGGGCTGTCACAGTCATATAGTCCTGACCCTGCCCTGCTCCACTTGTCCACATGTCCGTGGTTAAGTGGACATTGGGTCCAGCTGCATTTTTTAGGACACTGGTGAGTCTTTTTATGAGGTCCGTGTACATTTTCGGTATCGCCTGCCTAGAGAAGTGGAACCTAGATGGTATTTGGTAACGGGGGCACACTGCCTCAATAAATTGTCTAGTTCCCTGTGAACTAACGGCGGATACCGGACGCACGTCTAACACCAACATAGTTGTCAAGGCCTCAGTTATCCGCTTTGCAGCAGGATGACTGCTGTGATATTTCATCTTCCGCGCAAAGGACTGTTGAACAGTCAATTGCTTACTGGAAGTAGTACAAGTGGGCTTACGACTTCCCCTCTGGGATGACCATCGACTCCCAGCAGCAACAACAGCAGCGCCAGCAGCAGTAGGCGTTACACGCAAGGATGTATCGGAGGAATCCCAGGCAGGAGAGGACTCGTCAGAATTGCCAGTGACATGGCCTGCAGGACTATTGGCATTCCTGGGGAAGGAGGAAATTGACACTGAGGGAGTTGGTGGGGTGGTTTGCGTGAGCTTGGTTACAAGAGGAAGGGATTTACTGGTCAGTGGACTGCTTCCGCTGTCACCCAAAGTTTTTGAACTTGTCACTGACTTATTATGAATGCGCTGCAGGTGACGTATAAGGGAGGATGTTCCGAGGTGGTTAACGTCCTTACCCCTACTTATTACAGCTTGACAAAGGGAACACACGGCTTGACACCTGTTGTCCGCATTTCTGTTGAAATAGTTCCACACCGAAGAGCTGATTTTTTTGGTATTTTCACCAGGCATGTCAACGGCCATATTCCTCCCACGGACAACAGGTGTCTCCCCGGGTGCCTGACTTAAACAAACCACCTCACCATCAGAATCCTCCTGGTCAATTTCCTCTCCAGCGCCAGCAACACCCATATCCTCCTCATCCTGGTGTACTTCAACACTGACATCTTCAATCTGACTATCAGGAACTGGACTGCGGGTGCTCCTTCCAGCACTTGCAGGGGGCGTGCAAATGGTGGAAGGCGCATGCTCTTCACGTCCAGTGTTGGGAAGGTCAGGCATCGCAACCGACACAATTGGACTCTCCTTGTGGATTTGGGATTTCGAAGAACGCACAGTTCTTTGCGGTGCTACTGCTTTTGCCAGCTTGAGTCTTTTCATTTTTCTAGCGAGAGGCTGAGTGCCTCCATCCTCATGTGAAGCTGAACCACTAGCCATGAACATAGGCCAGGGCCTCAGCCGTTCCTTGCCACTCCGTGTGGTAAATGGCATATTGGCAAGTTTACGCTTCTCCTCCGACAATTTTATTTTAGGTTTTGGAGTCCTTTTTTTACTGATATTTGGTGTTTTGGATTTGACATGCTCTGTACTATGACATTGGGCATCGGCCTTGGCAGACGACGTTGCTGGCATTTCATCGTCTCGGCCATGACTAGTGGCAGCAGCTTCAGCACGAGGTGGAAGTGGATCTTGATCTTTCCCTAATTTTGGAACCTCAACATTTTTGTTCTCCATATTTTAATAGGCACAACTAAAAGGCACCTCAGGTAAACAATGGAGATGGATGGATACTAGTATACAATTATGAATGGACTGCCGAGTGCCGACACAGAGGTAGCTACAGCCGTGGACTACCGTACTGTACTGTGTCTGCTGCTAATATAGACTGGATGATAATGAGATGTAGTATGTATGTATAAAGAAGAAAGAAAAAAAAACCACAGGTAGGTGGTATACAATTATGGACGGGCTGCCGAGTGCCGACACAGAGGTAGCTACAGCCGTGGACTACCGTACTGTACTGTGTCTGCTGCTAATATAGACTGGATGATAATGAGATGTAGTATGTATAAAGAAGAAAGAAAAAAAACCCACGGGTAGGTGGCATACAATTATGGATGGACTGCCGAGTGCCGACACAGAGGTAGCTACAGCCGTGGACTACCGTACTGTACTGTGTCTGCTGCTAATATAGACTGGTTGATAATGAGATGTAGTATGTATGTATAAAGAAGAAAGAAAAAAAAACCACGGGTAGGTGGTATACAATTATGGATGGACTGCCGAGTGCCGACACAGAGGTAGCTACAGCCGTGGACTACCGTACTGTACTGTGTCTGCTGCTAATATAGACTGGTTGATAATGAGATGTAGTATGTATGTATAAAGAAGAAAGAAAAAAAACCCACGGGTAGGTGGTATACAATTATGGATGGACTGCCGAGTGCCGACACAGAGGTAGCTACAGCCGTGGACTACCGTACTGTACTGTGTCTGCTGCTAATATAGACTGGATGATAATGAGATGTAGTATGTATAAAGAAGAAAGAAAAAAAAAACCACGGGTAGGTGGTATACAATTATGGATGGACTGCCGAGTGCCGACACAGAGGTAGCTACAGCCGTGGACTACCGTACTGTACTGTGTCTGCTGCTAATATAGACTGGATGATAATGAGATGTAGTATGTATGTATAAAGAAGAAAGAAAAAAAAACCACGGGTAGGTGGTATACAATTATGGATGGACTGCCGAGTGCCGACACAGAGGTAGCTACAGCCGTGGACTACCGTACTGTACTGTGTCTGCTGCTAATATAGACTGGTTGATAATGAGATGTAGTATGTATAAAGAAGAAAGAAAAAAAAACCACGGGTAGGTGGTATACAATTATGGATGGACTGCCAAGTGCCGACACAGAGGTAGCTACAGCCGTGGACTACCGTACTGTACTGTGTCTGCTGCTAATATAGACTGGATGATAATGAGATGTAGTATGTATGTATAAAGAAGAAAGAAAAAAAAACCACGGGTAGGTGGTATACAATTATGGATGGACTGCCGAGTGCCGACACAGAGGTAGCTACAGCCGTGGACTACCGTACTGTACTGTGTCTGCTGCTAATATAGACTGGTTGATAATGAGATGTAGTATGTATGTATAAAGAAGAAAGAAAAAAAAACCACGGGTAGGTGGTATACAATTATGGACGGACTGCCGAGTGCCGACACAGAGGTAGCTACAGCCGTGGACTACCGTACTGTACTGTGTCTGCTGCTAATATAGACTGGATGATAATGAGATGTAGTATGTATAAAGAAGAAAGAAAAAAAAAACCACGGGTAGGTGGTATACAATTATGGATGGACTGCCGAGTGCCGACACAGAGGTAGCTACAGCCGTGGACTACCGTACTGTACTGTGTCTGCTGCTAATATAGACTGGATGATAATGAGATGTAGTATGTATAAAGAAGAAAGAAAAAAAAACCCACGGGTAGGTGGTATACAATTATGGATGGACTGCCGAGTGCCGACACAGAGGTAGCTACAGCCGTGAACTACCGTACTGTGTCTGCTGCGACTGGATGATAAATAATGATATAAAAAATATATATATATCACTACTGCAGCCGGACAGGTATATATTATATAATGACGGACCTGCTGGACACTGTCTGTCAGCAGAATGAGTTTTTTATAGAATAAAAAAAAAACACCACACAAGTCACACGACGAGTGTTTAACTTTTTCAGGCAATCACAATATAGTATACTATACTGGTGGTCAGTGTGGTCAGGTCACTGGTCAGTCACACTGGCAGTGGCACTCCTGCCTGCAGCAAAAGTGTGCACTGTTTAATTTTAATAATATGTATGTACTCCTGGCTCCTGCTATAACCTATAACTGCTCCCCAGTCTCCCCCACAATTAAGCTGTGTGAGCACAGTCAGATATTATACATAGATGATGCAGCACACTGGGCTGAGCACAGATATGGTATGTGACTGAGTCACTGTGTATCGTTTTTTTCAGGCAGAGAACGGATTATATTAAATAAAACTGCACTGGTGGTCACTGGTCAGTGGTCAGTCACTAGTAAACTCTGCACTCTCTAGTACTCCTAAGCTCCAGTAAATCAAGTGTCTCTGTCTCAATCTCACTCTCTCTCTTTTAATCTAAATGGAGAGGACGCCAGCCACGTCCTCTCCCTATCAATCTCAATGCACGTGTGAAAATGGCGGCGACGCGCGGCTCCTTATATAGAATCCGAGTCTCGCGATAGAATCCGAGCCTCGCGAGAATCCGACAGCGTCATGATGACGTTCGGGCGCGCTCGGGTTAACCGAGCAAGGCGGGAAGATCCGAGTCGCTCGGACCCGTGTAAAAAAACATGAAGTTCGGGCGGGTTCGGATTCCGAGGAACCGAACCCGCTCATCTCTATTTATTAGTGGCATAAGATGTTTGTTCGTTGTCACCTAAACACCTACACCAACTCATCCCCTCTCAGCACCCCTTCCCAAAACACTCACACAATCAGTATGGCAATCACAGCTCTCCGGGGTCCGGACCCGCTCGCAGCTGTGAAAATTGCGCCTGCCCCTGAAGGAGTCTCCGGTCCTGGCGCCCTCAAATGCCTACTGCGCATGACAGTGTATGTCATCGCGCAGAGGCATGATGACACGGAGGAGGAGGCTAGGGGATGGGAGCCGGGCGCAGAGAAGACAGTGAATGACACACTGCCCCGGCAAGTTGCTCTCAGACTCTCAGTGGCGGCGGCGGTGAGCTGTCAGTGAAGCCTGCAGCTGCCGCAGATGATCATCGCGGCTGCGGCGGACAGGAGTCCTGTACCCAGCCATCCGTTTCGGCGTCGGCATGTTGGGGGGGGGCATGTGTAGGGGGTGTGATCGCCCTTTCCGCCCCTGTCTGGATCCGCCACTGCACTACAGGTGCCAGCATGACTTTAATAAGAGTAAAATGTTTTCTGGAGTTGCATAGCACTGAGCCAGCAGCCTACAGCTTGCAGCACAGAAGGGGTTAATAGCCCAACTCAGTTAGACAGATCAGTCTGCAAAAAGCAAATGCAAGACTCACCAAATTGCAACTCAGGGTGGGAAATCCCCGATGAACTCAGGGCGGGAAATCCCAGATAGAATTTCTCCCTGGGAGTAAAAGGTTATAAAAGGCTGTCATGCAGCAGCAGCATGGTCTTTGCAGCCTGGTGTCTTTGCAGCCCAGAAGCACGTGTGTTAGTTAGCAGAAGCGTGGTGGATTAGCTGGAAAGATGTAGCCCCAGTGAGGGCTCCCCACATGTTTAGGTGGGGAGAGATGCCAGCCACAGCAAGGCACCTGACAGAAGTACTAGACACCGCAGTGTAAGAGCAGCAGTACTCAGAATCTAGTGAGAGGGTGATGCAGTGAGAAGAATGTGCCGCAGGTATGAGTCTCAAGAGAGGAGGTATCTGGGGAGTGGTCGGAAGCCACGCGGCATGATTAGAAGCCCCCCATGGACAAGAGACCTCGCTATGACAGAGGGAGAGACGGTAACCTGGTATGTGTAGCACTACTGGTCACAGAATGCCCTGATACGTAATGCTGTTCGCCATGTTCATGCCGCTGCAATTAAGTCATGCGCTGGAGGAGGTGCCCTGATCTGTGATCTAATGTAACCGTTATGCTTTGTGCTGGAGGAGTGTTAAGACGTTATTCCTGCTATATCCCTGCTTCGATGTTAAAATAAACTTTATGCTGTTTTATGAGATGGCCTGGCGCTCAATTCTTTATGCGCTGCACCGACACCTGTAGTCCACTCCCACAATGCACCTGTAATTAAACACCTGATTATTCAGGGGACCCTCTGGTATCTGTGCCTGAACCCATGACCAGCCAGGGCAGAGTAAGTGTGATGCACTATACACAGTGACTGCAGATTTTGCATAGCTAGTACCAGTGGGGTTTTACATTTGGCGCCCAACGTGGGGCTCGAAGGGCAATATTTGTGGAGGTGGAACTCATGTCACAGGACATCGGGACTATGCAGTGCACCCGGTCGGAGCAACACCCTTGGGGGCACTGTGTTTGGCCATTTCTAAGTGTCCGGAAGAGCCAAGGATCGCAAGGGGGATGGAGTCCCTTATATCTATTTTCCTAAAGTTGGAGAAACTTGTTTATTGGGAGGGGCCCACGAGAGCCACCTGTCTCTTTTGACCCAGACGTGGGGGGAGACAAGGGCAGGCGAGGGCAGGTTCTCTGTGTTTGGCACAATTGCCATAAGATGTCTGGAACATTTTATTATCACCTGTGACTCAGGACTGTAATCCATTGGAAAACAGCAACAGGATATATGATTTGTATGTAATGTAATGTTTGACATGGCATGTTTTCCTGCGTATGTGATAGTTTTTTTTTGTCACATGTACTGTTGTGTTTAGTATGTGTTATTTTGCTGAAAACTCTGCTGTTGCGTGAGGACACGCAAGATTTTAGCAGGGGTGTATGTAATACCCTGGAACTGCAAGCACAAATCAACTGTGGCACTGCAGATGCCAGCATGACTTTAATAAAAGTAAAATGTTTATTGGAGTTGCATAGCACTGAGCCAGCAGCCTACAGCTTGCAGCACAGAAGGAGTTAATAGCCCAACTCACAGTTAGACAGATCAGTCTGCAAAAAGCAAATGCAAGACTCACCAAATTGCAACTCAGGGCGGGAAATCCCAGATGAACTCAGGGCGGGAAATCCCAGATAGAATTTCTCCCTGGGAGTAAAAGGTTATAAAAGGCTGTCATGCAGCAGCAGCATGGTCTTTGCAGCCTGGTGTCTTTGCAGCCCAGAAGCACGTGTGTTAGTTAGCAGAAGCGTGGTGGATTAGCTGGAAAGATGTAGCCCCAGTGAGGTCTCCCCACATGTTTAGGTGGGGAGAGATGCCAGCCACAGCAAGGCACCTGACAGAAGTAGACACCGCAGTGTAAGAGCAGCAGTACTCAGAATCCAGTGAGAGGGTGATGCAGTGAGAAGAATGTGCCGCAGGTGTGAGTCTCAAGAGAGGAGGTATCTGGGGAGTGGTCGGAAGCCACGCGGCATGATTAGAAGCCCCCTATGGACAAGAGACCTCGCTATGACAGAGAGAGAGACGGTAACCTGGTATGTGTAGCACTACTGGTCACAGAATGCCCTGGTACGTACTGCTGTTACCCATGTTCATGCCGCTGCAATTATGTCATGCGCTGGAGGAGGTGCCCTGATATGTGATCTAATGTAACCGTTATGCTTTGTGCTGGAGGAGTGTTAAGACGTTATTCCTGCTATATCCCTGCTTCGATGTTAAAATTAACTTTATGCTGTTTTATGAGATGGCCTGGCGCCCAATTCTTTATGCGCTGCACCGACACCTGTAGTCCACTCCCACAATGCACCTGTAATTAAACACCTGATTATTCAGGGGACCCTCTGGTATCTGTGCCTGAACCCATGACCAGCCAAGGCAGAGTAAGTGTGATGCACTATACACAGTGACTGCAGATTTTGCATACCTAGTACCAGTGGGGTTTTACACGATCACATGTGAAGGAAGGTCCAATAACACAGAACACAATTGGTCATGTGAATAGTCAGATCACATGATCCTATCAGTAAAAAGGCTTACATAATCCAGGAATTACTCTGGTCGGGGCTAATGCACATGTGACGTCAGACCACATGACCGGGATCCCGATCACGTGACGTTAGTCACATGTTAATGGTCACCAATCAGACTGCCTGGTGTTTTAATCCAGGAAGATTAATATGGTTGCTAAGCAACTCGTATCTATAAAACAAAAATGACCTATTAAAAGCGGGCCTATAGTAAGGGTCCCAATGGGTCATATGAATAAAGTCAAGGACACACAATCTTGTCATCAGAAAATAAAAGATTAAATAATTCAAAAGTTACTACGATCGGAACTAGTGGGCATGTGACGTCAGGACACATGACCGGATTCCCGATCACGTGACATTGGTCACATGTTAGTAGCTCCCAATCGGGTTGTCTGGTGTTAGAATCTGAGTAAATTCATACAGTTGCTAGGTAACACGGATCTATGTAAACAAGCACCTTAGGAAGGAACTAGTGAGCATGTGACGTCGGAACACATGACTGGAATCCCGATCACAGGATGTTGGTCACATGTTAGTAGTTGCCTATCAGATCATCTGATATTTTAATCTAGGTGAATTCATGCGGTTGCTAAGCAACCCGTATCTTTGTATACAAAGCACCTTATAAAGGTAATTTTAGGTGCAAACTCTTCTGTGGATGTTTCAATAATCAAAGATGCACATAGACAACAATATTGAAAATAAAGGAAAGGAAAAGAAAAAAACTTAAGTTATATAGTGCATTGGTAACCAGCTGGAAAACTAAACAGCGACATTATTCCTTTATTCCTGCTACATACAAAAGAATACACTGTGATCTGATTTTTGATATATTTTTTCGAATTACCAAAAACACTTATAGCTATGAAAAGAGTTGTTTCTAATTATAATCTAATAAAAACCAAGATACCCAGAATATAATTTATAGTATGGTGTTAAATGCTAAAGCTTCATTCAAACCTTCCGGGTGTAAAGAATTTAACTGAAAAGTCCAGTATATCTCTTGCTTACATAATTTTGCAAATCTATCTCCTCCTCTCTTAGTAAGAGGAATATGTTCAAGACCGATGATTCTCAGAGTTTCAGGGTTCCCCTGATGGTACTTAGTAAAGTGCCTTGGTATACTATGATTGGTTATCTTATTCAAAATATTTCTTCTATGTTCAGTAAAACGGGTTTTTAGGGATCTGGTGGTTCGACCTACATATAGTAAGTTACATCCACAGACTAAAACATATACCACCCAGCTTGTGTCACATGTGATAAAGCTGGTAATGGTAATTTCTTTGTCTGTAATTATATTTGGTAATTTTATAGTTTTATTTAATGCATGTTTGCAAGTAATGCATTTTGTTTTTCTGCATTTATAAAATCCAGTTTGTTTTGGAAACCAAGCATTAATCTTGGAAGATGTTTATATATTAGAGGCAGGTTTTTTAATAAAGCTCGGAGCTAAATAAGAACCCAGGGACCGATTCTTCCTAAAGATGAACCGTGGTTTTGGTGGCAAAATATCCTTCAAAATTATATCATATCCGAGTATGTTATAGTTGTTATTAATTATTTGTTTAATTTCATTAGAACAGTTATTAAATGTAGAAATGAAAGACAATTCATTCTGTAAGGATTTCTGTTTAGATTTTGGTTTGGTTTTGAGAAGCTGTTTTCTGTCCATTCTACTTACTTCCTCCAAAGCGCTACAAAGTAGTTCCTTAGGGTAACCCCTATTCTCAAAGGCTACCAGCATATCAGAGGCTTGTTTTTTGAAAAACTGTCTCTGATGAACAATTTCTTCTTATACGCATGAATTGCCCTTTTGGAATATTGATCTTCCATGGAGTGTAATGGGCACGTTTGAAATGTAAGTAAGTGTTACTACCTACTTCTTTAATATAGTTGGAGGTCTGGATGAGGCCATCTGTAATATTGAGAGTCACATCCAGGAAGGAAATACAAGAAGGATGATAGGAGTGAGTGAAGGTTAAATAAAATTGATTGGTGTTGAGAAAAGTGACGAAGTTGTGTGCAGTTTGTGAATCGCCAACCCAAATAAAAAATACATCGTCTATGTAACGGCCATAGAAAACCAGGTGAGCGTCGAAGTCGCCCCCCCCACACGAGACGGTCTTCGACCGCTCCCATGTAGAGGTTGGCATACCCCAGCGCAAACCTGGTTCCCATGGCCGTTCCCATGACTTGAAGGAAAAAAGTGTCAGAAAAAAGAAAATAGTTGTGCTGGAGAATGAATAAAATGGAATCTAATAGAAACTGTCTATGTCTCTCTGTGAGGTCACCATCCTGATCTAATTTTGCCTTAATAGTTTGTGCACCCAGAATATGTGGAATATTCGTATATAAACTTTGGACATCCAAAGTAAGAAAAGCATAAGTTGGTTTCCATTGTATATCTTGTATTTGTTGAAGAAAATGGGTGGTGTCTCGGATGTGTGACCTCAACAGAGAGACCTGGGGCTGAAGAAAACTGTCAACATAAGCGGATAGTTTAGAGGTGAGAGAATTAATGCCAGAAATTATTGGACGCACCGGAGGTGAAGTGAGGGACTTGTGTATTTTAGGGAGATGGTAATAAATAGGGGTAGTAGGAAACGAGGTGAATAGAAATCTGTATTCCTCCCTGGATATGAGAAAGAGAAATGTAAGAAATTAAACATCAAATCCAATAAAGCAGAAGCATTAAAACCGACAGGGATCTTCAACCTATCCAGTAAAACTCTGAATAGAGGTGAAATCTCTCTTTTACAAAAAGGTCTAAAATTCTCACCAGTTGCTGAACCGAACGTCTTTGATCTTTTTGTGGAGCTAAATAGGTTCATTCGAACCCTGTGCCGAAAAAGATTCTTTGCACAGAAGGGTCTAGATAAAGTTGAACCAAATCTAGCTCCTATTATTTTAGACAGTACTGATGATCCAATACTTCGGATCCTTGAGGAATTACATCAAGAAAATCATAATCACACTTCATCACCTCCCTCTGAACAAAAAGTCTTTGATATTGATAAAGACCGCTTTAAAATAAAATCTGTTTTTTTTTTTTCCTGTTACTTCTAAAAGTAGCAATATAGAATGCTTTTACAGAACCACATTGGATAATTTTAGGACTATGTGCACAAAAAACATAAAAAACAAAGGTTGGATTAAAAATTATAATCTTAGGAAGCAAGAGAAAAAAGCTTTAAATAGGTTAACTAGCGATACCTCGCTGATTATCAAGGAAGCAGACAAAGGGGGCGGACTTGTCATTCAAGACAGGGCAGATTACATAAAAGAGGCCCTTAGACAATTAGAAGATCAGAGCTTCTACACGAAGCTGCCAAAAGACCCATCCGGCCTATTCTCTTTACATACTGTTCCGAGATGCAGTTGAGGCAGGGGTCATATCCAGGGAGGAATACAGATTTCTATTCCCCTCATTTCCTACTACCCCTATTTATTACCATCTCCCTAAAATACACAAGTCCCTCACTTCACCTCCGGGGCGCCCAATAATTTCTGGCATTAATTCTCTCACCTCTAATCTATCCGCTTATGTTGACAGTTTTCTTCAGCCCCAGGTCTCTCTGTTGAGGTCAAACATCCGAGACACCACCCATTTTCTTCAACAAATACAAGATATACAATGGAAACCAATTTATGCTTTTCTTACTTTGGATGTCCAAAGTTTACATACGAATATTCCACATATTCTGGGTGTACAAACTATTAAGGCAAAATTAGATCAGGATGGTGACCTCACAGAGAGAAATAGACAGTTTCTATTAGATTCCATTCTATTCATTCTTCAGCACAACTTTTTTCTTTTTTCTGACACTTTTTTCCTTCAAGTCATGGGAACGGCCATGGGAACCAGGTTTACGCCGGAGTATGCCAACCTCTACATGGGAGCGGTCGAAGACCGTCTCATGTGGGGGGGGGGGGCGACTTCGACGCTCACCTGGTTTTCTATGGATGTTACATAGACGATGTATTTTTTATTTGGGATGGCGATTCACAAACTGCACACAACTTCGTCACTTTTCTCAACACCAATCAATTTTATTTAACCTTCACTCACTCCTATCATCCTTCTTGTATTTCCTTCCTGGATGTGACCCTCAATATTACAGATGGCCTCATCCAGACCTCCAACCATATTAAAGAAGTAGGTAGTAACACCTACTTACATTTCAAACGTGCCCATTACACTCCATGGAAGATCAATATTCCAAAAGGGCAATTCATGCGTATAAGAAGAAATTGTTCATCAGAGGCAGTTTTTTAAAAAAAAGCCTCTGACATGTTGGCAGCCTTTGAGAATAGGGGTTACCCTAAGGAACTACTTTGTAGCGCTTTGGAGGAAGTAAGTAGAATGGACAGAAAACAGCTTCTCAAAACCAAACCAAAATCTAAACAGAAATCCTTAAATTAAACAAATAATTAATAGCAACTATAACATACTCAGATATGATATAATTTTGAAGGATATTTTGCCACTAAAACCACGGTTCATCTTTAGGAAGAATCGGTCCCTAGGTTCTTATTTAGCTCCGAGCTTTATCAAAAAACCTGCCTCTAATACACAAGCATCTTCCAAGATTAATGCTTGGCTTCCAAAACAAACTGGATTTTATAAATGCGGAAAAACAAAATGCATTACTTGCAAACATGCATTAAATAAAACTATAAAATTACCAAATATAATTACAGACAAAGAAATTACCATTACCAGCTTTATCACATGTGACACAAGCTGGGTGGTATATGTTTTAGTCTGTGGATGTAACTTACTATATGTAGGTCGAACCACCAGATCCCTAAAAACCCGTTTTACTGAACATAGAAGAAATATTTTGAATAAGATAACCAATCATAGTATACCAAGGCACTTTACTAAGTACCATCAGGGGAACCCTGAAACTCTGAGACTCATCGGTCTTGAACATATTCCTCTTACTAAGAGAGGAGGAGATAGATTTGCAAAATTATGTAAGCAAGAGATATACTGGACTTTTCAGTTAAATTCTTTACACCCGGAAGGTTTGAATGAAGCTTTAGCATTTAACACCATACTATAAATTATATTCTGGGTATCTGGGTTTTTATTAGATTATAATTAGAAAAAACTCTTTTCATAGCTATAAGTGTTTTTGGTAATTCAAAAAAATATATCAAAAATCAGATCACAGTGTATTCTTTTGTATGTAGCAGGAATAAAGGAATAATGTCGCTGTTTAGTTTTCCAGCTGGTTACCAATGCACTATATAACTTAAGTTTTTTTCTTTTCCTTTCCTTTATTTTCAATATTGTTGTCTATGTGCATCTTTGATTATTGAAACATCTACAGAAGAGTTTGCACCTAAAATGATCTGATAGGCAACTACTAACATGTGACCAACGTCCTGTGATCGGGATTCCAGTCATGTGTTCCGACGTCACATGCTCATTAGTTCCTTCCTAAGGTGCTTGTTTACATAGATACGGGTTACCTAGCAACTGTATAAATTTACTCAGATTCTAACACTGGACAACCCAATTGGGAGCTACTAACATGTGACCAATGTCACGTGATCGGGAATCCGGTCATGTGTCCTGACGTCACATGCCCACTAGTTCCGATCGAAGTAACTTTTGAATTATTTAAGCTTTTATTTTCTGATGACAAGATTGTGTGTCCTTGACTTTATTCATATGACCCATTGGGACCCTTACTATAGGCCCACTTTTAATAGGTCATTTTTGTTTTATAGATACGAGTTGCTTAGCAACCATATTAATCTTCCTGGATTAAAACACCAGGCAGTCTGATTGGTGACCATTAACATGTGACTAACGTCACATGATCGGGATCCTGGTCATGTGGTCTGACGTCACATATGCATTAGCCCCGACCAGAGTAATTCCTGGATTATGTAAGCCTTTTTACTGATAGGATCATGTGATCTGACTCTATTCACATGACCAATTGTGTTCTGTGTTATTGGACCTTCCTTCACATGTGATCGAACTTAAGATCACATGACTAAAATCACTGTTAGAACTAGAAATAAAAACATTGGTTATTCTCGTCTCCAGTTTCATTTTAATTTTATATATAACGAAATAGCTCTTTAGTGTAAATATAAATGGATCCATTATAGCGCCACTTGATTTTTATATGTAGGAAAAAAGCTTATTGTGCTAATTATGAGTCAGCTGTCTCCACTCATGACATCATTTCCCCTATAAAAAGGGCATCAGTCTCCACATTACACCACCTTTGATTAAGCTGCCTGGTGCAGTGAAACGCGTCAGGTTGAGACCTTAGGTGGACCAATTGTGACCAGCACCATCCAAACGTTTACAGTCAGGACTCTTTGTGGATTTACCCCCTTCTGTGGACCAGGACTCCAGTGCCGGCAGTGCAACTGCCTACAACCTTTCCTTTGGAGATCTGATTTATTGGAACACAGAATTACTTGCCAAAATCAGGACTTCATCATTGGTTCCTGTTGCTCACTGTGAACCAGGACTCCGTTATCTGTTGCCGTTGCCATACGAATCAGTATCTACAGGAGCCTTTCAATTGGAACACAGCTTTGGTAAACATATCCATTTGGATGATTCATCCTCACTTGGTCCTAATTAGTGACTGTATATATGTTATTACTATTGGGGCAAGAATTAAAAGGGTCATTAAGTACACCAAGGTCACACTAGTGAGACATACACGTTTATGAAGTTTTATATATATTTTAGCGTTGAATTGTTTTTAATAGTGTAATTGACTTTTTATAATATTAAACAATTATATTGTGAAACTATTCTGTGTCAATTAGCGCTGTATAAATTTATTTTTTCCTTACCTTGGTTTCTAAGGGTTTGACTATCCCTTATATCCATACAGCTGCTGGATCAAGCCACTCGTCACAGCGCCTGATTATATATACTTGTTATATATATTTCCTGCATGCATGATAATGTACCAGATAACTTATCAGCAATGCACTCTAGAAAATACACTATAGTCCAGTACAAGGTAATATATGTAAAATGTATAATTCAAGTGCACAGTCTGGAACCTGATCCTTAGAGCAGGAGGTGGGCCCCAGGCAGTGGGGCCTACCGGTGGTTTCCCCTGTACTTTTGTGGGCCAGTCCAAGCCTGCTAACATGTAGGACTGATTCAGAGTCACACAGGATATTCAGCCGCCATTTTGTCAGCCATTTTTGGTATGTGGTAGGAAACCAGAGCACCCAGAGGAAACCTGTGAAAACCCGGGGAAGTACATAAAAAAATCACACAGATAGCAATTAGCAACGCGGTTGGAATCATAACCATTACTGCAGCACTGTGTGCCCTGTCCATTTATTTATGAACAATGTTATCCAGCACTAAGTAGTGCAAAGGTATTGACTGGCCCTTTAATACTTACCACCTAATTGTGACTCTCCCATGAATGAGGACACTACAGTATGCTTGTGGCTGTGCGGCTGAGAATGCAGCCACTTGCATTGACATGCCACAACACTCCCAGATGTAATATGTGCAGCAGGAACGCAACTAGGTGTGTGCCGATGGTGCCTTGCCCACAGCACAAATGCACTGAGGGTGCACCAACTGGCACCACACCTTCCCTATCTCAGGCAGTCAATACTCACTCAAGTCCCACAGGCGCCACCGCCTGTCTCCCACCGCCGTCTCTGCAAGAGACTCAGGAGCGCTGCCACAGCCGCCAGCTCCCGGGACATAATGTCTCTGCCTCCACTAACATTGCCAGCCAGCCCAGGATGCCGGATCGTGCTTGCCCTCCGCAAATTGGGAGAGACGTAATGACATCAGTCATCTCTTCCAGTCCCAGCTTACTCAGTCTCCCACACTGCCCTGTGCCCCGCCCAGCGCCGGAGGAGAACACTCAGGCAGACTGATACACTCCATCCATTTTAACTTGTGAGTTAGCAGCACTGCAGTGCCACATATGTATATTTCATTATAAATTGTGAAAGGAGAGCGCTTCTCATGTGGGTGTGTTTTTATTACTATCGTAAGTGGAACCTGTATGGAAAAAAATGTGCCATAATGTGTAAAAAAGGGGGACTCTACCTACCTAATGTGTAAAAAAGGGGGATTCTGCCTGCCTAATGTGTAAAAAAGGGGGACTCTGTCTGCCTAATGTGTAAAAAGGGGGGACTGCCTACCATAATGTGTAAAAATGGGGACTCTGCCTGCCTAATGTGTAAAAAAGGGGCTCTGCCTGCCTAATGTGTAAAAAAGTGGGACTCTGCCTAATGTGTAAAAAGGGGGGACTGCCTGCCATAATGTGTAAAAATGGGGACTCTGCCTGCCTAATGTGTAAAAAAAAGGACTCTGCTGTTGTAATGTATCAAAAAAAGGGGGACTTTGCCTGCCTAATGTGTAAAAAAGGGTCTCTGCTGCTGTAATGTGTAAAAAGGGGACTCTGCCTGCTTAATGTGTAAAAAGGGGGACTCTGCCTGACTAATGTGTAAACAAGGGGGACTCTACCTGCCTAATGTGTAAAAGGGGACTCTACCTACCATACTGTGTAAAAGGGGACTCTACCTGCAGTAATGTGTAAAAGGGAGCTCTACCTGCCTAATGTGTAAAAGCCGTACTGTGTAAAAGGGGACTCTACCTGCCATAATGTGTAAAAGGGAGTTCTACCTGCCGTAATGTGTAAAAGGAAGCTCTGCCTGCCGTAATGTGTAAAGGGAGCTCTGTGGCCACACCCCTTCCCCATGAAGCCATGTCCCTATATTTTTGACGCGTGCCTACGGTGCGCACTGGCCCTGTTTAGCATATGGGGGCGGGGGCACCGATGCTGTTTCTTGCACACAGCGCTAAAATGTCTAGTTACGGCACTGATGTGCAGAGAGAGTTAGATTTGGGTGGGGTGTGTTTAAACTGAAATCTAAATTGCAGAAACAATATAACCCACCCAAATCTAACTCTCTCTGCACATGTTACATCTGGCCCACCTGCAGTGCGACATGGTTTTGTCCAATTGCTTACTCTTTGGGTTTGCTAACAAACTTGAATAACCCTCATTGCAAAGTATATTTTGCTTACATTGGCTCTAGTAACTGTACATGTCACTGGATCACAGCAAGCTCTGGCTGACCTCAGGATGCACAGCCACTTACATAGCTCATGTGCTCTGCACATTTGTGCCCTCACGTTGCCCAATGTTCTCTCAGCGACCACCTGTCTGTAATGCAGTCTAAGGAAACCAGCCAAGAACAAGAACCTTCTGGTGCATCATAGTAAATGCTGAGAAAGACCTTTTCTGACTGCCGTAATGTTCCCAGCTGTAGTGCTAACATCAAACTCTGGGGTTATCTCTCTGCTGGTAGCAGAGGAAAGGGAGGTACCCAGCCAGGCTAGCAGGGAAATTAAACTTGAATAGCTTTGGAATGACTTTAGGTCTAGACTGTTTGGCAAAGTTTTACAAACGTGAGTCAAAATGATCTGGATAAACAAAGCTGTGACTGCTTATCTCCGAACAAAGGAGGCACGTTTATTAGGGAGACAGAACAACAAGAATGTCCATTCGGTGGACCTGGCGTTGGAAGGAAAAAAACGAAATCCCAGCCGGCCTTTACTCTGTAGGGACCATGAGCAGGCAGTTGTCAGTTAGATGGTGCTACATGATCCCTGGCTCCTGCCGGACTGTGATTCTGGCCAACTTCTAATTTCCTCTTTCCCAACAGCAAAGGACGTCATGAACTGCTAGGGTCATGTATAAAATAAGCACCCCCCTTTCATCAGGACCTTTCCCTGACAGTTTATTACACAAACAGACCCTGTTATCTAAAAATTCTGCACAGCTTTCTCTGGAAGTTAAGACACAACACACAGGCTAGAAGCTGATAACAAATATGGATCATTATATTGTATGGAGCAAATTGCAGGACCTGGAGCGTGCAGGCTCGTTTATTTGTACGGCATGATCTGGCACTTTTCACCATCTAGTTAATATATTTAAGGGGTCTATTTATTGGGTGTGGATCATAAAATCGACAGTGTCTAGGTGGACAATGTTTAGGTCGACCACTATAGGTCGACAGTCACTAGATCGACAGGGTTGGAAGGTCGACAAGGTTTCTAGGTCGACATGTGCTAGGTCGACAGGTCAAAAGGTCAACATGCAGTTTTGTTTTTGGGGCGGGTCGTTTCCTGCGTACAGTGACCGGGAAGCCGAATTAGTGCACCGTGTCCCCTCGCATGGCTCGCTCCGCTACCGCTGCGCTCTGCACAGATTACCGTTTCAATCGTAGTCCACGTGGATCGTTAAGTATGAAAAAGTAAAAAAAAAGAAAAATGTGAAAAACTAATGTCGACCTTTTGACCTGTTGACCTAGCACATGTCAACCTAGAAACCCTGTCGACCTTCCAACCCTGTCGACCTAGTGACTGTCGACCTATAGTGGTCGACCTAAACACTGTCGACCTAGACAGTGTCGATCTTCAGACCGGTTCCCCTGTTTATTAACATTATTTTAACAAAAATAATTTGAAAAAGGGAGTTTTCTGTTTTCACACCCTTTTACATTATTTTAGTATCACCTGAATTAAAGGGCATTTTGAGCAGTTGTCCGATGGACACACAAGCTGATCACAGTGTAAAAAACAAAAAAACATACTCACCTGTCCAGGGAGCCGGTGTCCGCTGCTCCGGTGAGCGCTGCCGGGTGCCGGGTTCCCCATATGCTGCAATGTGACCCCGGCGCAGTAAAGTGACGCTGCAAAATGGCAGTGCACTTTACAGCACCAGGGGTCACAGCGCAGGAGAAGGACTCGGCGCCCAGCAGCCTGCTGAAGCAGCGCGGACCGGCTCCCTGGACAGGTGAGTATATTATCCTGCTGGGGAGGGGGGCCGAGCCACACGTGGGGGTAGTCGTAACTGGGGAGGTCGACCGGACGGCGGTAGCGGCGATGTCGGTGGGGGCGGCGCATGTGCAGCAGGACATCGGGGTATTTTTAAGAAAAATACCCCGATGATGCTGCAGAGTATCATCGCAGGGTCAGAGCTTGACCACAAGCTCTGTCTCTGCACGCAATAATTGATACATCCCTGCGATGTAATTAATTATCGCAGTGCGAGTTGGGGCGATTTTATCACCTGTCATCCGCATCCTGGATGCGGCAAGTGATAAATAGGCCCCATAATCACATAGCGAATAGTGCCACACGTCTTGCTGAACCAGCTTGTTGTAGTTTATTCAGGATTGTCTTGTTTGTCAGGACGGGACAGACAGCATCAGCACTGGTGCATTATACCAGCAAAAAGTAACCCCACGAACCTGTCACTGACTAGACACAGTGGTTTCTTCGCTAGTCACCAGCCAGATAACTCGGCATTGGTCGCCTTCCCCCAAAACAAGATCAGAACTTAAGCCTCCTCCTAAGTACTCGCTAACTAATCAGTCACACCCATGTGCTCCACCTGTGTATCTGTGTACTACCCTGTCCATCACAATATATAATATTTTATCTAGGAGATGTGTTTAGTAATTCACAGCTCAATAAACAGGTGAAACAGTACTGTGTGGGAAATGTACTAAGCAGTGATAAAAGTGGAGAAGTAGGCTACTGGAGAAGTCGCCCATGGCAACCAATAAGCTGCTTTGTATGTTTTTATAGTATGCAAATTATAAATGTTACGTCAATGCTGATTGGTTGCCATGGGTGACTTCTCCAGTGGTTCACTTCTCTACTCTTATCACCGCTTAGTACATCTCCTCCTCAATCTCTGGCTTAAACTATTAGCAATGATCTGTGTGCTATGATTTCAGGATACTTGCTTGTGGCTCCTTAGATTGCATGGAGTTGTTGGAAAAGCAATTATGGGAATCTGAAGGAGAACCTAACCAAAATTCCAAACCAAACCTTAATCCCTTTTGGAGTCTAGATCGAGCGTCTCCCCACAATCACAACCTAATATTTATGATCCGTCCCAACCAAAGTCCCCATTGAAGCCTAACCAGGGCCGGTTCTAGGTATTTTGGCGCCCCGGGTGGAGAATAGGGGCGTGGCTTTGTGAAGGGGGTCATCCCCCGTTTCCCTCCAGCGCGGCGGGCCTCGGCGCGGCGGGTGCGGCGGCTAGGTCCCAGCTTGGAGGGACTTGCATCCGTAGGGATTCAAGCCCCTCCAATCACGTTGCCGCATTTTGAATGGCGCGCCAAGCGCGAGCCAATCGGAGCTCGCGCCTTGGCAGCCAATGGGAAAATGCCACGGCGAGCCAATCAGCGCTCGCCGCGTCATAGCTCCGCCCGCTCCCGGCGTCATATAAGAGACGCTGCGGATAGAGATGAGCGGGTTCGGTTTCTCTGAATCCGAACCCGCCCGAACTTCATGTTTTTTTTCACGGGTCCGAGCGACTCGGATCTTCCCGCCTTGCTCGGTTAACCCGAGCGCGCCCGAACGTCATCATGACGCTGTCGGATTCTCGCGAGGCTCGGATTCTATCGCGAGACTCGGATTCTATATAAGGAGCCGCGCGTCGCCGCCATTTTCACACGTGCATTGAGATTGATAGGGAGAGGACGTGGCTGGCGTCCTCTCCATTTAGATTATAAAAGAGAGAGATTTACTGGAGCTTAGGACTAGGAGGAGTACTGTAGAAGTGTAGAGAGTGCAGAGAGTTTACTAGTGAGTGACCACCAGACAGTGCAGTTTATTTAATATATCCGTTCTCTGCCTGAAAAAAGCGATACACACAGTGACTCAGTCACATACCATATCTGTGTGCACTGCTCAGGCTCAGCCCAGTGTGCTGCATCATCTATATATATTATATATCTGTCTGACTGCTCAGCTCACACAGCTTATAATTGTGGGGGAGACTGGGGAGCACTGCAGTGCCAGTTATAGGTTATAGCAGGAGCCAGGAGTACATAATATTATATAGTGAGTGACCACCAGACAGTGCAGTTTATTTAATATATCCGTTCTCTGCCTGAAAAAAGCGATACACACAGTGACTCAGTCACATACCATATCTGTGTGCACTGCTCAGGCTCAGCCCAGTGTGCTGCATCATCTATATATATTATATATCTGTCTGACTGCTCAGCTCACACAGCTTATAATTGTGGGGGAGACTGGGGAGCACTGCAGTGCCAGTTATAGGTTATAGCAGGAGCCAGGAGTACATAATATTATATTAAAATTAAACAGTGCACACTTTTGCTGCAGGAGTGCCACTGCCAGTGTGACTGACCAGTGACCTGACCACACTGACCACCAGTATAGTTAGTAGTATACTTATATTGTGATTGCCTGAAAAAGTTAAACACTCGTCGTGTGACTTCACTTGTGTGTTGTTGTTTTTTTTATTCTATAAAAATAAAACTCATTCTGCTGACAGACAGTGTCCAGCAGGTCCGTCATTATATAATATATAATATATACCTGTCCGGCTGCAGTAGTGATATATATATATTTTTTATATCATTTATCATCCAGTCGCAGCAGACACAGTACGGTAGTTCACGGCTGTGGCTACCTCTGTGTCTGCACTCGGCAGGCAGTCCGTCCATAATTGTATACCACCTAACCGTGGTTTTTTTTTCTTCTTTATACATACATACTACTACGACATCTCTTTATCAACCAGTCTATATTAGCAGCAGACACAGTACAGTACGGTAGTTCACGGCTGTGGCTACCTCTGTGTCTGCACTCGGCAGGCAGTCCGTCCATAATTGTATACCACCTAACCGTGGTTTTTTTTTCTTTCTTCTTTATACATACATAGTTACATAGACATCTCTTTATCAACCAGTCTATATTAGCAGCAGACACAGTACAGTACGGTAGTTCACGGCTGTGGCTACCTCTGTGTCTGCACTCGGCAGGCAGTCCGTCCATAATTGTATACCACCTAACCGTGGGTTTTTTTTCGTTCTTCTTTATACATACATAGTTACATAGACATCTCTTTATCAACCAGTCTATATTAGCAGCAGACACAGTACAGTACGGTAGTTCACGGCTGTGGCTACCTCTGTGTCTGCACTCGGCAGGCAGTCCGTCCATAATTGTATACCACCTAACCGTGGTTTTTTTTTCTTTCTTCTTTATACATACATAGTTACATAGACATCTCTTTATCAACCAGTCTATATTAGCAGCAGACACAGTACAGTACGGTAGTTCACGGCTGTGGCTACCTCTGTGTCTGCACTCGGCAGGCAGTCCGTCCATAATTGTATACCACCTAACCGTGGTTTTTTTTTCTTTCTTCTTTATACATACATAGTTACATAGACATCTCTTTATCAACCAGTCTATATTAGCAGCAGACACAGTACAGTACGGTAGTTCACGGCTGTGGCTACCTCTGTGTCTGCACTCGGCAGGCAGTCCGTCCATAATTGTATACCACCTAACCGTGGTTTTTTTTTCTTTCTTCTTTATACATACATAGTTACATAGACATCTCTTTATCAACCAGTCTATATTAGCAGCAGACACAGTACAGTACGGTAGTTCACGGCTGTGGCTACCTCTGTGTCTGCACTCGGCAGGCAGTCCGTCCATAATTGTATACCACCTAACCGTGGTTTTTTTTTCTTTCTTCTTTATACATACATACTACTACGACATCTCTTTATCAACCAGTCTATATTATTAGCAGCAGACACAGTACAGTACGGTAGTTCACGGCTGTGGCTACCTCTCTGTCTGCACTCGGCAGGCAGTCCGTCCATAATTGTATACCACCTAACCGTGGTTTTTTTTTCTTTCTTCTTTATACATACATAGTTACATAGACATCTCTTTATCAACCAGTCTATATTAGCAGCAGACACAGTACAGTACGGTAGTTCACGGCTGTGGCTACCTCTGTGTCTGCACTCGGCAGGCAGTCCATAATTGTATACTAGTATCCATCTCCATTGTTTACCTGAGGTGCCTTTTAGTTGTGCCTATTAAAATATGGAGAACAAAAATGTTGAGGTTCCAAAATTAGGGAAAGATCAAGATCCACTTCCACCTCGTGCTGAAGCTGCTGCCACTAGTCATGGCCGAGACGATGAAATGCCAGCAACGTCGTCTGCCAAGGCCGATGCCCAATGTCATAGTACAGAGCATGTCAAATCCAAAACACCAAATATCAGTAAAAAAAGGACTCCAAAACCTAAAATAAAATTGTCGGAGGAGAAGCGTAAACTTGCCAATATGCCATTTACCACACGGAGTGGCAAGGAACGGCTGAGGCCCTGGCCTATGTTCATGGCTAGTGGTTCAGCTTCACATGAGGATGGAAGCACTCAGCCTCTCGCTAGAAAAATGAAAAGACTCAAGCTGGCAAAAGCACAGCAAAGAACTGTGCGTTCTTCGAAATCCCAAATCCACAAGGAGAGTCCAATTGTGTCGGTTGCGATGCCTGACCTTCCCAACACTGGACGTGAAGAGCATGCGCCTTCCACCATTTGCACGCCCCCTGCAAGTGCTGGAAGGAGCACCCGCAGTCCAGTTCCTGATAGTCAGATTGAAGATGAAGATGTTGAAGTACACCAGGATGAGGAGGATATGGGTGTTGCTGGCGCTGGGGAGGAAATTGACCAGGAGGATTCTGATGGTGAGGTGGTTTGTTTAAGTCAGGCACCCGGGGAGACACCTGTTGTCCATGGGAGGAATATGGCCGTTGACATGCCTGGTGAAAATACCAAAAAAATCAGCTCTTCAGTGTGGAGGTATTTCAACAGAAAAGCGGACAACAGGTGTCAAGCCGTGTGTTGCCTTTGTCAAGCTGTAATAAGTAGGGGTAAGGACGTTAACCACCTCGGAACATCCTCCCTTATACGTCACCTGCAGCGCATTCATAATAAGTCAGTGACAAGTTCAAAAACTTTGGGCGACAGCGGAAGCAGTCCACTGACCAGTAAATCCCTTCCTCTTGTAACCAAGCTCACGCAAACCACCCCACCAACTCCCTCAGTGTCAATTTCCTCCTTCCCCAGGAATGCCAATAGTCCTGCAGGCCATGTCACTGGCAATTCTGACGAGTCCTCTCCTGCCTGGGATTCCTCCGATGCATCCTTGCGTGTAACGCCTACTGCTGCTGGCGCTGCTGTTGTTGCTGCTGGGAGTCGATGGTCATCCCAGAGGGGAAGTCGTAAGCCCACTTGTACTACTTCCAGTAAGCAATTGACTGTCCAACAGTCCTTTGCGAGGAAGATGAAATATCACAGCAGTCATCCTGCTGCAAAGCGGATAACTGAGGCCTTGACAACTATGTTGGTGTTAGACGTGCGTCCGGTATCCGCCGTTAGTTCACAGGGAACTAGACAATTTATTGAGGCAGTGTGCCCCCGTTACCAAATACCATCTAGGTTCCACTTCTCTAGGCAGGCGATACCGAGAATGTACACGGACGTCAGAAAAAGACTCACCAGTGTCCTAAAAAATGCAGTTGTACCCAATGTCCACTTAACCACGGACATGTGGACAAGTGGAGCAGGGTAGGGTCAGGACTATATGACTGTGACAGCCCACTGGGTAGATGTATGGACTCCCGCCGCAAGAACAGCAGTGGCGGCACCAGTAGCAGCATCTCGCAAACGCCAACTCTTTCCTAGGCAGGCTACGCTTTGTATCACCGCTTTCCAGAATACGCACACAGCTGAAAACCTCTTACGGCAACTGAGGAAGATCATCGCGGAATGGCTTACCCCAATTGGACTCTCCTGTGGAATTGTGGCATCGGACAACGCCAGCAATATTGTGTGTGCATTAAATATGGGCAAATTCCAGCACGTCCCATGTTTTGCACATACCTTGAATTTGGTGGTGCAGAATTTTTTTAAAAACGACAGGGGCGTGCAAGAGATGCTGTCGGTGGCCAGAAGAATTGCGGGACACTTTCGGCGTACAGGCACCACGTACAGAAGACTGGAGCACCACCAAAAACTACTGAACCTGCCCTGCCATCATCTGAAGCAAGAAGTGGTAACGAGGTGGAATTCAACCCTCTATATGCTTCAGAGGTTGGAGGAGCAGCAAAAGGCCATTCAAGCCTATACAATTGAGCACGATATATAAACATCTTAGTGATATTTGGTGGACCCCTTTCTTTGAAAGTAAAGCATTCATAATCATAACCATAAATAACGACACTGAGACTTGAATTTGGCAGAAAATTGCTAGCTATTTATTTGTCCCTAACCATTAGGAAACCTGTAATAAAAAGAGATTAATTTAATATGCCGCTCCATCTGGCATATGGTGGCGGCCCAAAAGAACGGCTCCTTAATCTAAATTAACTTAAATAACTCAATCCTATAAATTTACTAAAAGCTTACCATAAACCGGTAATAGGTGACAACTCAACCCCCACAGTGACTACCCACCGCTCCTGGGTGCCCTGCCGCTGCCTTCCCGGATGGGTGGTCAAGCGGCCATAAGTCGATGGAGGTGAGTGCACCTAAACCACAACAAACTGTAAAACACTACAGTTTTCTCTACCATACGAAACTGCCGTTCTTTTCCGCCAATAAATAGCCAACGAAAACAGCCAACAACTTAAAGCCAAAGCACCACGTGCCACAATTTCCAACTACCAGGGCGGGAGGGAGGGAAACCAAATCACCAAGAGACTTAAAATGGCTTCGCCTTCCCTATATATATCAAGCCCTCCCCTTAAAGGCTGTACTTTCCTAACAGCTAGGTCCACCCCTCCCCAGATGTTTAACTCTTTTCTCTCCTATGCAGTCAATACTCTCTTCTAAACATCTTAGTGATATTTGGTGGACCCCTTTCTTTGAAAGTAAAGCATTCATAATCATAACCATAAATAACGACACTGAGACTTGAATTTGGCAGAAAATTGCTAGCTATTTATTTGTCCCTAACCATTAGGAAACCTGTAATAAAAAGAGATTAATTTAATATGCCGCTCCATCTGGCATATGGTGGCGGCCCAAAAGAACGGCTCCTTAATCTAAATTAACTTAAATAACTCAATCCTATAAATTTACTAAAAGCTTACCATAAACCGGTAATAGGTGACAACTCAACCCCCACAGTGACTACCCACCGCTCCTGGGTGCCCTGCCGCTGCCTTCCCGGATGGGTGGTCAAGCGGCCATAAGTCGATGGAGGTGAGTGCACCTAAACCACAACAAACTGTAAAACACTACAGTTTTCTCTACCATACGAAACTGCCGTTCTTTTCCGCCAACAGCGAAAGACTCATCCCCAAAGTCTTTCGCACCGCCACCAGAAACCTACCCTAACTCCTGCAAAGCGAAACCTAGATCCTCCAGAAAAAACATCATCTCCTCCTCGGATAGATGTACTCCATCGCGCCGGAAAAGGTGGCTGTCTCTGCACCGTATCCTCGGGTGGCGGACCACCCTACCCGCCGTGGGACAGCACCCACTGTGCCACAGCTCCTTACACCATTTTCCGGGCCTCGTCAATCCGGCGACCATCCGCCACACCCCTCCAACACAATCTCGGCACCATCATGGAAAAACCAACACACAAATTGTTCCATTGCGCGGACACACTTGCCAGATCCTGAATCATGGCCCACCGCAGCTCCAAGGATGTCCTCTTCCCCTAGTCGCTGCCCCCTAGATGGACAACGAAAACCTTAGGGACTCCATGCTTGCTGGCCTGACTCACTAACCTACTACTCAGCTCACCCCACATCATTCCGCGCCAGCCAAGCCATCTGACACCCTGTATTCCAAACAATGCCTGAGACCCTTCTGAGGCCACAAACCTGGCCGCCCTGTAAATGTAAGAGTGGCCAACCACCCAAATGGTCAAATTGACTTAAAACCATCCTGAAGGGAAAAAGAGGGGTAGGATAGATTACTAAGAGGCTTATTCATTGTTTATACTGAAGGATCTGCCAAAAAAGAAAACTTTATGACTCGCTGTTGCAGCAGTAACGGCCTAGCCGACTGCACCACTTTTCTTTGCCAATTTAGAAGTGCAATTAAAGACACAAAGGGGGAAAATCAAATAAAATTAAACGAAATAAAAACAGGGGGGGGGGGGTATAAAATGGGAAACACATGTAATAACTCAGCTGGAGGTGAAACGTAAAGACCTGCTGAGGGACTCTGATTAGACCAAATTAGCCGAATTTATGGATTAGAATTCAGTCCGTCAAGTCAGGCAAAAAATCGCAAATAACTCCAGACCCCCGCTGCCGACTCATGCCAGCAACGGCGAGTAGCTAATCCCTGAGTAGGATAAAACAAGAACAAAACAAAAAGGGTAACACCAACAGACGCACAACACCACAAATTCGCAGAACTGTAACAGCATAATACATTGCAACTTTACACAAAGCACCAAGCGCAAACCGACCTCTCATGCGGCGGGCGAATATATCGTCTATAACTTGCTGAATTCCATCGCCCCACCGCCTGTATTTCCGCTCTGGAGTAACCCGCCGCGACAGCCGCCGTCGCTGCGCCTATGCGAAAGAAGTGGGTACCTAAAACAGTGGGTGGGAGGCCCAGGCCTGCCAAACAGCGACTCAGCATCCATTGCAACTGGTATTTCGTGACTGGCAGCCCATCATAATGCAACAGCCAAGACCCCTCCTTAACGGGTCGCACCCCCACTTATTGCATTGCCAGCCTCACCGGGCAAACGCTCTCCTCCAGCGCTGATACCTTGTAACCCAGCGCCCTCACCCCACTTGATGCGTCTTGGAGCGTCGTAACCTGCACAACGAGGACCTCTCACCCACTACCGCTTTCTCGACCAGCATACGCGAATCTGCTCTCTTGGAAGGCGCTACCAACTCAGAAACTCGAAAGGCTCCGTGGAAAGCCATTGAGAACGCCAAACTAAACAACAGTGTCTCAAACCTGGACGACGCAACTCGCCCTACGGCCTTGATTACGGCCGGCAACACAGCCGCATCGATGGCCGCCTCCTATCTGGCGGCGTCGGCACAACTCGCGCCCACCCTTTCATAGCCTTCCGTAGAACCTCGCTTTTCATTACATCCGGGACGCCTCGCAGCTTGCAGCAGCATGAGACGCCAGCCAAGTACCGGGACACCACCGCTCGTGACCTACCGGAAACGTAGAGCTGCCACCTAAAAGAAAGCATCAGCCGATGCTTGCTCTTACCCTGATGTTGATGACCCTGGACAAACTCCTCCCACTCGCTCCACGCTTGTCCGTACGCTTTGCGCGTGGCCGGCGCTACTGACCGCCACGCTAGACCTTCCAATCCGGCCCGATCACCTGCCAAACATAATCAGGACAGTGAAAACCCTGTTCTTCGGCCTCGGGTGCCAAAACCCAAAACCTCTCCCACTGTCCCCGCGACAATGCATCTGCGATTTCGTTTTCCAAACCGGGAACATGCTGCGCCCGGAACCCTAGATTCCTACGCAGGCATGTCAGCAGACAACTGCCCGAGCCCCTCAGAAAAACTAGCGATTGCGCCCTCTGGTTATGAATCGCATGCACTACGCCCAGATTGTCGCATCTAAACACTATGCTGCGATTAGCCAACCGGTCGCCCCAGTAGCAACAGGTCTCTTGTAAGACCCTCCCTATGCCAGCTTTCCGGCCAAGATGCCACACACCACGGTCCCTCCAAAAAACAACCAAATCTATAGGCACCTGCGGCATCGGCAAACAGCTGCAACCGGTCGCTGTCCACTGCTGGCGCCTGCCATATGCTCACTCCGTTGAAATCCTCCAGGAACGAAGCCCATACGGCCAGATCCCTTTTTTAATTCAGAGGCCAATCGAACGAAATGATGAGGCCTGGCACACCCCGCCGTTGCCCTTTCGAGCTTCCGGTAGAAAATCCTTCCCATCGGAATTACCCGCCAAGCAAAGTTAAGCGTGCCCAGCAAGGACTGCGCCTGACGCAGCGTGCCCTTACGCGAGCCTTTGAACCGGCAAATGGTGTCACGGAGCTTCGACACTTTGTCCTGAGGCAAGCGACACTCCCCCGCCACAAGCTCCTCGTAGCTGCGGACCATCTCTAGCGCCTCGTCAAATGACTGACACATCACCGAGCCATAAGCCGGTGGTATTGCGTCGTTGACCGAAGCCCCCGTCGGGTAAGACAGATTTTGAATGAGCCGAAACAACACCCGGGGTCATCTCTGGAACCACCCCGACCGGGGAGATAACCAAGTCATCCACCGGGGTTGATCTAAAAGGCCCCTCCAACCTGCCCAACCTGACCTCCATATCTACTTTCTACCGCAGTACAGTCGGCCATGCCCGTGCAGACTGGAGGCTTCTCTGTGCCCGCACTGATAACTCGCTTGCAACAGGCAAGCAAAAACCAAAATTTAAAACCGTCTAAAAACAACTTCGCGTCCGCTGTATTTGGATACCTATACAGCCATGTGCCCCTTGTCTCCAACTTAACTGGCGTTGGGGCTCTGCTGAGCGGTCCCGCTCGCGGCCTGCTTCGAGTAAGCCTGCTTTCCCTTGCTACCGTGTCGCCCCCCTTTAACACAAGAGGAGGCTGGGCGGGATCCCCCACAATGGTGGCAGGAGTGCCGAACCGACCCTGCTTGCCATAGGAACATGCTCCGCTATTAAACGCGAAGCATTTCCACCGAGTAGCAGACCGGCCGCCACCGCGAGCGGCCGATCCGCCTGTGCTGGCCATTCATCCGTCCGCGGCCGCCCCCTGGGCTGGTGACCCCGCGCGACGCATACCTGTTCCCTGTTTCTGGGACTCCGCCTCTTGCTGTGATGCCCGGGTCACTTTGAGCCAGACCTCCACATCTTTGAAACCAAAATTCCATGACCCGCAGCCCATCCTGTTTCTCCCGAAAGTCTTGATCATACTGCCGCCATTCCGAGCCCGCGGATGTGCGCTGCATGTTATGCACGAGGTGCAGGTACCGGATAATATTCATGTGTTCTTCCGGCCTATCCTCCAAATAGCATGCCGTAAACACCCAAAAACCGGCCAGCCAATTATCAAAAGACCGGAAAGCTTCTGCCCCCATGTTCGTCTTAGCGGCCGCCGCTTTGTAGTCCCTCTTCATGGCCCTAGTCAAGACGAACAAGTCTACGAGGTCACCCCTACGTATCTTCTTGCGGCAGCTATCTCGCAGCCCCCTCATAACTGCGGTGTACTCGCAGCGCACTACCCCCGGCAGAACGCGCCGCTTCTTTGCCCTACGCTCCTCTACACTCATTCGCCTGCGTCGCTTGCGCCTCTTCTGCTGCTTCGCCGCCCTTTTGGCAAGTTTCTCGGCCTCCCTCCTTGCCCTAGCGGTACTATCCGCGTCGGACGCTTGCGACGCCAAAGAGGAGGATGAGGAGGAGGATGAATAACTACGCGAACTCGAGCTCGCGGTGGAATTTGAAAAAGACTGCACCAACTCACCGGATGCCGTCGACCTCTCCGACTCGGATTGCTCGTCGTCTTCATTCCAATCTCCGTCCACTGCGAAGTCTGCCGAGTCCCCTTCACCTTGGTCCTCTGTGGAAGATAAAACAAAAGAGGGACCGGCCCGCGCGTGCGGCGCACGTCGGGCACCCCGTGTGGAATGCGCAGGGCCCGAGCCTCCCTGTCGCTCGCAGTCTGGTCCTAGCACCAGCTCCGCTGCTGCCGCCCCCAGTTCTCGGCAGGCTCTTGCCACTCGCTGTACCGCTGAAGACTTGACCTTGCCTGACCTCTTGCGCCCTGCAGCTCGGCCGGAGTCCGCCGTTGTCCTGGGGGAGGCCACTCCCGCTAACGGCACAAGCGCCTGCGCCACCTTGGCCAGTGCCGACGTTATGGCCCCAGGGGAATCCCATGCGGCACGACCCCCGGAAACGCCGCCCGAAGGGCGACCGGTCCGTGTTCGGGCGCGAGCCCGCGCCCTTTGACCGCCTGATACGTCCCGGGGGTCCCACTCCTCCTGCTCCGACCCGAAGGCAAGAGCCCCCCTGCCGGCCCCGAGGCTCTCCCTCTCCGATCTCTCCTCGTCCCTATCCCGGGAAGAAGAGGAATCTCCTGATCCGGGGGAGGACCTGCTGACTGGTATAGCTGCCTGGGCCGCGGCCCTGCGGCCGCTGACCCATTCCCTGTCACCCCTCCCGCCGCGGGCCCCGCCGCATCCGGCGACAGTGACAGGGGACCTGCAGCCCCTCCGCGCGTGCTCTCCCGCGTGTAGGCAGACCAGCAGAGGGTGGACCCGCCTGTTGCTGACGGCCACCCCCTGCCGGCCGGTATTGCTGCGCCCCCATTATCATTTATGCCGACAGTGCCCCCAGCGCTGCCTCCTTGAGGCACGCGCTGCACCCCCCTCAACCTATCTCCCCCCTTGCCGAAGTCCGGCAGCCGGGGAGAAGAAAAGGCTGCTGTGTGCTCGGCTGGCGCCGCTGCGCGCACACGTGCCCGGCTAGCGGCGCCTGGAGCGAGCGTGGGCGCGCGCGCACCACGAGCGCGCGCCCCACGCACAACCGCCAGCTGCCTCCCGTCTTGCTCTTCCTGCCTGGCCGCCGCGCGAGGTGCTTGACTAGACCCCGCGCGGCGACCGCCAGCTCCCTGCGGCCTCTCTACCTCCCGCCCGACCCGAACAGCCGCTCGGGGCGGGGAAGGAGGGACAGCCTCCGCTGCGCCCTGGTGCCCCCGACCGCGCGCACTGCGGGCGCCCGCCATGTCGCCGGTCTCGGCGGCTCACGGCGACGAGTCTGCCCGGGCCCCGCCGTCGATGCCAGGGGGGGGGGGGTATCTGATGCGGCCCCGCACGGTATTGGGATCTCCCGCTAGCTGACGCGCGCTGGGACCGCTCGATCAGGTCCCGCAGGGCGCCTGCCTGTTAGGGCAAACTTTGCGGGAGGGATCCCGACCGCCTCACAGCGGTGTGTCCGCTGCGAACCAGGGAGGGGGAAACTGACCATAATAAATGGTTTCTGAAACCTAACATACGTAGGAAGCTGTGCTAACTGGCCCTTATTATAACCAGTACTCACAGCCAGACAATTTGCAGAGGATCTCCTGTGCCTCTCCCTGTGATGCAGATCCCTTCAAAAGGGGATCCTCGTTTCCTCTGCATTATCAGGCTTTGTCCCCTTTTTCCTAGGGAGACGCAGCACTGTCTTGCATAAAACCAAATCACCAAGAGACTTAAAATGGCTTCGCCTTCCCTATATATATCAAGCCCTCCCCTTAAAGGCTGTACTTTCCTAACAGCTAGGTCCACCCCTCCCCAGATGTTTAACTCTTTTCTCTCCTATGCAGTCAATACTCTCTTCGTAGGTGGAATGCACCTGTCTCAAGCGCAGTGGAGAATGATTTCAACGTTGTGCAAGGTTCTGATGCCCTTTGAACTTGCCACACGTGAAGTCAGTTCAGACACTGCCAGCCTGAGTCAGGTCATTCCCCTCATCAGGCTTTTGCAGAAGAAGCTGGAGACATTGAAGGAGGAGCTAACACGGAGCGATTCCGCTAGGCATGTGGGACTTGTGGATGGAGCCCTTAATTCGCTTAACAAGGATTCACGGGTGGTCAATCTGTTGAAATCAGAGCACTACATTTTGGCCACCATGCTCGATCCTAGATTTAAAGCCTACCTTGGATCTCTCTTTCCGGCAGACACAAGTCTGCTGGGGTTGAAAGACCTGCTGGTGACAAAATTGTCAAGTCAAGCGGAACGCGACCTGTCAACATCTCCTCCTTCACATTCTCCCGCAACTGGGGGTGCGAGGAAAAGGCTCAGAATTCCGAGCCCACCCGCTGGCGGTGATGCAGGGCAGTCTGGAGCGACTGCTGATGCTGACATCTGGTCCGGACTGAAGGACCTGACAACGATTACGGACATGTCGTCTACTGTCACTGCATATGATTCTCTCAACATTGATAGAATGGTGGAGGATTATATGAGTGACCGCATCCAAGTAGGCACGTCACACAGTCCGTACTTATACTGGCAGGAAAAAGAGGCAATTTGGAGGCCCTTGCACAAACTGGCTTTATTCTACCTAAGTTGCCCTCCCACAAGTGTGTACTCCGAAAGAGTGTTTAGTGCCGCCGCTCACCTTGTCAGCAATCGGCGTACGAGGTTACATCCAGAAAATGTGGAGAAGATGATGTTCATTAAAATGAATTATAATCAATTCCTCCGCGGAGACATTGACCAGCAGCAATTGCCTCCACAAAGTACACAGGGAGCTGAGATGGTGGATTCCAGTGGGGACGAATTGATAATCTGTGAGGAGGGGGATGTACACGGTGATATATCGGAGGGTGATGATGAGGTGGACATCTTGCCTCTGTAGAGCCAGTTTGTGCAAGGAGAGATTAATTGCTTCTTTTTTGGGGGGGGTCCAAACCAACCCGTCATATCAGTCACAGTCGTGTGGCAGACCCTGTCACTGAAATGATGGGTTGGTTAAAGTGTGCATGTCCTGTTTTGTTTATACAACATAAGGGTGGGTGGGAGGGCCCAAGGACAATTCCATCTTGCACCTCTTTTTTCTTTTCTTTTTCTTTGCATCATGTGCTGATTGGGGAGGGTTTTTTGGAAGGGACATCCTGCGTGACACTGCAGTGCCACTCCTAAATGGGCCCGGTGTTTGTGTCGGCCACTAGGGTCGCTAATCTTACTCACACAGTCAGCTACCTCATTGCGCCTCTTTTTTTCTTTGCGTCATGTGCTGTTTGGGGAGGGTTTTTTGGAAGGGACATCCTGCGTGACACTGCAGTGCCACTCCTAGATGGGCCCGGTGTTTGTGTCGGCCACTAGGGTCGCTAATCTTACTCACACAGCTACCTCATTGCGCCTCTTTTTTTCTTTGCGTCATGTGCTGTTTGGGGAGGGTTTTTTGGAAGGGCCATCCTGCGTGACACTGCAGTGCCACTCCTAGATGGGCCTGGTGTTTGTGTCGGCCACTAGGGTCGCTAATCTTACTCACACAGCTACCTCATTGCGCCTCTTTTTTTCTTTGCGTCATGTGCTGTTTGGGGAGGGTTTTTTGGAAGGGACATCCTGCGTGACACTGCAGTGCCACTCCTAGATGGGCCCGGTGTTTGTGTCGGCCACTAGGGTCGCTTATCTTACTCACACAGCGACCTCGGTGCAAATTTTAGGACTAAAAATAATATTGTGAGGTGTGAGGTATTCAGAATAGACTGAAAATGAGTGTAAATTATGGTTTTTGAGGTTAATAATACTTTGGGATCAAAATGACCCCCAAATTCTATGATTTAAGCTGTTTTTTAGTGTTTTTTGAAAAAAACACCCGAATCCAAAACACACCCGAATCCGACAAAAAAAATTCGGTGAGGTTTTGCCAAAACGCGTTCGAACCCAAAACACGGCCGCGGAACCGAACCCAAAACCAAAACACAAAACCCGAAAAATTTCAGGCGCTCATCTCTAGCTGCGGAGCGGGAGAGCTCAGTCGGACGCCGGACGTGGAAGAGAGAAGAGCTCCTGCAGAAGAAAGAAGATCTACAGAAGACAGAAGACCGAGCGGCGGAGGCGGCGACGACGGCGGAGTGTACAGAGTCGGCGGAAGCGGAGAAAAGACATCGGCAGAGGAAGGCGCCCAGCAGCAGAAGTCCGGCGGAGAGTGCTGCAGCATGTGGAAAGCAAAAGAGCCAACGAAGCTCCCCGCTGCAGCCTCTCCCACCGAGACAGGTAGGCAGCCCTAGGCCACCTGCACTTATATTTAGTCCACCCTAGAGCACCAGGGACAGGCACTAGGCCTGTGGGGATAACCAGGCCCTCTCGGTCTGTGCCCACGTTAGTCAGGCCTCCGGCCTGTGCCCACGCCCCAGGCCTCCGGCCTGTGCCCACGCCCCAGGCCCCTGGCCTGCGCCCACGCCTCCGGCCTGAGCCCTTACTTCAGGCCCTCCAGGCCTGTGCCCTTCAGGCCCTCCAGGCCTGTGCCCTTACTTCAGGCCCTCCGGGCCTGCGCCCACACCCCAGGCCCTCCGGGCCTACGCCCACACCCCAGGCCCTCCGGGCCTGCGCCCTCACCCAGGCTTCCAGGCCTGCGCCCTCGTCCAGGCTTCCAGGCCTGCGCCCTCATCCAGGCTTCCAGGCCTGCGCCCTCGTCCAGGCTTCCAGGCCTGCGCCCTCACCCAGGTTTCCACCTACTGCATTTTTCAGAACTCGGGGTGGTATTGTACAGACCGGCCCGGACAGGATCGGTCGGGAGGGGGCCGTGCGGCAGCTTTCCGAGGGGTTCACGGTCGGGCGTGAGGAGCCGGCTGGCCCCACGCGGTGTATAGTACAGGGGATTAGAGAGTGTGGAGTAACGTTCCCGTCCCGCGCGCCTCTAGTTCCCGGTAATCTGGAGTGGACGGCCGTCCGCTCTGGATCCCCGCTCGCATCCTCGGCTAGGAGCGGAAGGAAGTAGCTAGTGAACAGCACTCGGTAAGTGGAATTGGTTATTCGGGGTTAACCTGTTGTGCCAGGGGATTGTTCTACTGACTGGTTGGTTAGCGATTGTGTTTAGTTAGTCCGGTTTCTGCTAGTTTGGAATAGTTTGGGAACCTCTGGATTAGGTAATGTCAAGCGGTTTAATTTGCCTTTAGCGTTCAAGGATCTTCACATACCCATAATATTTATACACAGAGAAACACAGGCATATCCAATATCCATACCCCTAACAAGCACTAGTAGTAAGTCCTGTTGTTAGTAACTTTCGACACATTAATGCACATTTCGCCACCATGGTCTGTGTCATGTGATTGTCTCCCATGTATTTTGGACACTTACAGAAATGCACGGCCCTCGGTTGTTGAAAAGGGTGCGGTAAGATTCCAGCTTGTGTGTAAAATCAAATCAAATTCTTTCCCTACTTGCTTCTGATGCTACAGTACCTTACTCAGCTGAGTGTTTGGCAACTCTCGACATCCAGCCGAACGGTCAGACCCCACTGTGGTATATTCAGGATATTCTGTTTATATGTGGGCTACACAGGCATGAATAGATTGGGGATTCTGGCAATCACTGAATGGTATGAGTCCTTGGTTTTAGTTCTAGACAGGAATACATGATTACACTGCAAGTCAAGGCACAGTGGGGTGGGGAGTTTGTACTGTTTTCATTTCCCTGGAACTAAGCCTGAAATGAAATCTGAATATTTATGTGGTCTTGGAAAGCAGTTTAATGTGACTGGATCAGATAGCACACAATTGAATGCAGGCAGCAGGTTCCAGCTGGTGTCGGGAGTTTATTGCTAGATATATAAACATATTGGGGGGAATTCAAATGTTTGAAAAGTCAGTTGGGTGTCTGTTTTTTCCCCCCTATCTAAAAGACAGGAAAAAACAGACACCTAACCGACTTTTCAAACATTTGAATTCCCCCCATAGAGTGCACGGGGCGATTTATAGTGGAAACATCATGTTTTACCCAAGTTTGTCAATTTTAGATGTACAGTTATATGATCTCTTATCCAGGAAAGGCATTCTCCAGAATGATCTGAAGTGCGGAAAGGAAAAAAAGATAAATACTGCAGCATTTATGTGAGTTTGTCAGACATAGGTGGTAATTCAGAGTTGATCGCAGCAGGAAATTTTTTAGCAGTTGGGCAAAACCATGTGCACTGCAGGGGAGGCAGATATAACATGTGCAGAAAGAGTTAGATTTGGGTGGGTTATTTTATTTCTGTGCAGGGTAAATACTGGCTGCTTTATTTTTACACTGCAAATTAGATTGCAGATTGAACACACCACACCCAAATTTAACTCTCTGCACATGTTAAATCTGCCTCCCCTGCAGTGCACATGGGGGGTCATTCCGAGTTGTTCGCTCGCAAGTGAATTTTAGCAGATTTGCTCATGCTAAGCCGCCGCCTACTGGGAGTGAATCTTAGCATCTTAAAATTGCGAACGATGTATTCGCAATATTGCGATTACACACCTCGTAGCAGTTTCTGAGTAGCTTCAGACTTACTCGGCATCTGCGATCAGTTCAGTGCTTGTCGTTCCTGGTTTGACGTCACAAACACACCCAGCGTTCGCCCAGACACTCCTCCGTTTCTACAGCCACTCCTGCGTTTTTTCCGGAAACGGTAGCGTTTTTTCCCACACGCCCATAAAACGGCCTGTTTCCGCCCAGTAACACCCATTTCCTGTCAATCACATTACGATCGCCAGAACGATGAAAAAGCCGTGAGTAAAATTACTAAGTGCATAGCAAATTTACTTGGCGCAGTCGCAGTGCGGACATTGCGCATGCGCATTAAGCGGAAAATCGCTGCGATGCGAAGATTTTTACCGAGCGAACAACTCGGAATGAGGGCCATGGTTTTGCCCAACTGCTAAAAAATTTCCTGCTGCGATGAACTTGGAATTGCCCCCATATGCCTGCAGGGGGGGGCAGATATAACATTTGCAGAGAGAGTTAGATTTGGGTGGGTTATTTTGGATTTACGTTAAAACGCCTCTTGACATTGGTTCATTGGGTTTCTGTAGTGCCTCTTCTCAACTATGCTTCAATGCTGCTTGACCTGACTGTACCTGTGGCTTGTCTTTGAATTTCAGCTTTGTTTTCTAACATTCTCTGTTTTGTTTTTTAGCAGACTACAGGTAAGCCCTGGGGACACAACCTGTGGTCTTTCTGCAGCAAAGTCCAAGTCCTGTTTCAAGTTCCTCTAATGAACATCAGATTGGCCATTACACTCAGCACCCCAAGGAGCAAGCATTATCAGAGGTACAGGGTAACCATTTCCAAGCACAAATTATTACATACTGCTACTATATGCTGGACTCTAATGCTGAACATGCAGTATGTATGTTCTGGTAGACAGTGTGGGGTGCTGTATGTATGTTCTAGAAGTATTGGGGTACACTTTCTATCTTCTAGTAGAAAATGTATGGTGAGGTATTATGTTCTAGTAGTAGTTGGGTGCAGTATGTATGTTCTGGAAGACAATGTGGGATGCAGTATGTATGTTCTATCAGTAGTGGGGTCCAGTATGTATGCTGTAGTTGACAGTGTGGGGTGCAGTATGTATGTTCTGGCAGACAGTGTGGGGCGCAGTATGTATGTTCTGGGAGACAGTGTGGGGTGCAGTATGTATGTTCTGGCAGACAGTGTGGGGTGCAGTATGTATGTTCTGGCAGACAGTGTGGGGTGCAGTATGTATGTTCTGGGAGACAGTGTGGGGTGCAGTATGTATGTTCTGGCAGACAGTGTGGGGTGCAGTATGTATGTTCTGGCAGACAGTGTGTGGGGCAGTATGTATGTTCTGGCAGACAGTGTGGGGTGCAGTATGTATGTTCTGGGAGACAGTGTGGGGTGCAGTATATATGTTCTGGTAGACAGTGTGTGGGGCAGTATGTATGTTATGGCAGACAGTGTGGGGTGCATTATGTATGTTCTGGCAGACAGTGTGGGGCAGTATGTATGTTATGGTAGACAGTGTGGGGTGCATTATGTATGTTCTGGCAGACAGTGTGGGGCAGTGTGTATGTTCTAGCAGTAGTGGGGTGCAGTATGTATGTTCTGGTAAACAATGTGGGGTGCAGTATGTATGTTCTGGCAGACAGTGCGGGGTGCATTATGTATGTTCTGGCAGACAGTGTGGGGCGCAGTATGTATGTTCTGGCAGACAGTGTGGGGCGCAGTATGTATGTTCTGGCAGACAGTGTGGGGTGCAGTATGTATGTTCTGGCAGACAGTGTGGGGTGCAGTATGTATGTTCTGGGAGACAGTGTGGGGTTCAGGATGTATGTTCTGGCAGACAGTGTGGGGTGCAGTATGTATGTTCTGGGAGACAGTGTGGGGCGCAGTATGTATGTTCTGGCAGACAGTGTGGGTTGCAGTATGTATGTTCTGGCAGACAGTGTGGGGTGCAGTATGTATGTTCTGGGAGACAGTGTGGGGTGCAGTATGTATGTTCTGGCAGACAGTGTGGGGTGCAGTATGTATGTTCTGGTAGACAGTGTGGGATGCAGTATGTATGTTCTGGCAGACAGTGTGGGGTGCATTATGTATGTTCTGGCAGGCAGTGTGGTGCAGTATGTATGTTCTAGCAGTAGTGGGGTGCAGTGTGTATGTTCTGGCAGACAGTGTGAGTGCAGTATGTATGTTCTGGTAGACAGTGTGTGGGGCAGTATGTATGTTCTGGCAGGCAGTGTGGGGTGCATTATGTATGTTCTGGCAGACAGTGTGGGGCAGTATGTATGTTCTGGCAGGCAGTGTGGGGTGCATTATGTATGTTCTGGCAGACAGTGTGGGGCAGTATGTATGTTCTAGCAGTAGTGGGGTGCAGTATGTATGTTCTGGTAGACAATGTGGGGTGCAGTATGTATGTTCTGGTAGACAATGTGGGGAGCAGTGCGTATGTTCTACAGTAGTGCGGTGCAGTATGTAAGTTTTGGTTGATAGAGTGGGGTGCAGTGTGTATCTGGCAGTAGTGGGGTACAGGTCCACAGGGATATTCATCAGGCCCCATAAGTAGGTTGGCATGTCCAACTGTGTGTGGACATGGGCATGCCCCCTTGTGAATACTGTGGCCCTCTCACATGATGTGCTGCCTGCTGAAGGGGCATGGTCACATCATCTTGAGGGTGTGCCTACACATCTGCAGATCATGCCAGGGTACTTTGTACCTGCTTCCCACATCCTGGTTAGCCTATGTGTACCATGGGGTTATCAGGTTTGTTAGCAAACCAAAAAAGCAAGCATTTGGGCAAAACCGTGTTTCACTGTGGGTGGGGCAGATGTAATATGTGCAGAGAGTTAGATTTTGGTGGGTTATATTCTTTGTGCTATCGGTGCCTTTGAACTTTTTAGCTGTGCTCATCAACTGGAGGTAAAGATTCAGCCAGCGCAGATTTCCTAACAACTACCATGTATATATTGATCCTGTTGCATTACCACGACCGTAGAGTGCGTGACTGCACTCGGGTGCTGTTGGGAGTATGGCTTAATCATGGAAGTGTAGCCACACTCCCCACAAAAAAATATGAAACAATAGGCTGCCATCTGCCCCTCAAGGGCAGGTGGCGGATCCGGTTGGGAGGGGTGGTGGTGGTGGTGGGGGGGGGGGGGGGGCGGGACAGCGGCGTAACTAGAAATATTTATCACCCAAGCCAAAAAAAATCTCTGGTGCTTCCCCCCCCCCCCATAATTGGCACCATTAAAGAGTGAATCGGCGTGCGCCGCAAAAGAGGGTGTGGCCTTGCTGAAATGGGCATGGCTTTGCATAAAGGGGCGTGGCATTACAGGAAAAGACTACCTTATACCCCAGTTTTGCAACTTGCCCACCCAGACGTTGGCCACCACAGGAAAAAAAAATAATCCTGATTCATGCACCTTACATTATTTGTCATTTTTCCTCCGTATAGTAATGCCCAGTATACATTATGCCACATACTGCAATGGCCCTTAGACATTATGCCACACACAATAATGCCCATGACACAATATGCCACACACCATAATGCCCCCGACACATTATGCCATACACCGTAATGCCTGTGACACATGACAGGCATCGCAATGCCTGTTATAAATTATGCTACACACTGCAATGCCCCTGATACATTATAGCACATACAATGCCTGTGACAGAATATGACACACACCGCAATTTCCGTGATACATTATGCCACACACTGCAATGACCCTGAGACATTATACCACATACCACAATGCCCGTGATATAGTATGCCACACACCGTAATGCCTGTGACACATACCGCAATGCCCGTTATACCCTATGCCACACACACAATGCCCATTATACATTATGCCACACACTGCAATGCCCCTGAGACATTATACCACATACCACAATGCCCGTGATATAGTATGCCACACACCGTAATGCCTGTGACACATTATGACACACACCGCAATGTCCGTGATACATTATGCCACACACCGCAATGCCCATTATACTTTAAGCCCTACAGTAAAGCTTCTAATTACTTTTAAATTACCTGCTCGTTGCCAGGGGTTTCATGCTCTTGGTTCTATGCAAGGTGCCAGAGGTTTTCATGCTCAGGGTGTCATACTCGTTGCCAGGGGTTTCATGCGGTAGGTGTTATGCTTGTTGCCAGAGGTATCATGTGCTGGGTTTCAAGCTTATTGCCAGGTGGTAATATTCGTTGCCAGGGGTTTCATGCCCTGGGTGTCATGCTCGTTGCTAGGGGGTAATGCTTGTTGCCTGGGATTTCATGAGCTGGGTGTTGTGCTTGTAACCAGGGGGTAATGCTTGTTGCTAGGGCTGTGCTCCCAGTGGCAGATATTACCCCACAGTGCCAGGTACACATATGACCCCAGTGCCAAATATGCCCCCCCCAGTGCCAGGTACACATATACATCCAGTGCCAAATATGCCACCCCCCCTCCCCAGTGCCAGGTACACATATACCCCCCAGTGCCAAATATGCTCCCCCAAGTGCCAAATATGCCCCACCAAGTGCCAAATATGATCTCCCCCAATGCCAAATATGCTCCCCCAGTGCCAGGTACACCCCCCCCCCCTCTCCGGGCTCCCCCGCCGCTGTGCTGTGAGTTTTGTGAAGGAGGGACACGGAGGGCACAGCGCGTGCCTCTCCTGTGTTTCCCTCCTGGATCTCCGGCGGCGTGTCTGCCAAATTAAGTGCCGGTTCGTGAGCCAATCAGAGCTCATGAACGGACACTTCATTAAACAGACACGCCGCTGCCGCCGGAGACCCATGAGGGACACACAGGAGAGGCACACGCTGTGCCCTCCGTGTCCCTCCCAGCAGAAATCAGTGGCGGCTAGGGCACCCTGCGCGCCTCCAAGCGAACGCAGTGGCTGCGGACCCCTAGTTACGCCACTGGGGGGGGGGATTAGTGTGTTCTCTCCCTTCACACATCAAGCAGGGAGAGAGGAGCAGTAGCAGTCTCCCCGGAACCTCTACCCTCTACTGCCCAGCATACATCAGCTTATGCTAGGCTGGGGTCAGAGGCGGCTGCAGCTGACAGGTAAGAAGGGGAAGAGGTGGTAGATCCAAGCCCCCCCCCCCCCCCCAAGAAGACTGGGCCCGGATAATTAGTACAGTACCTTCCCCCTTTCTCGGTACTCCTGTGTAGTATCACTATGTCTGTATTATACATCTGGATGCAGGCCCGGATTGGCCATTGCCCCAACCGGGATGTTCCCCGGTGGGCCGACCGGTGGCGGGGCCGTCGGTCATCTATAACCCCACCCCCCTTAAGCGTCACCCAGCCACGAGTTTTGTGCCTGACAAAAGCTGTGACTGCGTGACGTGCTATGGGGGGCGGGGCCACAGATGGCAGGCGGCACCGCACACTAATCAGAGCTGACTTCCTCCGCCACTGCCAGCACCCCAGGGAGCAGGCACTGTTCCCCCCCTTCCCCCTGCAGCGTCATCTGAAGGCAGCCGAACTTCAGTGGTGGAGCGGCTGTTGCCAAAGGAGCGGGAAGACCACAGAGACCGGGATGCGGCCACTATCTTGCCACCTGCACGCCTCCGCACAGCTTAAGGGCTGTAGCAACACCGTCGGCTTGTCACCTGCCTCCGTCACTGGATCCTTATGGGGCTGAAAGGAACAATGAGCTATACAGCGAGGCTCATACCATCCTGCCGCTCGCTCTCCTGCCTGGCTGCTTCACCTGCTCTGGAACTGCTCCTCACCCCAGGCATTGGCAGTCCTTTTCAGATAGGTCATCATCCAGAGGAGAGCGCACCGGGATCAGGCCTCCTCCAGCTCCAGGCCCACCCCTCCTGCGGACACCACCAGGTCTGGGCCTGGCTCTTGAAGTGCTCCATACCTACTCCACAGGGTGAGCGAGGAGCTGAGGGGGGTGCACACTAGGACTGCCCTGGGTTCTTAATGGGGAGAAAAACAGTTCCCTCACTTCTGAGGCACAGTGGCCACCATCGATGCTGCAGACAGCATCACATCAGCTCCAAGCATCCACCTTCTCAGTCCATCTGCCAGTGCAGCGTACCTGTGAGGCCTTTGTCACACCTGGCTTCTGGACTGGATCCCATTGCACCTTTGGGTACTGTGGGCATACTCAGTCTCCTAGGGGAGCGGCTATACTATTTTGCTGTAGTGTGTCTCTGATTTTGCATCTGCTACGGGAGTGGTGGGGATGGGGGGTGTAGTACTGGGACCAGGTCAAGGTCACCATTTCGCAGCATGCTGGCTGCCCCACCATCAGTGCCTCTCATTGCCTCTGCCACAGGTCCACCTGGAACTGCACTGGAAGAGAGAACTGGTCAGACGAGCGACCTGCCACTAGTGATGAGCGGGTTCGGTTTCTCGGAAACCGAACCCCCCCGAACTTCACGCTTTTTACACGGGTCCGAGGCAGACTCGGATCTTCCCGCCTTGCTCGGTTAACCCGAGCGCGCCCGAATGTCATCATCCCGCTGTCGGATTCTCGCGAGGCTCGGATTCTATCGCGAGACTCGGATTCTATATAAGGAGCCGCGCGTCGCCGCCATTTTCACACGTGCATTGAGATTGATAGGGAGAGGACGTGGCTGGCGTCCTCTCCGTTTAGAGTAGACTAGAGAGTAGTAGAGACACTTGATTTACTAATTTTGGGGAGCATATTAGGAGTACTACTTGCTGATAGTGTGACCAGTGACCACCAGTTTAATTAATCCGTTCTCTGCCTGAAAAAAAACGATACACAGTGTGACACAGTCACATACCATATCTGTGCTCAGCCTCAGTGTGCTGCATCATCTATACTGTATATCTGACTGTGCTGAGTGCTCACTGCTCACACAGCTTAATTGTGGGGGAGACTGGGGAGCAGTTATAGCAGGAGTACATATTTTAACAGTGCACACTTTTGCTGCCAGAGTGCCACTGCCAGTGTGACTGACCAGTGACCACTGACCACCAGTATATTGTGATTGTCTGCCTGAAAAAGTTAAACACTCGTCGTGTGGTGTTTTTATTCTATAAACGCATTCTGCTGACAGTGTCCAGCAGGTCCGTCATTATATAATATATACCTGTCCGGCTGCAGTAGTGATATATATATATTTTTTATATCATTATCATCCAGTCTATATTAGCACTGCAGCAGACGCAGTACGGTAGTCCACGGCTGTAGCTACCTCTGTGTCGGTAGTCGCTCGTCCATCCATAATTGTATACCACCTACCCGTGGTGTTTTTTTTTTTTTCTATCTTCTTGATACTAGTAGCTTACTTTAGGAGTCTGCAGTGCTGAGCTGACAGTGTCCAGCAGGTCCGTCATTATATAATATATACCTGTCCGGCTGCAGTAGTGATATATATATATTTTTTATATCATTATCATCCAGTCTATATTAGCAGCAGACGCAGTACGGTAGTCCACGGCTGTAGCTACCTCTGTGTCGGCAGTCGCTCGTCCATCCATAATTGTATACCACCTACCCGTGGTGTTTTTTTTTTTTCTATCTTCTTGATACTAGTAGCTTACTTTAGGAGTCTGCAGTGCTGAGCTGACAGTGTCCAGCAGGTCCGTCATTATATAATATATACCTGTCCGGCTGCAGTAGTGATATATATATATTTTATATCTCATTATCATCCAGTCTATATTAGCAGCAGACGCAGTACGGTAGTCCACGGCTGTAGCTACCTCTGTGTCGGCAGTCGCTCGTCCATCCATAATTGTATACCACCTACCCGTGGTGGTTTTTTTTTTTTCTATCTTCTTGATACTAGTAGCTTACTTTAGGAGTCTGCAGTGCTGAGCTGACAGTGTCCAGCAGGTCCGTCATTATATAATATATACCTGTCCGGCTGCAGTAGTGATATATATATATATATTTTTTATATCATTATCATCCAGTCTATATTAGCAGCAGACGCAGTACGGTAGTCCACGGCTGTAGCTACCTCTGTGTCGGCAGTCGCTCGTCCATCCATAATTGTATACCACCTACCTGTGGTGTTTTTTTTTTCTATCTTCTTGATACTAGTAGCTTACTTTAGGAGTCTGCAGTGCTGACAGTGTCCAGCAGGTCCGTCATTATATAATATATACCTGTCCGGCTGCAGTAGTGATATATATATATTTTTTATATCATTATCATCCAGTCTATATTAGCAGCAGACGCAGTACGGTAGTCCACGGCTGTAGCTACCTCTGTGTCGGCAGTCGCTCGTCCATCCATAAGTATACTAGTATCCATCCATCTCCATTGTTTACCTGAGGTGCCTTTTAGTTGTGCCTATTAAAATATGGAGAACAAAAATGTTGAGGTTCCAAAAATAGGGAAAGATCAAGATCGACTTCCACCTCGTGCTGAAGCTGCTGCCACTAGTCATGGCCGAGACGATGAAATGCCAGCAACGTCGTCTGCCAAGGTCGATGCCCAATGTCATAGTACAGAGCATGTAAAATCCAAAACACCAAATATCAGTAAAAAAAGGACTCAAAAATCTAAAATAAAATTGTCAGAGGAGAAGCGTAAACTTGCCAATATGCCATTTACCACACGGAGTGGCAAGGAACGGCTGAGGCCCTGGCCTATGTTCATGGCTAGTGGTTCAGCTTCACATGAGGATGGAAGCACTCAGCCTCTCGCTAGAAAAATGAAAAGACTCAAGCTGGCAAAAGCACAGCAAAGAACTGTGCGTTCTTCGAAATCCCAAATCCACAAGGAGAGTCCAATTGTGTCGTTTGCGATGCCTGACCTTCCCAACACTGGACGTGAAGAGCATACGCCTTCCACCATTTGCACGACCCCTGCAAGTGCTGGAAGGAGCACCCGCAGTCCAGTTCCTGATAGTCAGATTGAAGATGTCAGTGTTGAAGTACACCAGGATGAGGAGGATATGGGTGTTGCTGGCGCTGGGGAGGAAATTGACCAGGAGGATTCTGATGGTGAGGTGGTTTGTTTAAGTCAGGCACCCAGGGAGACACCTGTTGTCCGTGGGAGGAATAGGGCCATTGACATGCCTGGTGAAAATACCAAAAAAATCAGCTCTTCGGTGTGGAAGTATTTCAACAGAAATGCGGACAACATTTGTCAAGCCGTGTGTTGCCTTTGTCAAGCTGTAATAAGTAGGGGTAAGGACGTTAACCACCTCGGAACATCCTCCCTTATACGTCACCTGCAGCGCATTCATCATAAGTCAGTGACAAGTTCAAAAACTTTGGGCGACAGCGGAAGCAGTCCACTGACCAGTAAATCCCTTCCTCTTGTAACCAAGCTCACGCAAACCACCCCACCAACTCCCTCAGTGTCAATTTCCTCCTTCCCCAGGAATGCCAATAGTCCTGCAGGCCATGTCACTGGCAATTCTGACGAGTCCTCTCCTGCCTGGGATTCCTCCGATGCATCCTTGCGTGTAACGCCTACTGCTGCTGGCGCTGCTGTTGTTGCTGCTGGGAGTCGATGGTCATCCCAGAGGGGAAGTCGTACTCGTAAGACCACTTTTACTACTTCCACCAAGCAATTGACTGTCCAACAGTCCTTTGCGAGGAAGATGAAATATCACAGCAGTCATCCTGCTGCAAAGCGGATAACTGAGGCCTTGGCATCCTGGGCGGTGAGAAACGTGGTTCCGGTATCCATCATTACTGCAGAGCCAACTAGAGACTTGTTGGAGGTACTGTGTCCCCGGTACCAAATACCATCTAGGTTCCATTTCTCTAGGCAGGCGATACCGAAAATGTACACAGACCTCAGAAAAAGACTCACCAGTGTCCTAAAAAATGCAGTTGTACCCAATGTCCACTTAACCACGGACATGTGGACAAGTGGAGCAGGGCAGGCTCAGGACTATATGACTGTGACAGCCCACTGGGTAGATGTATGGACTCCCGCCGCAAGAACAGCAGCGGCGGCACCAGTAGCAGCATCTCGCAAACGCCAACTCTTTGCTAGGCAGGCTACGCTTTGTATCACCGCTTTCCAGAATACGCACACAGCTAAAAACCTCTTACGGCAACTGAGGAAGATCATCGCAGAATGGCTTACCCCAATTGGACTCTCCTGTGGATTTGTGGCATCGGACAACGCCAGCAATATTGTGTGTGCATTAAATCTGGGCAAATTCCAGCACGTCCCATGTTTTGCACATACCTTGAATTTGGTGGTGCAGAATTATTTAAAAAACGAGAGGGGCGTGCAAGAGATGCTGTCGGTGGCCAGAAGAATTGCGGGACACTTTCGGCGTACAGGCACCACGTACAGAAGACTGGAGCACCACCAAAAACGCCTGAACCTGCCCTGCCATCACCTGAAGCAAGAAGTGGTAACGAGGTGGAATTCAACCCTCTATATGCTTCAGAGGTTGGAGGAGCAGCAAAAGGCCATTCAAGCCTATACAACTGAGCACGATATAGGAGGTGGAATGCACCTGTCTCAAGCGCAGTGGAGAATGATTTCAACGTTGTGCAAGGTTCTGCAACCTTTTGAACTTGCCACACGTGAAGTCAGTTCAGACACTGCCAGCCTGAGTCAGGTCATTCCCCTCATCAGGCTTTTGCAGAAGAAGCTGGAGACATTGAAGGAGGAGCTAACACAGAGCGATTCCGCTAGGCATGTGGGACTTGTGGATGGAGCCCTTCATTCGCTTAACAAGGATTCACGGGTGGTCAATCTGTTGAAATCAGAGCACTACATTTTGGCCACCGTGCTCGATCCTAGATTTAAAACCTACCTTGGATCTCTCTTTCCGGCAGACACAAGTCTGCTGGGGTTCAAAGAACTGCTGGTGACAAAATTGTCAAGTCAAGCGGAACGCGACCTGTCAACATCTCCTCCTTCACATTCTCCCGCAACTGGGGGTGCGAGGAAAAGGCTCAGAATTCCGAGCCCACCCGCTGGCGGTGATGCAGGGCAGTCTGGAGCGACTGCTGATGCTGACATCTGGTCCGGACTGAAGGACCTGACAATGATTACGGACATGTCGTCTACTGTCACTGCATATGATTCTCTCCCCATTGAAAGAATGGTGGAGGATTATATGAGTGACCGCATCCAAGTAGGCACGTCAGACAGTCCGTACTTATACTGGCAGGAAAAAGAGGCAATTTGGAGGCCCTTGCACAAACTGGCTTTATTCTACCTAAGTTGCCCTCCCACAAGTGTGTACTCCGAAAGAGTGTTTAGTGCCGCCGCTCACCTTGTCAGCAATCGGCGTACGAGGTTACATCCAGAAAATGTGGAGAAGATGATGTTCATTAAAATGAATTATAATCAATTCCTCCGTGGAGACATTGACCAGCAGCAATTGCCTCCACAAAGTACACAGGGAGCTGAGATGGTGGATTCCAGTGGGGACGAATTGATAATCTGTGAGGAGGGGGATGTACACGGTGATATATCGGAGGATGATGATGAGGAGGACATCTTGCCTCTGTAGAGCCAGTTTGTGCAAAGAGAGATTAATTGCTTCTTTTTTGGTGGGGGTCCAAACCAACCCGTCATTTCAGTCACAGTCGTGTGGCAGACCCTGTCACTGAAATGATGGGTTGGTTAAAGTGTGCATGTCCTGTTTATACAACATAAGGGTGGGTGGGAGGGCCCAAGGACAATTCCATCTTGCACCTCTTTTTTCTTTCATTTTTCTTTGCGTCATGTGCTGTTTGGGGGGTGTTTTTTGGAAGGGCCATCCTGCGTGACACTACAGTGCCACTCCTAGATGGGCCAGGTGTTTGTGTCGGCCACTAGGGTCGCTTAGCTTACTCACACAGCTACCTCATTGCGCCTCTTTTTTTCTTTGCGTCATGTGCTGTTTGGGGAGTGTTTTTTGGAAGGGCCATCCTGCGTGACACTGCAGTGCCACTCCTAGATGGGCCAGGTGTTTGTGTCGGCCACTAGGGTCGCTTAGCTTACTCACACAGCTACCTCATTGCGCCTCTTTTTTTCTTTGCGTCATGTGCTGTTTGGGGAGTGTTTTTTGGAAGGGCCATCCTGCGTGACACTGCAGTGCCACTCCTAGATGGGCCAGGTGTTTGTGTCGGCCACTAGGGTCGCTTAGCTTACTCACACAGCTACCTCATTGCGCCTCTTTTTTTCTTTGCGTCATGTGCTGTTTGGGGAGTGTTTTTTGGAAGGGCCATCCTGCGTGACACTGCAGTGCCACTCCTAGATGGGCCAGGTGTTTGTGTCGGCCACTAGGGTCGCTTAGCTTACTCACACAGCTACCTCATTGCGCCTCTTTTTTTCTTTGCGTCATGTGCTGTTTGGGGAGTGTTTTTTGGAAGGGCCATCCTGCGTGACACTGCAGTGCCACTCCTAGATGGGCCAGGTGTTTGTCGGCCACTAGGGTCGCTTAGCTTACTCACACAGCTACCTCATTGCGCCTCTTTTTTTCTTTGCGTCATGTGCTGTATGGGGAGTGTTTTTTGGAAGGGCCATCCTGCGTGACACTGCAGTGCCACTCCTAGATGGGCCAGGTGTTTGTGTCGGCCACTAGGGTCGCTTAGCTTACTCACACAGCTACCTCATTGCGCCTCTTTTTTTCTTTGCGTCATGTGCTGTTTGGGGAGTGTTTTTTGGAAGGGCCATCCTGCGTGACACTGCAGTGCCACTCCTAGATGGGCCAGGTGTTTGTGTCGGCCACTTGGGTCGCTTAGCTTAGCCATCCAGCGACCTCGGTGCAAATTTTAGGACTAAAAATAATATTGTGAGGTGTGAGGTGTTCAGAATAGACTGAAAATGAGTGGAAATTATGGTTATTGAGGTTAATAATACTTTGGGATCAAAATGACCCCCAAATTCTATGATTTAAGCTGTTTTTTAGGGTTTTTTGAAAAAAACACCCGAATCCAAAACACACCCGAATCCGACAAAAAAAATTCGGTGAGGTTTTGCCAAAACGCGTTCGAACCCAAAACACGGCCGCGGAACCGAACCCAAAACCAAAACACAAAACCCGAAAAATTTCCGGTGCTCATCACTACCTGCCACCCATTCCCCGGTTTATCACTTTCCTTTCACTGCCGGTATACTGTTTGCTAAACATGCTGATCATTCCATGATTTTTACAATGTAATTCTACCCCACTTTATTACTAGGCCTGTGTGCAGGTTCTTCATACAGGGTATTTCATATGAATACATGTGTGCCAGTTTTCTCATATACGCCTGTAATGGCTTATCTCCAACAGTGTGAACTTCGCAGTGCACCCAACATGGCTACCTCACATGGGGGGTAATTCCAAGTTGATCGCAGCAGGACATTTTTTAGCAGTTGGGCAAAACCATGTGCACTGCAGGGGAGGCAGATATAACATGTGCAGAAAGAGTTAGATTTGGGTGGGTTATTTTATTTCTGTGCAGGGTAAATACTGGCTGCTTTATTTTTACACTGCAAATTAGATTGCAGATTGAACACACCACACCCAAATCTAACTCTCTTTGCACATGTTATATCTGCCTCCCCTGCAGTGCACATGGTTTTGCCCAATTGCTAACAGAATTTCTGCTGCGATCAACTTGGAATTACCCCCATGGTACGCTTGTGGATAGGATGAACAATACATGGATCAGACGGTTATGTTAGGACCCTACTCCTAGTATTGGTACGCTGCAACCACCCATTTTGTGTTATCTCTTCTTGGCAGGGACGTGCAGTCAGGGGAGGCAGTGCCTCCCCTGTCATAATGATTAAAATAATATAAAGAAGATACTAATAACACATTCTACTTTGTATTATTTTAATCATTTTTACCTGACAATGCAGCTAAATCTGTATGGGAGGCAGTGAGAGCGCTGCCTCCCAGTGACAATGATAAAGTGTCTGAAGAGGGGGGCGGGCAGGGGGCGGAGCCAAGACACGGGCTGGAAAAGCCCATTGAAAAATGAATGGAAAGCGGCACCAGCACAATTGCCTCATTGACAGGGGCTGTGCCTTCAGCCCACATCAAGGCACACCCCTGTCAATCATTGGACAGCGGCATGGGATGGGCTGGGACAGATGGGCAGAGAGTCAGATGCCCCTATTTCGATTGGCCACATATCCCCGCTGCTCACAGCCGCTCCTTGCGTTCCCCATCCGCTCTCTTGCAGGCCCAAGATCCGACAAGCGTGAGCCTCTGTGTGCTGTGCTGTCTCGGTCGCCCATACTCAGCTGCGCTCCCGCGCGTCCTCCCCCCTCCCTTAGCTCCCGTGTTCTCAGTCTCGGCCCCTGCTCTCTTGGTCCCCCCTGTGGTCAACGGCCTGCCTCCCCGTGCTGACTGCTGAGCTGAGCTCCCGCGCCCCCCCCCCCTCCTCTTGGCCTGCAGTGCAGTCACAGTATACAGATTGAGGGAGCGCCGGGTCAGGAGCCTGCAGCAGCGCCGGAAGAAGAAATCATGTAAGTTGCTGCACTACACACTACACTACAGTACACTATACTACACTACACTACATTACACTACAGTACACTATACTACACTACACTACATTACACTACAGTACACTATACTACACTACATTACACCCTAAGGGTAAAGGGGCAGATGTAAAGTGCTCTACCTGCCGTAATGTGTAAAAAAAGGGACTCTGTCTGCCGTTATGTGTAAAAAAGGGGGACACTGTCTGCTGTAATGTGCAAAAAAGGGACGCTGTCTGCCGTTATGTGTAAAAAAGGGGGACGCTGTCTGCCGTAATGTGCAAAAAAGGGACGCTGTCTGACGTAATGTGTAAAAAGGGGACGCTGTCTGCCATAATGTGTAAAAAGGGGGCGCTGTCTGCCGTAATGTGTAAAAAAGGGACTCTGTCTGCCGTAATGTGTAAAAAGGGGATGCTGTCTGCGTAATGTGTAAAAAAGGGGACGCTGTCTGCCGTAATGTGTAAATAGGGGACGCTGTCTGCCGTAATGTGCAAAAAAGGGACGCTGTCTGCCGTAATGTGTAAAAAAGGGGACGCTGTCTGCCGTAATGTGTAAAAAGGGGACGCTGTCTGCCGTAATGTGTAAAAAGGGGACGCTGTCTGCCGTAATGTGTAAAAAGGGGATGCTGTCTGCCATAATGTGTAAAAATGGGACGCTGTCTGCCGTAATGTTTAAAAAGGGGACTCTGTCCGCCGTAATGTGTAAAAAGGGGACACTGTCTGCCGTAATGTGTAAAATGGGCTCTACCTGGTGCAGTGGTGCTACTGTACGGCGTATTTGGAATAATGGAGACTACTGTGCACCGTTATATGAATTGGTATTATTTTGTGGCCACACCCCTTCCCCATGAAGCCACGCCCCTATATTTTTGGAGCTAATATATATATATATATGTATTTATATATATATATATATATATATAATATATGTATATATATATTTATATATATATTTATGGAGCTAATGGTGTCCAGTAGCCTTAGAAGCCCAAGCTAGCTGCAAGCAGGTAGGTTCGCTTCTCTCCCCTTAGTCCCTCGTAGCAGTGAGTCTGTTGCCAGCAGATCTCACTGAAAATAAAAAACCTAAAATAAACTTTCTCTATCGTCCTAGTGGATGCTGGGGTTCCTGAAAGGACCATGGGGAATAGCGGCTCCGCAGGAGACAGGGCACAAAAAGTAAAGCTTTAGGATCAGGTGGTGTGCACTGGCTCCTCCCCCTATGACCCTCCTCCAAGCCTCAGTTAGATTTTTGTGCCCGGCCGAGAAGGGTGCAATCTAGGTGGCTCTCCTAAAGAGCTGCTTAGAAAAGTTTAGCTTAGGTTTTTTATTTTACAGTGAGTCCTGCTGGCAACAGGATCACTGCAACGAGGGACTTAGGGGAGAAAAAGTGAACTCACCTGCGTGCAGGATGGATTGGCTTCTTTGGCTACTGGACATTAGCTCCAGAGGGACGATCACAGGTACAGCCTGGATGGTCACCGGAGCCTCGCCGCCGGCCCCCTTGCAGATGCTGAAACGAGAAGAGGTCCAGAATCGGCGGCAGAAGACTCCTCAGTCTTCTTAAGGTAGCGCACAGCACTGCAGCTGTGCGCCATTTCCTCTCAGCACACTTCACACGGCAGTCACTGAGGGTGCAGGGCGCTGGGAGGGGGGCGCCCTGGGAGGCAAATGAAAACCTTTTTTGGCTAAAAATACCTCACATATAGCCTCCGGGGGCTATATGGAGATATTTAACCCCTGCCAGAATCCATTAAAGAGCGGGAGACGAGCCCGCCGAAAAAGGGGCGGGGCCTATCTCCTCAGCACACAGCGCCATTTTCCCTCACAGAAAGGCTGGAGGGAAGGCTCCCAGGCTCTCCCCTGCACTGCACTACAGAAACAGGGTTAAAACAGAGAGGGGCGGCACTAATTTGGCGTTAGAAATATATAAAAGATGCTATAAGGGAAAACACTTATATAAGGTTGTCCCTATATAATTATAGCGTTTTTGGTGTGTGCTGGCAAACTCTCCCTCTGTCTCTCCAAAGGGCTAGTGGGTCCTGTCCTCTATCAGAGCATTCCCTGTGTGTGTGCTGTGTGTCGGTACGTGTGTGTCGACATGTATGAGGACGATGTTGGTGAGGAGGCGGAGCAATTGCCTGTAATGGTGATGTCACTCTCTAGGGAGTCGACACCGGAATGGATGGCTTATTTAGGGAATTACGTGATAATGTCAACACGCTGCAAGGTCGGTTGACGACATGAGACGGCCGACAAACAATTAGTACCGGTCCAGACGTCTCAGAAACACCGTCAGGGGTTTTAAAACACCCGTTTACTTTAGTCGGTCGACACAGACACAGACACGGACACTGAATCCAGTGTCGACGGTGAATAAACAAACGTATTCCTTATTAGGGCCACACGTTAAGGGCAATGAAGGAGGTGTTACATATTTCTGATACTACAAGTACCACAAAAGAGGGTATTATGTGGGATGTGAAAAAACTACCGTAGTTTTTCCTGAATCAGATAAATTAAATGAAGTGTGTGATGATGCGTGGGTTCCCCCCGATAGAAAATTATGGGCGGTATACCCTTTCCCGCCAGAAGTTAGGGCGCGTTGGGAAACACCCCTTAGGGTGGATAAGGCGCTCACACGCTTATCAAAACAAGTGGCGGTACCGTCTATAGATAGGGCCGTCCTCAAGGAGCCAGCTGACAGGAGGCTGGAAAATATCATAAAAAGTATATACACACATACTGGTGTTATACTGCGACCAGCGATCGCCTCAGCCTGGATGTGCAGAGCTGGGGTGGCTTGGTCGGATTCCCTGACTAAAAATATTGATACCCTTGACAGGGACAGTATTTTATTGACTATAGAGCATTTAAAGGATGCATTTTCTATATATGCGAGATGCACAGAGGGATATTTGCACTCTGGCATCAAGAGTAAGTGCGATGTCCATATCTGCCAGAAGATGTTTATGGACACGACAGTGGTCAGGTGATGCAGATTCCAAACGGCACAAAGGTGTATTGCCGTATAAAGGAAGAGGAGTTATTTGGGGTCGGTCCATCGGACCTGGTGGCCACGGCAACTGCTGGAAAATCCACCGTTTTTACCCTAAGTCACATCTCTGCAGAAAAAGACACCGTCTTTTCAGCCTCAGTCCTTTCGTCCCTATAAGAGTCATATCTGCCCAGGGATAGAGGAAAGGGAAGAAGACTGCAGCAGGCAGCCCATTCCCAGGAACAGAAGCGTTCCACCGTTTCTGCCAAGCTCTCAGCATGACGCTGGGACCGTACAGGACCCCTGGATCCTACATGTAGTATCCCAGGGGTACAGATTGGAATGTCGAGACGTTTCCCCTTCGCAGGCTCCTGAAGTCTGGTTTACCAAGGTCTCCCTCCGACAAGGAGGCAGTATGGGAAAAAATTCACAAGCTGTATTCCCAGCAGGTGATAATCAAATTACCCCTCCTACAACAAGAAAAGGGGTATTATTCCACATTATATTGTGGTACTGAAGCCAGAAGGCTAGGTGAGACCTATTCTAAATCTAAAAAAATTTGAACACTTACAAAGGTTCAAATCAAGATGGAGTCACTCAGAGCAGTGATAACGAACCAGGAAGAAGGGGACTATATAGTGTCCCGAGACATCAGGGATGCTTACCTCCATGTCCAAAATTTGCCCTTCTCACTAAGGGTACCTCAGGTTCGTGGTACAGAACTGTCACTATCAGTTTCAGACGCTGCCGTTTGGATTGTCCACGGCACCCCGGGTCTTTACCAAGGTAATGGCCGAAATGATGATTCTTCTTCGAAGAAAAGGCGTCTTAATTATCCCTTACTTGGACGATCTCCTGATAAGGGCAAAGTCCAGGGAACAGTTGGAGGTCGGAGTAGCACTATCTCGGATACTGCTACAACAGCACGGGTGGATTCTAAATATTCCAAAATCGCAGCTGATCCCGACGACAAGTCTGCTGTGCCTAGGGATGATTCTGGACACAGTCCAGAAAAAGGTGTTTCTCCCGGAAGAGAAAGCCAGGGAGTTATCCGAGCTAGTCAGGAACCTCCTAAAATCAGTGCATCATTGCACAAGGGTCCTGGTAAAGATGGTGACTTCCTACGAAGCAATTCCATTCGGCAGATTTCACGCAAGAATTTTTCAGTGGGATCTGCTGGACAAATGGTCCGGATCGCATCTTCAGATGCATCAGCGGATAACCCTATATCCAAGGACAAGGGTGTCTCTCCTGTGGTGGTTACAGAGTGCTCATCTTCTAGAGGGCCGCAGATTCGGCATTCAGGATTGGATGCTGGTGACCACGGAGGCCAGCCCGAGAGGCTGGGGAGCAGTCACACAAGGAAAAAATTTCCAGGGAGTGTGATCAAGTCTGGAGACTTTTCTCCACATAAATATACTGCAGCTAAGGGTAAATTTATAATACTCTAAGCTTAGCAAGACCTCTGCTTCAAGGTCAGCCGGTATTGATCCAGTGGGAAAAACATCACGGCAGTCGCCCACGTAAATAGACAGGGCGGCACAAGAAGCAGGAGGGCAATGGCAAAAACTGCAAGGACTTTTCGCTGGGCGGAAAATCATGTGATAGCACTGTCAGCAGTGTTTCATTCCGGGAATGGAAACTGGGAAGCAGACTTCCTCAGCAGGCACGACCTCCACCCGGCAGAGTGGAAACTTCATCGGGAAGTTTTCCACATGATTGTAAACCGTTGGGAAATACCAAAGGTGGACATGATGGCGTCCCGTCTGAACAAAAAACGGGACAGGTATTGCGCCAGGTTAAGAGACCCTCAGGCAATAGCTGTGGACGTTCTGGTAACACCATGGATGTACCAGTCGGTGTATGTGTTCCATCCTCTGCTTCTCATACCTAAGGTACTGAGACTTATAAGACGTAGAGGAGTAAGAACTATACTCATGGCTCCGGATTGGCCAAGAAGGACTTGGTACCCGGAACTTCAAGAGATGCTCACAGAGGACTTATGGCCTCTGCCGCTAAGAAGGGACTTGTTTCAGCAAGTACCATGTCTGTTCCAAGACTTACCGCAGCTGCGTTTGACGGCATGGCGGTGGAACGCCGGATCCTAAGGGAAAAAGGCATTCCGGAAGAGGTCATTCCTACCCTGGTCAAAGCCAAAAAGGAGGTGACCGCACAACATTATCACCACATGTGGCAAAAATATGTTGCGTGGTGTGAGGCCAGAAAGGCCCCACGAAGAAATTTCAACTCGGTCGATTCCTGCATTTCCTGCAAACAGGAGTGTCTATGGGCCTCAAATTGGGGTCCATTAAGGTTCAAATTTCGGCCCTGTCGATTTTCTTCCAGAAAGAAGTGGCTTCAGTTCCTGAAGTCCAGAAGTTTGTCAAGGGAGTATTGCATATACAACCCCCTTTTGTGCCTCCAGTGGCACTGTGGGATCTCAACGTAGTTCTGGGATTCCTCAAATCACATTGGTTTAAAACCAGTCAAATCTGTGGATTTGAAGCATCTCACATGAAAAGTGACCATGCTCTTGGCCCTGGCCTGGACCAGGCGAGTGTCAAATTGGTGGTTTTTTTCTCAAAAAAGCCCATATCTGGTTGTCCATTTGGACAGGGCAGAGCTGCGGACTCGTCCCCAGTTCTCTCCCTAAGGTGGTGTCAGTGTTTCACCTGAACCAGCTTATTTTGGTGCCTTGCGCCTACTAGGGACTTGGAGGACTCCAGGTTGCTAGATGTTGTCAGGGCCCTGTAAATATAGGTTCCAGGACGGCTGGAGTCAGGAAAACTGACTTGCTGTTATCCTGTATGCACCCAACAAACTGGGTGCTCTTGCTTCTAAGCAGACTATTGCTAGTTGGATGTGTAATACAATTCAGCTTGCACATTCTGTGGCAGGCCTGCCACAGCCAAAATATGTAAATGCCCATTCCACAAGGAAGGTGGGCTTATCTTGGGCGGCTGCCCGAGGGGTCTCGGCTTTACAACTTTGCCGAGCGGCTTTTTAGTCAGGGGCAAACACGTTGGTAAAATCCTACAAATTTGATACCCTGGCTAAGGAGGACCTGGAGTTCTCTCATTCGGTGCTGCAGAGTCATCCGCACTCTCCCGCCCGTTTGGGAGCTTTGGTATTATCCCCATGGTCCTTTCAGGAACCCCAGCATCCACTAGGACGATAGAGAAAATAAGAATTTACTTACCGATAATTCTATTTCTCGGAGTCCGTAGTGGATGCTGGGCGCCCATCCCAAGTGCGGATTATCTGCAATACTTGTACATAGTTACAAAAATCGGGTTATTATTGTTGTGAGCCATCTTTTCAGAGGCTCCGCTGTTATCATACTGTTAACTGGGTTCAGATCACAGGTTGTACAGTGTGATTGGTGTGGCTGGTATGAGTCTTACCCGGGATTCAAAATCCTTCCTTATTGTGTACGCTCGTCCGGGCACAGTATCCTAACTGAGGCTTGGAGGAGGGTCATAGGGGGAGGAGCCAGTGCACACCACCTGATCCTAAAGCTTTACTTTTTGTGCCCTGTCTCCTGCGGAGCCGCTATTCCCCATGGTCCTTTCAGGAACCCCAGCATCCACTACGGACTCCGAGAAATAGAATTATCGGTAAGTAAATTCTTATTTTCTTTTTCTAGGAGCTCAGGAGAGCCCCTAGTGTGCATCCAGCTCAGCCGGGCACAAAATTCTAACTGAGGTCTGGAGGAGGGTCATAGAGGGAGGAGCCAGTGCACACCAGGTAGTCCTAAGGCTTTCTTTAGTTGTGCCCAGTCTCCTGCGGAGCCGCTATTCCCCATGGTCCTTACGAAGTTCCAGCATCCACTTAGGACGTCAGAGAAAATAAGATTTTACTCACCGGTAAATCTATTTCTCGTAGTCCATAGTGGATGCTGGGCGCCCGTCCCAAGTGCGGATTGTCTGCAATACTTGTATATAGTTATTGTTTAACTAAAGGGTTATTGTTGAGCCATCTGTTGAGAGGCTCAGTTATTGTTCATACTGTTAACTGGGTATAGTATCACGAGTTATACGGTGTGATTGGTGTGGCTGGTATGAGTCTTACCCGGGATTCAAAATCCTTCCTTATTGTGTCAGCTCTTCCGGGCACAGTATCCTAACTGAGGTCTGGAGGAGGGTCATAGAGGGAGGAGCCAGTGCACACCAGGTAGTCCTAAGGCTTTCTTTAGTTGTGCCCAGTCTCCAGCGGAGCCGCTATTCCCCATGGTCCTTACGGAGTCCCAGCATCCACTTAGGACGTCAGAGAAATAGATTTACCGGTGAGTAAAATCTTATTTTTTTGCACGCGCCTAAGGCGCGCACTGCCCCTGTTTTACATAAAGGGGGGCTCTGATGCGTTTCTTGCACACAGTGCTAAAATGTCTGGTTAAGACACTGTTGCTAGGTATCCATTCCCGTGGCCCTGAGCAGGTCACCCTCACCAGATCCTCTCCAGGGGTGGACTTGGATAGGATGGGGGGGGGGCAAAGCATTTTGTCGCACCTGGGCCCACCGCTCGCTAGTTACGCCACTGGCTCTACCTGCTGTAATGTGTAATAGGGGGCTGTACCTGCTATAATGTGAAAAAAGGGATCTCTAGCTGCCGTAATGTGTAAAATGGGGCTCTACCTGCCGTAATGTGTAAAAGGGAGCTCTGCCTGGCGTAATTTGTGTAAGTGGTGCTACTGAGCAGAGTAATTTGACTAATGGAAGATCTGGACAACAAAATTGCATTCATGTCCTCCTCCCACTCCCTTCCCAAACACTAATTTTTATTTTATTTTTCTATAAAAATGTGCAATATATCACAAGTATGATGAGCAGGCAAGAGGCGGGCATTGGCAGCAGTGGCGGCATCGGACTGAGATGCAAATTAGTGGCGGAGGACTGGGTCAGTTGATGGTGGGCGAGTTTGTAAGCCATTGGCGGTGGCAGCAGGCATCGGCGCAGGGGCAGTAGCGGGCATTGGCTCGTGGCGGTAGGGGTCATCAGCAGGATTCGGCGGACATTATGGCTGTAGTGCCTCACCAGCCACTGACCTCACAGCACGCCACTGCTTCTTGGTGTAACCTATTCCACCCAGGGTCATCCTACGTAGTGCGCCCAAGACCGCTGCCTCACCTGGTACCTTGTGTGAGTGGAGAGGACAACTCATGGAAGTTATTACCTAAAATGTCTGCACCAAATCCTACACAGAGAGAGGAGACAAGAGGGCGAAGATTTGCAATAGGAGAGTACACTAATACCCCTTTCACACCGCACAAATAAACCGGTATATTGCCGGGTCGAGGTGTGGTGTGAAAAAGGTATGTTTGAATTTCCCGGGTCATCTGACCCGGTATTTCAACCCAGGAATAAAGCAGGGTTATTCCTGGATTGAAGTGCAGTGTGAACTGATTCCCGGGATGATGCAACGCAGGACCCGTTTGCACCCGTTGACGGCACTTGGAGATGATTTGATCTCAAGGCACTGATTCTGCACGTTACCAACCCGGCCATATACCGGGTTGGTGACGGCAGTCTACAGAGGTCTTTAGCAGGTCGCACACGGGAAGCACCAGTGTACAGGTCCCAGGTGCGACCCACTAAAGGCGATATAAAAGCGGTATAATATATACAATAATTGAAGGTGAGGGGCTGGGGGTGGAGGGTGTGGGGTGTTTTGGTTCCAGCGGCGGCAGCTCCTGGCTTTGATGGTAGCGGCGGTTGCAGCACGTTCTGGTGGTGGTGGGGTTTTGTTGGTGGCAGCAGTGTCCGGTCCGGTGGTCGGGAGGGGGTCTTAGCATCTGGTCTGGTGGTCAAGAGGGGGTATTACTTAGTTATTAACACTTTGTTATATAGCGCAGTAAATTCTGTTGCACTTTACAATTGGAAACAACGATAAAACAAAACTGGGTAATAAACAGTCATAGAGGTAGGAAGGCCCTGCTCGTATGCTTACAATCTATAATCTATATAATAGGGGCTCACGTAAAGTTGGATGTATTTGGGTGTTTTGTGTGTGAAATATTAATTTCTCTATTGCACACGGTCAGAAAAAAGACTTGCATGTATAGGCTGATTCGGTCTCATCTTGCACTTATGGCTACCTATGCTTAGAGAGGCAGAATGGGGGTGGGTAGAGGCGAATATGTTTTCGGTGAATACAGTAAGGACATGTTCATGAAAATGCAACCAAGACAGGGCTGAAAACAGAAGCATATTTGTCTCTTGCTCAACCTATGCTTCAAAATATGATGATGTCTTAGCGCCAGTCTGGTAGGGGTGGTATCAGAGGTGGCGGTAGGTTGGGGGGAAGTGTAAGTAGCGATGGCATTCCTTGTTTTTAATTGAGCACAGGTTCTCAAACTCAGTCCTCCAAACAGTGCATGTTTTCCAGGTCACCTCACAGAGTCACAAGTGAAATAATTAGATCTTTTGAAATGTGTCACTGAATAATGAATACACCTGTGCACTTGCTAGGTGAACTGGATAACGTGAGCTGTTTGGGGTCTTGAGGACCAAACTTGAGAACCACTGTAATAGAGTATAGCCAGTGGCGTAACTAGAAATTTTTCTCCCCCAAGCCAAAAAATTATTCGGGGCCCCCCCCCCCCCCATACCCCCCATAATTGGCACTAGTAAAGGGAGAAATATGCAGGCGCCGCCAAAAAGGGGTGTGGCTTCATTGGAATGGGCATGGCTTCGCGTAAAGGGGCGTGGCATTGCAGGAAAAGACTACCTTATACCCCAGTTTTGCAACCTGCATGCCCAGACGTTAGCCACCACAGGAAAGAAAAATAATCCTGATTCATGCCCCTTACATTATTTGTCATTTTTCCTCCTTATAGTAATGCCCAGTATACATTATTCCACATACTGCAATGGCCTTAGCCATTATGCCACACACAACAATGCACATGACACAATATGCACACACTGTAATGCCCCCGACACATTATGCCACACACCGTAATGCCCCCGACACATTATGACAGGAATTGCAATGCCCGTTATACATTATGCTACACACCGTATCTGTGACACAGTATGACACATACCGCAATGCCCGTTATACATTATGCCACACCGCAATGACCCCGAGACATTATACCACAATGCCCGTGATATAGTATACAACACACCGTAATGCCTGACACATTATGACACACACCGCAATGTCCGTGATACATTATGCCACACACCGTAATGACCATTACACATTAAGTTCTACAGTAAGGCTTCTAATTACTTTTAAATTACCTGCTCGTTGCCAGGGGTTTCATGCTCTTTGTTCCATGCACGGTGCCAGGGGTTTTCATGCTCAGGGTGTCATGCTCGTTGCCAGGGGTTTCATGCACTGGGTGTCATGCACGTTGCCAGGGGTTTCATGCACTGGGTGTCATGCTCGTTGCCAGGGGTTTCATGCACTGGGTGTCATGCTCGTTGCTAGGGGGTAGTGCTTGTTGCTAGGGCTGTGCTCCCAGTGCCACATATGCCCCCAGTGCCAGATATTCCCCCACAGTGCCAGGCATATGCCCCCAGTGCCAGATATTCCCCCACAGTGCCACATATGCCCCCTCAGTGCCTGCTCCCCCCAGTGCCAGATATTCCCCCACAGTGCCAGGTATATGCCCCCAGTGCCAGATATTCCCCCACAGTGCCAGGTATATGCCCCCAGTGCCAGATAGTCCCCCACAGTGCCAGGTATATGCCCCCAGTGCCAGATAGTCCCCCACAGTGCCAGGTATATGCCCCCAGTGCCAGATATTCCCCCACAGTGCCAGGTATATGCCCCCAGTGCCAGATATTCCCCCACAGTGCCAGGTATATGCCCCCAGTGCCAGATAGTCCCCCACAGTGCCAGGTATATGCCCCCAGTGCCAGATATTCCCCCACAGTGCCAGGTATATGCCCCCAGTGCCAGATAGTCCTCCACAGTGCCAGGTATATGCCCCCAGTGCCAGATAGTCCCCCACAGTGCCTGCTCCCCTCCCCCTCCTTTGTGTTGGAGGGACACGGAGCGCACAGCGCGCGCCCCCCTGTGTCCCTCCTGGCTTTCCGGCTGTCTAATAAAGGAAGTGCCGGTTCGTGAGCCAATCAGAGCTCACGAACGGCACTTCCTGTATTAGACAGCCGGAGAGCCAGGGAGGGACACAGGGGGGCGCGCGCTGTGCGCTCCGTGTCCCTCCTTACAGCGGCGGAGGGAAGGAGACCAGCAGATTGACATGCGGACGCTCGTCCGCATGTCAATCTGTTCTAAGTCAGTGGCGCCCCGCAGCCCCTCGCCCCCAAGCCACCGCGAGGGCTGCGGGGGCAGTAGTTACGCCACTGAGTATAGCATGAAGTCGCTATACTTGCTTTAAAATGTATTTAATGAGTGTGCAGCAGATTAAATGTGACCCAGTTTTAATTTCTTAACTACTTCTGCTATAACATAATAATTTATAAACTTTTTAATGTATTCAGTCCATCTAATATGGCATGCTGTGCCTTTTGTTGGTGTAACTCCGCCTACATTACATTTTGAAGCAGTAATCCCGCCTTCTTTGGTATTGGTCCTGCCTACAGTTGATTTGGTGCCGCCCACATGAGGCTACTTCTAGAATTTTTTCCAGGGCCACTTTTATTTCCCAATCCGCCCCTGTCTGTATGGACTTTATGTTTTGCACTCTTGTATATACTGTGACCCCTTATGGCAGAGGTTCTCAAACTCGGTCCTCGGGGGCACACACAGTGCATGTTTTGCAGGTAACCCAGCAGGTGCACAGGTGTATTAATTACTCACTGACACATTTTAAAAGGTCCACAGGTGGAGCTAATTATTTCACTTGCGATTCTGTGAGGAGACCAGCAAAACATGCACTGTGTGTGCCCCCAAGGACCGAGTTTGAGAACCTCTGCCTTATGGCATCCTATAAATAAAGGATAATAATAATATTTAGCAGCCAAGTTGAAATAAACAGTTCTGCAATACAATCATTCTTCCAACCAACATCTTATCCTGACAAGAAACGCTTGTTACTTTTATGATGAGACTGCTGAGATCATCTGAAAAACTCCGGGGACACAGACTGATAATAAGAAACGTAAGGGTGATATATATCTACTGTATGTTTAATCCAGAATTTTCTCACTGGCACCCAGACAGGATAACGCTTCCAAAATGGGCTTGGATAACTCAGGAAAGTGCTTTCTAATTTAAAGGTCTCCCGCTGAGCTGCTCATGTACATGTAGTATACTGTGCAAAGTACGTTCTGTGCCTAGAGCAGAGATCAGTAATACCATTAACCCTGCATTGGCTAAAATGCCTTCATCATCAATGGAAGTAGCAACCCACAAGCTTGGGGAATTACTTAGATCATTGCAGGTCCCCATTACTGAGTATAGATGTATGCTAGTAATGGAAGCAAAGCTTTTTGTCACATAGGCCCAGATTCATCAAGCCTCGGAGAGTGATAAATAGCACTCCTAACTGTCATTTTTGAAACACAGCCTGTAACATGACAGTTAGAAGCTGATTGGTTGGTACTTTATTACCATGCTATTTATCACTCTCCAATGCTTGATAAATAGGGGCCTTAGTATGCTCTATGTCACGCTCGGCGTAAGTTGAGGTTCCGACAACCGAGTTTTGGCTGAAGGGACAGCTACCTGTGAGGAGAGTAAACGAGGTGGCTGAGTGTAATTCCTCCTCATGGGGGTGGAAGCCTAACTAAGTGTTAACGTTGGCCGGAGGGCATAAAGAAAAGGAGGACTTCGTAGAAAGATAACTGTAGTTTTAATGAATAATCAGGCTGTACACGAATATTGGAGCAATTGAAGAAACTGGAAGAATTAGAGTCTATGGTTAAATGACTTGAAGAGTGAAGCTGAAGAACTCCGGTAAAGAAGGACTGAAGACTGTGTTTTATGATTAAAAGACGAGGCTGAAGAACTTGGACTTTGAAGAAATGAGGACTGTGGTTTGTGATTGAAAGACGAGGCTGAGGAACTTGGACTTTGAAGAAATGAGGATTGTGGTTTGTGATTGAAAGACGAGGCTGAAGAACTTGGACTTTGAAGAAATGAAGACGTCTGAGGGAACCACCGTTAGCACCTGGAGCTCCTCTACGACCTGGAACCCCGTGAGCGCTTCCACGAGTGGCAACGGACTTAAGACAGCAGGACTGCAGCAGCGTTTAGGTAACTGATGGATGAGAGCAACCAGGACCAGGGAACCAGAAGTAACATGGGAGCACAGAGCTGGAGAACCTTTCACAAAGAAGTAACATGAAGCACTGGCACTCTCCCTCTGAGCCAGACCCCTTTTGTAAGGGGAGAACATGCAGGATTGGCTGGACACAGATTGGAAAGTTCATTGGTAGTACTCTGGTCTCCAACATGGCTGCCCCCAGCACAGGAGACATACTTAGCTGTTAGCACACAGCTTTAGCCAGCTTCTGTCTCTGACACACTATATTGTGTCACCACTAGAGGACCTTACTGCAGTGATCCCCGCCGCAGCGCCCAGCTCTCCAGACCCTCGGCCCCCGGCCCTTGGCAGCCGCACATCCGTCCAGAAGGACCCGCCGCCAGCCAGGGCCGTCTTTTCGTATGGGCTCAATGGTCTCTTGCCCAAGGGCCCCAGGAGTATAAGGGCCCTAGGTTGATAGCTGAGCATCCCCTCTTTCCAGGGGTACAAGATTTTTGAAAATCGGACCTGGGGAAACAGAGATATCCAACTTGAAAGCAGTGGTCCCCATCCAAGACTGTTAATTGCTTTTCCCAGCCAGATATCTTGGGTTCTGTCCGACTTAGATTTTTTCTGAGGGTATAAGCTGGGACTCTCCCCTTTTGGTGCACACTGGCAGCTTGTCTCTACTATGCCCAGAACCAGAGATATCAGCCTTTCACCTGCTCCAGCTCAACACACCTAATATGCAGTTTTAGATTTTCATTGGTGAATTGCTCTGGCTCCTGAATTCTGATCCCCAAGTCCCCAGTATCTCCTGAAAGATGGGACTCTATAGTTTTTTTTATCCCATACAAAGCTATGAAATATATTTTCGGCAGTCAAGCAAGCTGCCCTTCCACCGGAAAATGCTAAATATTAAGCCCACTCCACTATCCACCCCTCCCCTACGTATTAAACACCCCCTACCACCCTGGAAGTCATGTACCTTCTTCATTCAGCCCAATGCCCCCTCTACAGTTTAGCACCATCTGTGCAGTAAAGGAGTAATTAGCAGAAATTACTGCTCCAGATACTACATGCTGAGCGGAAGATAGAACACCACCTACCACCCGCGGGACATCAAAGCTGCCGCTGATAGCATCCCCCACCCCTGCTGCTGGAGGATGGGTAGGGGGCCCAGTGCATTGCTGTGCCCAGGGGCCTTCACTGCTGTTAAGACGGCCCTGCCGCCAGCAGCTCCCTGCCGCCGCAGCCGTGCCAACCAGCGGGATGGTAACCCGCGGGAGCACCTGCCGGAGGTAAGGCTCCGGAGCCTGACACTCTGTCCCCAAAGAAATCTCTGATTTCTCTGGTGCTTTGATTAATTACGAAAAGCTTTTTCTCCGGTGAAACAAAAGAGTTTTTCTCAGCCTAAAAAATAAACCCATCGGTGAAAACAGGTCAGGGGTATAGCAGGTATCCAGATGATAGATCTACAATGTCTAGGTAGACAGTCAATGGATCAACGCCACATGGTCAACATATATTAAGTCGACAGGTGCAGAGGGTCGACTGCGCTTATGGTCGACAGGTACATAAGGTCAAAATGACAGCATATGTTTTCTTGGGTTTTCGCATGTTTTACCAATATTTGCTTGATTTATTATCCACGTGGAAATCTGTTGTGAGTAGCAACCTTGCCCGAAGTGTGGTGAGTGAAGTGATCCAGCAAGGGTTCTCGTTTGTACTGATGGTGGTCACATAACATGGAATATGCAAGATGTAGCCTAAAAAAACTTGTTTTGACCATTGTCATGTCAACGTTTTCACCCTGTTGACTGTTTGTACCTGTTGACCTAATTCATTTTAACAATTTGCTGTCAACCTATTGACAGTGTAGATCTAATATACCAATACCCGGTATAGCAGCTGTATTTCCCAGGCTTATCAAACTGGGCATGATTAAAATGTGTATTATTCTGATTGATGTATCAATGTACTGTAGATTGTATTGTGGAAAATGTATTAGGCTGGCAACTGGATGAAACTGAATTACGTGGCTGGGACACAGCGTGTTTACAGTACAGCCAAGAGGTGTCAGGTCTCCTTTGAGGTAAGGGACAAGAGTTTGCTTGGAGAATGCATTAAGCGCCCCTGGGGGAACCCTTCAAAGGGGTGTAGTATGGTATGCCGGCGGCCGGGCTCCCGGCGACCAGCATACCGGCGCCGGGAGCCCGACCGCCGGCATATCAACAGCGTGGCGAGCGCAAATGAGCCCCTTGCGGGCTCGCTGCGCTCACCATGCTGCGGGCATGGTGGCGCGCCACGCTATTTTATTCTCCCTCCAGGGGGGTCGTGGACCCCCACGAGGGAGAAAAAGTGTCAGTATGCCGGCTGTCGGGATTCCGGTGCTGGTATACTGTGCGCCGGGATCCCGACAGTCGGCATACTGAAGATCACCTCTTCAAAGACACCGTGGCCAGAAAGGTGTGAACTGGACTTCCTGAAGCAGGATGTAAAATCTAGCCAAGGCTGATTACGAGACCAGAGTCCCAACTTCAAACAAGCAATTAAAGATAAGGGAATTCACACCTGCCAGAGTGGCTCAGAAACCCCAAAAGTGGAAGCTGAGACCCTCTCTACTCTGTTTTTGGAAGGGTTAAATGAATCCCAAGAAGGGGATGCTGCATGTGAATTGCATTAGCTTTAAATATGGGAAACTATTTCTGCAAATTGTCATTATCTTTGAGGTGGCATCCAGGGTGAAACTAGAACCTATAATGTCCAGAATAGGAAGAGAGACCTCACTCTACAGCATTCTGTACTGCAGGTGACTAGAACATTGTTTTTCTCCCTGTTTTATTTCTTGAAATTATTATTAATTGTGTGACTATTTAAACTATTATGTTCTTGTAACCTTTCTTTTTCTGTAACTATAAGATTTGAATTTTTGACTTGGATTAAAAATCTTAATCTTAGGTCTGAAATCTGTGTTTTACACCTAAACCCCAAGAGGCTCATGTTACCTAATTTTTACTTATTAATAACTGTGTTTGGGGGTGAGAGCAGGAACTCACCCTGGGCTTGACCCAAAAGGTACTACTTCTGATGGTGGTAGTTCTGCATTCATTTATAACACACGCTGTGGTAATCAGTATGGTGTCACAGGCAGCGTTCTCAGATTGGCGTATCTGGAGAATCGCCACACCAGGAATCGTGACAGCAGCCAAAAGACCACAGTGTCCATAGTTTATAATAACAAGGTGAATAGACCAGTTTGTTTACTTTTTAGGCATTCCCTGTGATGGAACTTTTCCATAAACTCAGTCCTGACACCTTCAGAATGGTAAATGTAAGGAGTAATTTTCATTACCACATTGCGAGTTGAGGTGTAATTATCACGTCACAATGATATTAATGTAGTTGGTGGTAAACACTAGTTTTGATTAAATAGTAAGAGAGTGTACTGCCTCTAGTATGTTTGGTTGTTTTTCTTTTACACACTAGGGTGTGGCCCTTGTATCATTGTGACTTGTTTAGACATGTACTAGGTCGACATGACATAAGGTCGACATGAGTTTTTTCACCTTTTTCGGGTGTCGTTTTCTCCGTAAAGTGACCGGGAACCCCAATTAGTGCACAGTGTCCCCTGACATGGCTCACTTTGCTTGCCGTGCTTCGGGCAAGGTACCTTGCTCCGCTACCGCTCGGCACAGGTTACCGTTCCCAATTGTAGTCCATGTGGATCGTAAAGTATGAAAAAGTTCAAAAAAATTATTTTTTTGTTGAAAAACTCATATCGACCTTTTGTCATGTCGACCTATAACATGTCAACCTAGAGTCCATATAGACCTAGAAACCATGTCGACCTACTTACTGTCAACCAATAGTGATCGACCTAGACACTGCCGACCTAGAGACCGTATACCAGCCAACACTACATTATTTTCCTCTACTAATATATTACTAATCTCAATAAACCCAAAATTCAATGTAATTACCAATATAATCCATATTAAATAGGTCACATGAATCTCTACATTACATTAATAAGGTAACACCCCACACGCTACATTAATAGCCTGCAGAGGGGTCAGCCACTAGATAAGACATCAATACTAGGAACAGTGAAGCCATGGATGCTCCTCTCCCTACACCAAGGACATTCTAAACATAAAACCTATGAACAGGCATCGATCTCCCTTCCTGCTTTCTTTAGTTTGTCTGATTTTAAGATGCATTTTATTTAACAACAGTTAGAACAAGTTGCTGAGATCAGTTTGCACCTCGTTGGTTACCCATTAGTCCCCAATTTGGAATTGGACAAGAGTAGAAAAGTTTTGCATATAAGAAGATCGGAACAGCACATAGAGGGTAAGATTGATCTAATCTTGGAGAGAGATAAAGTGGAGAGATACAAATACCAACCAATCAGCTTCTATCATTTTACAGACTGCGCTAGAAAAATAACAGTTGGAAGCTGTATTTCAAGAGACTGCAATCTTGTGCAAGGAAGTGTCATGAGATAAGGAAGTAAAAGAAGGTTTGCAGAATTCCAGACAGAAGTAATGGACAGTGGAAGGAACCAAGACACCCAAAAGTTGAGCTGAGTGATCAGAGCCTCCTGTTACACTTATTCGGGAAGGTCATTGTAGTAGGCACTTTTTATATGATTGAAATTATTTAATGTCCAAACATCCAATGTGTTAATTTTTACCATGCAGACCCAAGCCCGAGTACCAAGGCAAATATGGGAGACCGAGGGGCATAAAAAGGGAGGATAAGAAAAAAAAAAAAATTACATAAAGTACAGAATTGCTGAGAAAAATGAGTCCTTAATTTAAACCAGACTGCAGACTTTGCAATTTGAGTCTGAAGGCAAACAAAATGTAAGATGGTTCTTATTATTGAGCATTCCCAGGTTAACAAAAACAGGAAAAGAGGAGGGGAAATAAAAGAGCTGGCATAGCTCTGCACAACGGAAAAAAATACAATTATTATAGGTTTACTCAGGGAATTTTCTTTTTCTTTAGTGTGGGTTTTTTGTTTGCAACCTGGAGGTAGATTATGAGTTTGGCGTTTATCTAATATACTTATTCTGACAACTCTTGGGACCTGTGAAATGAAAAGTGTATAAGACTGAGTGGCCCATTTATTAACAATCGCATTTGGAATGCGATCTGGGTGTGATACCAGAGCCCTGAATCGCATTGCAATATGTGAATGTATTACAGAGTACTCACATGAACAGGGGCTCCAAAAGGAACTTGTAACTGCGATGTGCTGCCGGGGCTCCTGCTCATTTGCAGTCCCACTGACCGCACATGCGCATCCACCATTGCCGGGGAGCATAGCCAGATTAAGGGAGGGGCGCAGGTCATACCGTGCCCCAGGCCCCCCTTTGTCAGGGGGCCCCCAGCCAGAGTATATTGACACTACTAGCTTTCCCACTTGTGCAGCAGCAGAGCCAGGCAGCCAGAATGCGAGCAGAACAGTATGTAGTACAGGCAGAGACACAGGAGTATCAGGTTTTATGAACTATCATCGGAGCTTTCTGACCCGAGGAGAGATAAGAGAGTCGAGAGAGCTGTGAGTGACACAGGGATCGCAGATTCTCCTCCTTCCCACCTGGGTATATGGGGCCTCTGTAACCTATTTTCTCTAGTGTCCATAAGGGATATTGAGGGAATCTAGTACAATGGGGTATAGATGGGGTCCAAAGGAGCCGGTGCACTTTAAATTTCTTCAACTGGGTGTGCGGGCTGCTCCCCTCTATGCCCACCCTCACAGGCAGTTTGGAAAAAAGTGCCCTCAAAAGAGGATGCACACTCTGCAGCTCCACAGAGTTTTCTTCAGTTTCTTTTAAAACTTTTATCATTTTTGGTATGCTGTTTGGGCAACAGCATACCTGCACCATGGGAGTTAGGGGGAGGGGGACAGTCACCGGCCTTGCGAGGTGTCAGAGCCGCTTCCCCGCTGCAGGAACACCGTCCTGAGAAGTTGTTGTACAGCGGGGCACTGCGCCTTGGTGGTCACAATCGCAGCACGCTGCACACCCCTAACAATAGCCTGAAGGTGACAACAGTGGTGAGTACAAACCGGGGGCCCCCGGTTCACGGTGCGGCTGACACGCAGGGAGGCATATGGGACCCACCTGGGGGGGACCCGCTATAGCCCCCTGTGTACACTGGCTAGCGGTGGCTTAAACCAGCACTTGTGTAATGTTTTTAAGCTACTTGGTAGGCATTGCCAGTATAAAAAACACAGTAGCTCCGGGGCCATTGGGGGGGGGGAGGGGAGCTACCTCAGAGCGGGAACAGTGGCGTTTGGCGCCTTCCTCTGCTTACAGCAGCAGCAGGCACACTCAGCTCCTCCTGACTCTCAGAAAACGCTGGAAAACTGGTACAGGGTGTAGCAAAGGGGGAGAGCCGCTGTTGAGAACAATCTGTGTCGTATAAAGGACAGTAATCATAGGTGTTTCACCTCGTAATATTAGCTTGCAGCCTCACTGGGGCTGTTTAGCTGGGGTGTGCTGGTCCCTTCCTTTTGTCTCCCTCTCACATACAGTAAGGGCAGGCTTGCTAATGTATTACTTGTCTGTGTGTATGTGTATATGAGTGTGATTTACTGTGACCATGGGTAAACACAAACTATGCAGTGTATGCCACACCAGATTCTCTCCCTTATCAACTGATTCTGTATCATGTGAACAATGCAGCCAATCTTCACAACTCAGTGAGGGGGCTGGGGGAGAGGGTCAAGAGCCTTCCTGTCTAGATGCCATTAAAACTATTATATATGTCATCTCAACTCACTGCTAATGCACAAAAAACTCAGCTACTGCAGCAGGCTATTGCAGTCCTCGCTGCCAGTGCAGATGCTCCACAGCCCCCACCCCCTCCCACTCTGGACCACAGAAACGTGGGTTGCCCACTTTACTCTTAGATTCAGATGAAGAGGTACAGGAGGACGGGGAGGACTTGGATACCCCTTCTGCCCAGGTTATTGAACCTCTCATTCTATAGCTATACGGGACGTGTTAAAACTCCCTCTAGAGGACGCTGTGACACAGCAGTCGTTCTTCTTTCACAGAATAAGCAAAGTGTCACTTTCCCTGCTTCTACAGATTTAGATGATCTATTTAAGTTAGCCTGGAAAAATCCAGATAAAAAATAGCAAGTGTCAAAAAGATTTTTGCACACTTTCCCATTTGATCCTAAAGGCAGGAAATTCTGGGAAGAACCCCCAGCTGTTGACGTATCAGTCTCTTGCCTATCTAAAAAGGACCATAAAGGACCCTGGGGACAGAAAAATAGAGACTATGCTAAAGTCTATCTACATTGCAGCGGGTGTCTCACAAAGGCCAGTCATAGCAGGTTGCTGGATGACCCATGACATTCATACGTGGGCTACTCAAATTCAGGAGGGCCTCTCCGGGGATATGCCCCTGGTTACTACGGTGACACTCCTAAGGCACATTCAGGACACTTCTCGCGTCCTGTGTGACTCTCCCAAGTCACTGTTCCAGTTACAATACAACAACAGGGAAAGGGTTATTACTCCAACCTGAGCTGTGCAGAGACTGCACAAATCTTCAAATCTACTGGAAGGCTGAAGTTTCGGGATTCCGGATTGGATCCTCCTCACGACAGATGCGAGTCTCAGAGGATGGGGAACTGTCACCCAAGGGGCTCAGTTCCAGGGCAGGTGGTTAACCCATGAAGCCCTCCTTCCGATCAACATTATGGAACTACGGGCGATCTACAATGCTCTGGTTCAGGCCTCTCCTTTACTCAGGGATCACACGATCAAAGTACAGTCGGACAACGCCATGGCAGTGGCATACATCAATCGACAAGGAGGGACAAAGAGCAGGTCCTGCATGCGAGAGGTGTCAAGGATACTACTCTGGGCAGAAAGAAATGCAAGAGCAATGTCCGCAATCTTCATTCCGGGAGTAGATAACTGGGAAGCGAACTTCCTGAGTCGTCACGATCTCCACCCGGGAGAGTGGGGGCTTCACCATCAGGTGTTTCAACAGATCATCGACCGGTGGGGCTGTCCACAAATAGACATGATAGCTTCTCGACTCAACAAGAAGCTTCATTGGTATTGCTCACGAACCAGGGACCCTCAGGCGAGGGCTGAAGATGCACTGACGTCACCTTGGCCTTACCAGCTGGTCTACCTGTTTCCTCCGATTCCATTGCTCCCAAGGGTGCTCAAGCGAATCAGGAATCAAGGAGTTCAGGCAGTTTCTGATTGCCCTGGATTGGCTCCGGAGGGCTTGGTACGCGGATCTTCTGGCATGTCCGTCGAAGACTCTTGGCCTCTACAACTGAGAAGAGATCTTCTTCAGCAGGGACCGTTCATCTACCCGAGCTTACGGTGGCTTCGTTTGATGGCATGGAAGTTGAGCGGAACATCCTAGCTCACAAGGGCCTTTCCAAAAAGGTTATTGCTACCATGGTTCAGGCCAGAAAACCTGTGATGTCAAAACACTCTCATTATATCTGGAGGAGATATGTCTCTTGGTGCGAGGACCACACGTATCCACCTGCGGAGTTCCACTTGGGACGTTTCCTGCAGGCTGGTGTGGATAAGGGCTTACGTCTGGGTTCCATTAGGGTCCAGATCTCAGCTCTATCTTCTTCCAGAACAAATTAGCAGTGTTGCCAGAAGTTCAGACCTTCTTGCAAGGGGTACTTCACATACAACCTCCTTTTGTGCCGCTAAAGGCACCCTGGGATTTGAATGTAGTGTTGGAATTTCTACAGTCCTCCTGGCTTGAACTTCTGCCCTTGCTTCTGCTAGGTGTGTCTCAGAATTGGAGACCTTATCATGTAAAAGTCCCTACCTGGTCTTTTACGAGGACAGAGCGGAGCTCAGGACTAGGCAGCAATTCCTACCGAAGATCGTCTCTGCGTTCCACTTGAATCAACCTATTGTGGTTCCGTCAAGTTCTGGCACTTCTGCTTCTCCGGAGGCTTTGGATGCTGTTCGAACCTTGAAGATCTATGTCAAGAGAACGGCTCGGATCAGAAAGACGGATTCCTTGTTCATGCTATATGATGCACAGAAAAAGGGGTTGCCCTGCTTCTAAGCAGTCCGTTGCTCATTGGCTTAGGCTTACTATCCAACAGGCCTATGTGTTGGCAACCTTACCTGTTCCACAGTCTCTGAAGGCCCACTCTACAAGATCGGTGGGGTCTTCCTGGGCGGCTGCCCATGGAGTCTCGGCTTTGCAACAATGCCAAGCTGCTACCTGGTCAGGGAAGAACACCTTTGTGAAGTTCTGCAGGTTTGATACCCTGGCCACAGAGGATACCTAGTTTGGGCAGGCGGTGCTGCAGAAGTCTCCGAAAGTTCCCGCCTGTTCTGGAAGCTTTGGGACGTCCCCGTCGTACTAGATTCCCCCAATATCCCTTATGGATGCTAGAGAAAATAGGATTTTAATTACCTACCGGTAAATCCTTTTTTCATAGTCCATAAGGGATATTGGGCACATGCCTCAGTGCGTTGACTTTTCTGCAGTTTGTCTCTTATATGTTTACCTGTTCAGTTGTCGCTGTTTTGTTACCGGCCAATGGGGGTGATTCCGAGTTGTTCGCTTGCTAGCTGCTTTTAGCAGCATTGCACACGCTAAGCCACCACCCTCTGGGAGTGTATCTTAGCTTAGCAGAAGGGCGAACGAAAGATTAACAGAATTGCAAATAGAAATTTCTTAGCAGTTTCTGAGTAGCTCCAGACTTACTCAGCCATTGCGACCAGCTCAGTCCTTTTCGTTCCTGGTTTGACGTCACAAACACACCCAGCGTTTGCCCAACCACTCCCCCGTTTCTCCAGCCACTCCTGCGTTTTGCAACTCGAACGCCTGCGTTTTTCCGCACACTCCCATAAAACGGCCAGTTTCCGCCCAGAAACACCCACTTCCTGTCAATCACACTACGATCAGCACAGCGATGAAAAAGCTTTGTTATGCCGTGAGTAAAATACCTAACTTTTGTGTAAAATAACTAAGCGCATGCGCTCTGCGAAACTTGCGCATGCGCAGTAAGCGACTAATCGCAGTATAGCGAAAATCGGCCACGAGCGAACAACTCGGAATGACCCCCAATGCTGGTTGTTTTATGTTAGTGGTGTGCTGGTGTAAAAATCTCACCACTCGTTGTTATGTTCCTTCTCTCATGTATGTCCTTTCTCCTTCGGGCACTGTTTTACCTATAACTGCCTGTGGGAGGGAGCATAGAGGGGAGGAGGCAGCACACCCAGTTGGAGAAATTTAAAGTGCACCGGCTCCTTTGGATCCCATCTATACCACACTGTACTGGATTCCCCCAATATCTCTTATGGACTACGAGAAAAGGACTTACCGGTAGGTAATTAAACTCCTATTATCTAATAAGGGTCTAGTGACACACACACACACACACACACACACACACACACACACACACACACACAAATTCAGACCTGAAGATCGTAGCAGCAAATTTATTAGCAGTTGGGCAAAACCATGTGCACTGCAGGGTGGGCAGATATAACATGTGCAGAAAGAGTACATTTGGGTGGGGTGTGTTCAAACTGAAATCTAAATTGCAGTGTAGAAATAAAGCAGCCAGTATTTACCCTGCACAGAAACAATATAACCCACCCAAATCTAACTCTCTGCAAATGTCATTTCTCTATCGTCCTAGAGGATGCTGGGGACGCCGTAAGGACCATGGGGAATAGACGGGCTCCGCAGGAGACAGGGCACTTTAAGAAAACTTTGGATTCTGGGTGTGCACTGGCTCCTCCCTCTATGTCCCTCCTCCAGACCTTAGTTTTACACTGTGCCCAGAGCGAGATGGGTGCACTGCAGGGAGCTCCCCGGAGTTCTCTGCCTAGGAAGCATTTTTGTTTGGATTTTTTCTACATTTTTACAGGGAGCACTGCTGGCAACAGGCTCCCTGCATCGAGGGACTGAGGAGAGAGGGGCAGACCTTCTTGTCTAAGATAGGCTCTGCTTCCTCGGCTACTGGACACCATTAGCTCCAGAGGGGGTGAACACAGGTTCTTACTGGGCGTCCACCCCCAGAGCCGCGCCGCCGTTCTCCTCACAGAGCCAGAAGAAACGAAGTCAGAAGACGTCTCAGGCGGCAGAAGCCTTCAGAGCTTCACTGAGGTAACGCACAGCACTGCAGCTGTGCGTCATTGCTCCCATACACCTCACACACTCCGGTCACTGTAAGGGTGCAGGGCGCAGGGGGGGCGCCCTGGGCAGCAATACAACACCTCTCTTATGGCAAAAAGTATATATACATGTACAGGTGGGCACTGTACATGTATAAAAAAGAGCCCCCGCCATATTTTAGTAAGTTTGAGCGGGACAGAAGCCCGCCACCGAGGGGGCGGGGCTTCTCCCTCAGCACTCACCAGCGCCATATTCTCTCCACAGCACCGCTGAGAGGAAGCTCCCCGGACTCTCCCCTGCTTACACACGGTGAAGGGGTGTTTAAAAGAGAGGGAGGGGGCACATAATTGGCGGATAACATATTATACAGTGCGGCTGGGGAAAAACATTTTGTGTTGGTCTCCAAGGTCATTGCGCTGGGGTGTGTGATGGCATACTCTCTCTCTGTCTCTCCAAAGGGCCTTAAAGGGGATACTGCCTTCAGAAAAGAGTTTCCCTGTGTGTGTGTGAAGTGTGTCGGTACGCATGTGTCGACATGTTTGACGAGGAAGGCTCGCTTAATGTGGAGGGGGAGTGCTTGAATGTCATCGCCGACACAGGAATGGATGGATATGCTGAAAGTCTTAAATGCAAATGTCAATCTATTGCATAAAAGATTAGACAAGGCTGAAGCTAGGGATCAGTCAGGTAGCCAGACCATGCCTGTCCCTGTGGCGCCAGGACCTTCGGGGCCTCAGAAGCGCACCATATCCCAGATCGATGACACAGATACCGACACGGATACTGACTCTAGTGTCGACTATGAAGATGCAAAATTACAGCCGAAGGTGGCAAAAGGTATTCGGTACATGATTATTGCCATTAAAGAGGTTTTGCATATTACTGAGGAACCCCCTGTCCCTGACACGAGGGTACACATGTATAAAGGGAAAAAGCCTGTGGTCACCTTTCCGTCCTCATTTGAGCTGAGCGAATTGTGCGAAAAGGCTTGGGAATCTCCAGATAGGAGACCACAAGTTCCCAAAAGGATTCTTATGGCGTATTCTTTTCCACAAACGGATAGGATACGATGGGAATCTTCGCCTAAAGTAGACAAGGCGCTGACACGCTTATCCAAAAAGGTGGCACTGCCTTCACAGGATACGGCTTCCCTCAAGGATCCTGCTGATCGCAGACAGTTAATTACCATGAAGCACATTTACACTCATTCCGGTACTATTGTTAGACCGGCTATGGCGTCGGCCTGGGTTTGTAGTGCTGTCGTGGCATGGGCAGATTCCTTATCTACGGAGCTTGACACCTTAGATAGGGATGCCATTTTAATAACCATAGAGCATATCAGGGAGGCTGCCTTGTATATGAGAGATGCTCAAAGAGACATTTGTTTACTAAGCTCCAGAATAAACGCTATGTCTATTTCTGCTAGGCGGCTCTTGTGGACCCGACAGTGGATGGGAGACGCCGATTCAAAGCGGCATATGGAGTCCTTGCCTTACAAGGGGGAGGAGTTGTTTGGAGACGGCCTCTCGGACCTTGTCTCTACTGCTACGGCTGGTAAGTCAAATTTCTTACCTTATGTCCCCCCGCAGCATACAAAAAAGGCACCTCATTATCAAATGCAGTCCTTTCGTTCCAATAAGAGCAAGAAGGTACGGGGATCGTCCTTTGTTGCCAGAGGAAAAGGCAAGGGAAAAAGGCTGCACACAGCTAGTTCCCAGGAGCAGAAGTCCTCCCCTGCATCTGCAAAGTCCACCGCATGACGCTGGGGCTTCCCGGGGGGAGGCAGATCTAGTGGGGGCTCGTCTTCGGTTTTTCAGCCACGTCTGGGTTCACTCGCAGGTGGATCCCTGGGCATTAGAGATTGTTTCTCAGGGATACAGGCTGGAATCCGAAGACTTGCCTCTTTGCCGGTTTTTCAAATCGGCTCTGCCGGCTTCCTCGTCAGAGAGGGAGCTAGTGTTGGCAGCAATCCAAAAATTGTATATTCAACAGGTGATTATCACAGTTCCTCATCTCCAGCAAGGAGAGGGATATTACTCAACCCTGTTTGTGGTCCCGAAACCAGACGGTTCGGTCAGATCCATTTTAAATCTAAAATCCCTGAACCTGTACTTGAAGGGGTTCAGGTTCAAAATGGAATCACTCAGGGCGGTCATTGCCAGCCTGGAGGGGGGGGGGGATTGGATGGTGTCCCTGGACATAAAGGATGCTTACCTTCATGTTCCGATATTCCCCCCTCACCAAGCGTTCCTGGGATTTGCAGTGCAGGACTGTCACAACCAATTTCAGACGTTGCCGTTTGGGCTTTCCACGGCCCCGAGAATTTTCACCAAGGTAATGGCAGAAATGATGGTGCTCCTGCGCAGGCAGGGTGTCACAATTATCCCATACTTGGACAATCTCCTCATAAAGGCGAGATCTCGGGAGAAGTTGCTGGACAGCGTGTCTCTGTCCATGAAGACGTTGCAGTTACACGGCTGGATTCTCAATATACCGAAGTCCCAGCTAGTCCCTACAACGCGTCTGACCTTTTTGGGCCTGATTCTTGACACAGACCAGAAAAAGGTTTTTCTTCCGATCGAAAAGGTTCAGGAGCTCATAGCCCTGGTCAGGAACCTATTAAAGCCAAAAAAAGTTTCAGTACATCATTGCACACGGGTTCTGGGGAAGATGGTAGCTTCATACGAGGCCATCCCCTTCGGCAGGTTCCATGCGAGGACTTTTCCATGGGACCTCTTGGACAAGTAGTCAGGGTCCCATTTACAAATGCATCAAAGGATCACCCTGTCTCCCAGGACCAGGGTATCTCTCCTGTGGTGGCTGCACATTGCTCATCTACTAGAGGGTCGCAGATTCGGCATTCAGGACTGGGTCCTGGTGACCACGGACGCAAGCCTCCGAGGCTGGGGAGCAGTCACACTGGGAAGAAATTTACAAGGTCTCAGGTCAACTCTAGAGACTTGTCTCCACATCAACGTCCTGGAGTTGAGGGCCATATACAACGCCCTGCGTCAAGCGGAGGAATTGCTTCGGGAAAAAACGGTTCTGATTCAGTCAGACAATGTCATGGCAGTGGCTCATGTAAACCGCCAAGGCGGAACGCGAAGCAGAGTGGCCATGGCAGAAGCGACCAGGATTCTACGCTGGGCGGAAGGCCATGTAAGCGCACTATCAGCAGTGTTCATCCCGGGGGTGGACAACTGGGAGGCGGATTTCCTCAGCAGGCACGACCTGCATCCGGGAGAGTGGAGACTTCATCAAGAAGTCTTCACACAGATCACGGGTCGGTGGGGGCTGCCTCAAATAGACATGATGGCGTCCCGTCTCAACAAAACGCTAAAGCGATATTGCGCCAGGTCAAGGGACCCTCAGGCGGTAGCGGTAGACGCTCTGGTGACAGCTTGGGTGTTCAGATCGGTCTATGTGTTTCCTCCTCTTCCTCTCATACCCAAGGTGTTGAGAATAATAAGAATAAGCAGGGTCAGAACAATCCTCATTGTTCCAGATTGGCCACGGAGGACTTGGTATCCGGAGCTGCAAGAGTTGCTCACAGAAGATCCGTGGCCTCTTCCTCTAAGGCAGGACCTACTGCAGCAGGGGCCCTGTCTGTTCCAAGACTTACCACGGCTGCGTTTGACGGCATGGCGGTTGAACGCCGGATCCTAGCGGAAAAAGGGATTCCGGAGGAGGTCATTCCTACCCTGATCAAGGCTAGGAAAGACGTGACGTCGAAACATTATCACCGTATAAATGGCGAAAATGTTTCTTGGTGTGGCAGCCAGCTCGGCATGGTGGGGGCGTGGCTTGGCATACTGGGGGCGTGATGGAGGAGGGGTGATGCGGGGGAGGTGTCCGTAAAATTGCGTCATTGTGGACCCGCCCCCCGCTACACAATGCTGACAATACAGGCATTGTGAGGCAGAGGGTAGGGCCACGATGACGTGATTTACATCAAATCACGTCATCGACCTCCCCCTGTCTGCGGGAGCTCATGTGCGGCTGCGGGGAAAGTACAGTGCTGTTGGCCGGGAGACTTGCCCTCTCTTCCGGTAGGCCGGGAGCGCCACCTGATTTTCGGGAGCCTCCCGGCCATTCTGGGAGAGTAGGTAAGTATGGTGCCGATCAGGGCCGTTTCTAGCCAATTTGGCTCCCAGTGCGAGATTTAAAAATGCGCCCCCCCCCCATTCACCTAAGAAAAAAATGCGCCCCCCCCCCCCCCATAGATATAAAGAGGAAAAGTATGCGCGCGCTTCCGGTAAGGGGGCGTGACCTCGTTAAAATGGGTGTGGCTTTGTTAAGACGGGCGTGGCCTCATCTGATCTCATCATCACGGCCACCACAGGATAAAAAAAAAAACAGTCCTCATTTTACACATTGCAGCAGACAGGTGTCCCATTTTACACAGCACGGTAGGCAAGTGTCCCCATTTTACACATTGCGGCAGGCACGTGCCCCCATTTTACACATTGCGGCAGGCACGTGCCCCCATTTTACACAGTACAACAGGCAAGTGTCCCCATTTTACACATTGCGGTAGGCACGTGCCCCCATTTTACACAGTACGGCAGGCAAGTGTCCCCATTTTACACATTGCGGCAGGAAAGTGTCCCCATTTTACACAGTACGGCAGGCAAGTGTCCCCATTTTACACATTGCGGCAGGCACAGGTCCCCATTTTACACAGCACGGTAGGCAAGTGTCCCCATTTTACACATTGCGGCAGGCACGTGCCCCCATTTTACACATTGCGGCAGGCACGTGCCCCCATTTTACACAGTACAACAGGCAAGTGTCCCCATTTTACACATTGCGGTAGGCACGTGCCCCCATTTTACACAGTACGGCAGGCAAGTGTCCCCATTTTACACATTGCGGCAGGAAAGTGTCCCCATTTTACACAGTACGGCAGGCAAGTGTCCCCATTTTACACATTGCGGCAGGAAAGTGCCCCCATTTTCCACATTGCGGCAGGAAAGTGTCCCCATTTTACACATTGCGGCAGGAAAGTGCCCCCATTTTACACATTGCGGCAGGCACGTGCCCCCATTTTACACATTGCGGCAGGAAAGTGTCCCTATTTTACACATTGCGGCAGGCACTGTGGGGGCATGTGTATCTGCACTGGTGGCATATCTGGCACTGTGGGGGCATGTGTAGCAGCACTGGTGGCATATCTGGCACTGTGGGGATATGTGTATCTGGCACTGTGAGGGCATATCTGGCACTGTGGGGATATGTGTATCTGGCACTGTGGGGGCATATCTGGCACTGTGGGGATATGTGTATCTGCACTGGTGGCATATCTGGCACTGTGGGGGCATATCTGGCACTGTGGGGACATGTGTATCTGCACTGGGGGCATAGCTGGCACTGTGGGGGCATATCTGGCACTGTGGGGACATGTGTATCTGCACTGGTGGCATATCTGGCACTGTGGGGGCATGTGTAGCAGCACTGGTGGCATATCTGGCACTGTGGGGATATGTGTATCTGGCACTGTGAGGGCATATCTGGCACTGTGGGGATATGTGTATCTGGCACTGTGGGGGCATATCTGGCACTGTGGGGATATGTGTATCTGGCACTGTGGGGGCATATCTGGCACTGTGGGGATATGTGTATCTGCACTGGGGGCATATCTGGCAATGTAGGGATATGTGTATCTGCACTGGTGGCATATCTGGCACTGTGGGGGCATATCTGGCACTGTGGGGACATGTGTATCTGCACTGGGGGCATATCTGGCACTGGGGGGGACATGTGTATCTGCACTGGGGGCATATCTGGCAATGTGGGGATATGTGTATCTGCACTGGGGGCATATCTGGCACTGTGGGGATGTGTGTATCTGCACTGGGGGCATATCTGGCACTGTGGGGATGTGTGTATCTGCACTGGGGGCATATCTGGCACTGTGGGGGAATATCTGGCGCAGTGGGGGTATGTGTATCTGCACTGGGGGCATATCTGGCACTGTGGGGATGTGTGTATCTGCACTGGGGGCATAGCTGGCACTGTGGGGGAATATCTGGCACAGTGGGGGTATGTGTATCTGCACTGGGGGCATATCTGGCAATGTGGGGATATGTGTATCTGCACTGGGGGCATATCTGGCACTGTGGGGATATGTATCTGCACTGGGGGCATATCTGGCAATGTGGGGATATGTGTATCTGCACTGGGGGCAAATCTGGCACTGTGGGGATATGTGTATCTGCACTGGGGGCATATCTGGCACTGTGGGGATATATGTATCTGCACTGGGGGCATATCTGGCACTGTGGGGATATATGTATCTGCACTGGGGGCATATCTGGCACTGTGGGGATATGTATCTGCACTGGGGGCATATCTGGCAATGTGGGGATATGTGTATCTGCACTGGGGGCAAATCTGGCACTGTGGGGATATGTGTATCTGCACTGGGGGCATATCTGGCACTGTGGGGATATGTGTATCTGCACTGGGGGCATATCTGGCAATGTAGGGATATGTGTATCTGGCACTGGGGACATCAGTTATCCACTATCTCAATGTCACCATGCCTCAGTCACCCATTATCTCCCTGTCACCACTGCCTCACCAGTAACCTATTATCTCCCTGTCACCCACTATCACCCTGTACCACGGGGAGTACAATTGTGCAGCCACACCCCTTTTTTGTAAGACCACACCCCTTTTATCCCATCAAGGGGCGCCAAAATAGATTTTTGCTTACTAAAAAAAAATAAGCTTGGGCCGGCCCTGCTCCCTCCAAGGCTTGATACATATCCCTGGTGAGTCACTCTGCACCGTGCAAACCTACAAGTGCTGCTGCCTCGGGATTTGCGTCACAAAATATTTCTTCCTCCTTTTAAGCCTTTTTATGGCTGCACATTAAATAAGGCATAATTATAAGTAAATCCTTATGTGTCATTTGTGTGGTGAACATTGGGACGTGCTCTGTCTGGGCCACTTCAGGCTGGGATGTGACTGGGCTGGTTTGTAATCCCAGATTTGAACTCCTAGAATGTTACAGACTTGCCCGATAAAGAGGTGACGTGGACATTAGTGGGCAAGCCCATATCATTTGGCCAAATTTATGCTAAAAACCTCTAATACAGTGCATCCGGAAAATATTCACAGCGCTTAATTTTTTCCACATTTTGTTATGTTACAGCTTTATTCCAGAATGGAATAAATTATTTTTTTTCCCCTCAAAATTCTGCAAACAAAACACCATAATGACAATCTGGAAAAAAATTTTTTTTATAGATTTTTGCAAATTTATTCAAAATAAAAAACTAAGATATCACATGTACGTAAGTATTCACAGCCTTTGCTCAATACTTTGTTGATGCACCTTTGGCAGCAATTACAGCTTCCAGTCTTTTGAATATGATGCCACAAGCTTGGCACACCTTCTTTGGGCAGTTTCGCTCATTCATTTTTGCAGCACCTCTCCAGCTCCATCAGGTTGGATGGGAAACGTCGGAGCAAAGCCATTTTCAAATCTCTCAAGAGATGTTCAATCGGATTCAAGTCTGGGGTCTGGCTGACTTGAATCCACTCAAGGACATTCACAGAGGCCACTCAAGGACATTCACAGAGTTGTCCTAAAGTCACTCCTTGGCTGTGTGCTTAGGGTCGTTGTCCTGCTGAAAGATGAAACATCACCCCAGTCTGAGGTTAAGAGCGCTCAGGAGCAGGTTTTCATCCAGGATGTCTCTGTACATTGCTGCATTCATCTTTCCCTCTATCCTGACTAGTCTCCCAGTTCCTGCCGCTGAAAAACATCCCCACAGCATCATGCTGTCACCACCATGCTTCACTGTAGGGATGGTATTGGCTTGGTGATGAGCGGTGCCTGGTTTTCCTCCAAACATGACGCCTGGCATTCACGCCAAAGAGTTCAATCTTTTTCTCATCAGACCAGAGAATTTTGTTTCTCATGGTCTGAGAGTCCTTCAGGTGCATTTGGCAAACTCCAGGCAGACTGTCATGTGCTTTTTATTAAGGAGTGGCTTCCATCTGGCCACTCTACCATACAGGCCTGATAAGTGGATTGCTGCAGAGATGGTTGTCCTTCTGGAAGGTTCTCCTCTCTCCAAAGAGGAATGCTGTGGCTCTGACAGAGTGACCATCAGGATCTTGGTCACCACCCTGACTAGGGGCCTTCTACCCCAATCGCTCAGTTTAGACGGACGGACAGCTCTAGGAAGAGTCCTAGTGGTTCCGAACTTCTTCCATTTACGGATGATGGAGGCCACTGTGATCATTGGGACCTTCAAAGCAGCAGATATTTGTCTGGACTCTTCTCCAGATTTGTGCCTCGAGACAATCCTATCTCGGAGGTCTACAGACAATTCTTTTGACTTCATGCTTGGTTTGTGCTCAGACATGCACTGTAAAGTGTGGGACCTTATATAGACAGGTGTGTGCCTTTCCAAATCATGTCCAATCAACTGAATTTACCACAGGTGGACTCCAATTAAGCTGTAGGAACATCTCAAGGATGATCAGTGGAAACAGGATGCATCTGAGCTCAATTTTGAGCTTCATGGCAAAGGCTGTGAATACTTATGTACATGTGATTTCTTAGTTTTTTATTTTTAAAAAACTTGCAAAAATCTCAAAAAAACTTTTTTCACGTTGTCATTATGGGGTATTGGGGGTAATTCCTAGAGATGAGCGCCTGAAATTTTTCGGGTTTTGTGTTTTGGTTTTGGGTTCGGTTCCGCGGCCGTGTTTTGGGTTCGAACGCGTTTTGGCAAAACCTCACCGAATTTTTTTTGTCGGATTCGGGTGTGTTTTGGATTCGGGTGTTTTTTTCAAAAAACACTAAAAAACAGCTTAAATCATAGAATTTGGGGGTCATTTTGATCCCAAAGTATTATTAACCTCAAAAACCATAATTTACACTCATTTTCAGTCTATTCTGAATACCTCACAATATTATTTTTAGTCCTAAAATTTGCACCGAGGTCGCTGTGTGAGTAAGATAAGCGACCCTAGTGGCCGACACAAACACCGGGCCCATCTAGGAGTGGCACTGCAGTGTCACGCAGGATGTCCCTTCCAAAAAACCCTCCCCAAACAGCACATGACGCAAAGAAAAAAAGAGGCGCAATGAGGTAGCTGTGTGAGTAAGATTAGCGACCCTAGTGGCCGACACAAACACCGGGCCCATCTAGGAGTGGCACTGCAGTGTCACGCAGGATGGCCCTTCCAAAAAACCCTCCCCAAACAGCACATGACGCAAAGAAAAAAAGAGGCGCAATGAGGTAGCTGTGTGAGTAAGATTAGCGACCCTAGTGGCCGACACAAACACCGGGCCCATCTAGGAGGGGCACTGCAGTGTCACGCAGGATGTCCCTTCCAAAAAACCCTCCCCAAACAGCACATGACGCAAAGAAAAAAAGAGGCGCAATGAGGTAGCTGTGTGAGTAAGATTAGCGACCCTAGTGGCCGACACAAACACCGGGCCCATCTAGGAGTGGCACTGCAGTGTCACGCAGGATGTCCCTTCCAAAAAACCCTCCCCAAACAGCACATGACGCAAAGAAAAAAAGAGGCGCAATGAGGTAGCTGACTGTGTGAGTAAGATTAGCGACCCTAGTGGCCGACACAAACACCGGGCCCATTTAGGAGTGGCACTGCAGTGTCACGCAGGATGTCCCTTCCAAAAAACCCTCCCCAATCAGCACATGATGCAAAGAAAAAGAAAAGAAAAAAGAGGTGCAAGATGGAATTGTCCTTGGGCCCTCCCACCCACCCTTATGTTGTATAAACAAAACAGGACATGCACACTTTAACCAACCCATCATTTCAGTGACAGGGTCTGCCACACGACTGTGACTGATATGACGGGTTGGTTTGGACCCCCCCCCAAAAAAGAAGCAATTAATCTCTCCTTGCACAAACTGGCTCTACAGAGGCAAGATGTCCACCTCATCATCACCCTCCGATATATCACCGTGTACATCCCCCTCCTCACAGATTATCAATTCGTCCCCACTGGAATCCACCATCTCAGCTCCCTGTGTACTTTGTGGAGGCAATTGCTGCTGGTCAATGTCTCCGCGGAGGAATTGATTATAATTCATTTTAATGAACATCATCTTCTCCACATTTTCTGGATGTAACCTCAGAAGCCGATTGCTGACAAGGTGAGCGGCGGCACTAAACACTCTTTCGGAGTACACACTTGTGGGAGGGCAACTTAGGTAGAATAAAGCCAGTTTGTGCAAGGGCCTCCAAATTGCCTCTTTTTCCTGCCAGTATAAGTACGGACTGTGTGACGTGCCTACTTGGATGCGGTCACTCATATAATCCTCCACCATTCTATCAATGTTGAGAGAATCATATGCAGTGACAGTAGACGACATGTCCGTAATCGTTGTCAGGTCCTTCAGTCCGGACCAGATGTCAGCATCAGCAGTCGCTCCAGACTGCCCTGCATCACCGCCAGCGGGTGGGCTCGGAATTCTGAGCCTTTTCCTCGCACCCCCAGTTGCGGGAGAATGTGAAGGAGGAGATGTTGACAGGTCGCGTTCCGCTTGACTTGACAATTTTGTCACCAGCAGGTCTTTCAACCCCAGCAGACTTGTGTCTGCCGGAAAGAGAGATCCAAGGTAGGCTTTAAATCTAGGATCGAGCACGGTGGCCAAAATGTAGTGCTCTGATTTCAACAGATTGACCACCCGTGAATCCTTGTTAAGCGAATTAAGGGCTCCATCCACAAGTCCCACATGCCTAGCGGAATCGCTCCGTGTTAGCTCCTCCTTCAATGTCTCCAGCTTCTTCTGCAAAAGCCTGATGAGGGGAATGACCTGACTCAGGCTGGCAGTGTCTGAACTGACTTCACGTGTGGCAAGTTCAAAGGGCATCAGAACCTTGCACAACGTTGAAATCATTCTCCACTGCGCTTGAGACAGGTGCATTCCACCTACTATATCGTGCTCAATTGTATAGGCTTGAATGGCCTTTTGCTGCTCCTCCAACCTCTGAAGCATATAGAGGGTTGAATTCCACCTCGTTACCACTTCTTGCTTCAGATGATGGCAGGGCAGGTTCAGTAGTTTTTGGTGGTGCTCCAGTCTTCTGTACGTGGTGCCTGTACGCCGAAAGTGTCCCGCAATTCTTCTGGCCACCGACAGCATCTCTTGCACGCCCCTGTCGTTTTTTAAAAAATTCTGCACCACCAAATTCAAGGTATGTGCAAAACATGGGACGTGCTGGAATTTGCCCATATTTAATGCACACACAATATTGCTGGCGTTGTCCGATGCCACAAATCCACAGGAGAGTCCAATTGGGGTAAGCCATTCCGCGATGATCTTCCTCAGTTGCCGTAAGAGGTTTTCAGCTGTGTGCGTATTCTGGAAAGCGGTGATACAAAGCGTAGCCTGCCTAGGAAAGAGTTGGCGTTTGCGAGATGCTGCTACTGGTGCCGCCGCTGCTGTTCTTGCGGCGGGAGTCCATACATCTACCCAGTGGGCTGTCACAGTCATATAGTCCTGACCCTGCCCTGCTCCACTTGTCCACATGTCCGTGGTTAAGTGGACATTGGGTACAACTGCATTTTTTAGGACACTGGTGAGTCTTTTTCTGAGGTCTGTGTACATTTTCGGTATCGCCTGCCTAGAGAAATGGAACCTAGATGGTATTTGGTACCGGGGACACAGTACCTCCGACAAGTCTCTAGTTGGCTCTGCAGTAATGATGGATACCGGAACCACGTTTCTCACCACCCAGGATGCCAAGGCCTCAGTTATCCGCTTTGCTGTAGGATGACTGCTGTGATATTTCATCTTCCTCGCAAAGGACTGTTGGACAGTCAATTGCTTGGTGGAAGTAGTAAAAGTGGTCTTACGACTTCCCCTCTGGGATGACCATCGACTCCCAGCAGCAACAACAGCAGCGCCAGCAGCAGTAGGCGTTACACGCAAGGATGCATCGGAGGAATCCCAGGCAGGAGAGGAATCGTCAGAATTGCCAGTGACATGGCCTGCAGGACTATTGGCATTCCTGGGGAAGGAGGAAATTGACACTGAGGGAGTTGGTGGGGTGGTTTGCGTGAGCTTGGTTACAAGAGGAAGGGATTTACTGGTCAGTAGACTGCTTCCGCTGTCACCCAAAGTTTTTGAACTTGTCACTGACTTATTATGAATGCGCTGCAGGTGACGTATAAGGGAGGATGTTCCGAGGTGGTTAACGTCCTTACCCCTACTTATTACAGCTTGACAAAGGGAACACACGGCTTGACACCTGTTGTCCGCATTTCTGGTGAAATACCTCCACACCGAAGAGCTGATTTTTTTGGTATTTTCACCTGGCATGTCAACGGCCATATTCCTCCCACGGACAACAGGTGTCTCCCCGGGTGCCTGACTTAAACAACCCACCTCACCATCAGAATCCTCCTGGTCAATTTCCTCCCCAGCGCCAGCAACACCCATATCCTCCTCATCCTGGTGTACTTCAACACTGACATCTTCAATCTGACTATCAGGAACTGGACTGCGGGTGCTCCTTCCAGCACTTGCAGGGGGCGTGCAAATGGTGGAAGGCGCATGCTCTTCACGTCCAGTGTTGGGAAGGTCAGGCATCGCAACCGACACAATTGGACTCTCCTTGTGGATTTGGGATTTCGAAGAATGCACAGTTCTTTGCTGTGCTGCTTTTGCCAGCTTGAGTCTTTTCATTTTTCTAGCGAGAGGCTGAGTGCTTCCATCCTCATGTGAAGCTGAACCACTAGCCATGAACATAGGCCAGGGCCTCAGCCGTTCCTTGCCACTCCGTGTCGTAAATGGCATATTGGCAAGTTTACGCTTCTCCTCCGACAATTTTATTTTAGGTTTTGGAGTCCTTTTTTTTCTGATATTTGGTGTTTTGGATTTGACATGCTCTGTACTATGACATTGGGCATCGGCCTTGGCAGACGACGTTGCTGGCATTTCATCGTCTCGGCCATGACTAGTGGCAGCAGCTTCAGCACGAGGTGGAAGTGGATCTTGATCTTTCCCTAATTTTGGAACCTCAACATTTTTGTTCTCCATATTTTAATAGGCACAACTAAAAGGCACCTCAGGTAAACAATGGAGATGGATACTAGTATACAATTATGGACTGCCTGCCGAGTGCAGACACAGAGGTAGCCACAGCCGTGAACTACCGTACTGTACTGTGTCTGCTGCTAATATAGACTGGTTGATAAAGAGATGTCTATGTAACTATGTATGTATAAAGAAGAAAGAAAAAAAAACCACGGTTAGGTGGTATACAATTATGGACGGACTGCCTGCCGAGTGCAGACACAGAGGTAGCCACAGCCGTGAACTACCGTACTGTACTGTGTCTGCTGCTAATATAGACTGGTTGATAAAGAGATGTCTATGTAACTATGTATGTATAAAGAAGAAAGAAAAAAAAACCACGGTTAGGTGGTATACAATTATGGACGGACTGCCTGCCGAGTGCAGACACAGAGGTAGCCACAGCCGTGAACTACCGTACTGTACTGTGTCTGCTGCTAATATAGACTGGTTGATAAAGAGATGTCTATGTAACTATGTATGTATAAAGAAGAAAGAAAAAAAAACCACGGTTAGGTGGTATACAATTATGGACGGACTGCCTGCCGAGTGCAGACACAGAGGTAGCCACAGCCGTGAACTACCGTACTGTACTGTGTCTGCTGCTAATATAGACTGGTTGATAAAGAGATGTCGTAGTAGTATGTATGTATAAAGAAGAAAAAAAAACCACGGTTAGGTGGTATACAATTATGGACGGACTGCCTGCCGAGTGCAGACACAGAGGTAGCCACAGCCGTGAACTACCGTACTGTACTGTGTCTGCTGCTAATATAGACTGGTTGATAAAGAGATGTCTATGTAACTATGTATGTATAAAGAAGAAAGAAAAAAAAACCACGGTTAGGTGGTATACAATTATGGACGGACTGCCTGCCGAGTGCAGACACAGAGGTAGCCACAGCCGTGAACTACCGTACTGTACTGTGTCTGCTGCTAATATAGACTGGTTGATAAAGAGATGTCTATGTAACTATGTATGTATAAAGAAGAAAGAAAAAAAAACCACGGTTAGGTGGTATACAATTATGGACGGACTGCCTGCCGAGTGCAGACACAGAGGTAGCCACAGCCGTGAACTACCGTACTGTACTGTGTCTGCTGCTAATATAGACTGGTTGATAAAGAGATGTCTATGTAACTATGTATGTATAAAGAAGAAAGAAAAAAAAACCACGGTTAGGTGGTATACAATTATGGACGGACTGCCTGCCGAGTGCAGACACAGAGGTAGCCACAGCCGTGAACTACCGTACTGTACTGTGTCTGCTGCTAATATAGACTGGTTGATAAAGAGATGTCGTAGTAGTATGTATGTATAAAGAAGAAAAAAAAAAACACGGTTAGGTGGTATACAATTATGGACGGACTGCCTGCCGAGTGCAGACACAGAGGTAGCCACAGCCGTGAACTACCGTACTGTGTCTGCTGCGACTGGATGATAAATGATATAAAAATATATATATATATCACTACTGCAGCCGGACAGGTATATATTATATATTATATAATGACGGACCTGCTGGACACTGTCTGTCAGCAGAATGAGTTTTATTTTTATAGAATAAAAAAAACAACAACACACAAGTGAAGTCACACGACGAGTGTTTAACTTTTTCAGGCAATCACAATATAAGTATACTACTAACTATACTGGTGGTCAGTGTGGTCAGGTCACTGGTCAGTCACACTGGCAGTGGCACTCCTGCAGCAAAAGTGTGCACTGTTTAATTTTAATATAATATTATGTACTCCTGGCTCCTGCTATAACCTATAACTGGCACTGCAGTGCTCCCCAGTCTCCCCCACAATTATAAGCTGTGTGAGCTGAGCAGTCAGACAGATATATAATATATATAGATGATGCAGCACACTGGGCTGAGCCTGAGCAGTGCACACAGATATGGTATGTGACTGAGTCACTGTGTGTATCGCTTTTTTCAGGCAGAGAACGGATATATTAAATAAACTGCACTGTCTGGTGGTCACTCACTATATAATATTATGTACTCCTGGCTCCTGCTATAACCTATAACTGGCACTGCAGTGCTCCCCAGTCTCCCCCACAATTATAAGCTGTGTGAGCTGAGCAGTCAGACAGATATATAATATATATAGATGATGCAGCACACTGGGCTGAGCCTGAGCAGTGCACACAGATATGGTATGTGACTGAGTCACTGTGTGTATCGCTTTTTTCAGGCAGAGAACGGATATATTAAATAAACTGCACTGTCTGGTGGTCACTCACTAGTAAACTCTCTGCACTCTCTACACTTCTACAGTACTCCTCCTAGTCCTAAGCTCCAGTAAATCTCTCTCTCTTATAATCTAAATGGAGAGGACGCCAGCCACGTCCTCTCCCTATCAATCTCAATGCACGTGTGAAAATGGCGGCGACGCGCGGCTCCTTATATAGAATCCGAGTCTCGCGATAGAATCCGAGCCTCGCGAGAATCCGACAGCGTCATGATGACGTTCGGGCGCGCTCGGGTTAACCGAGCAAGGCGGGAAGATCCGAGTCGCTCGGATCCGTGTAAAAAAAGCTGAAGTTCGGGCGGGTTCGGATTCCGAGGAACCGAACCCGCTCATCTCTAGTAATTCCAAGTTGATCGCAGCAGGATTTTTGATAGCAACTGGGCAAAACCATGTGCACTGCAGGGTAGGCAGATATAACATGTGCAGAGAGAGTTAGATTTGGGTGTGGTGTGTTCAATCTGCAATCTAATTTGCAGTGTAAAAATAAAGTAGCCAGTATTTACCCTGCACAGAAATAAAATAACCCACCCAAATGTAATTCTTTCTGCACATGTTATATCTGCCTCCCCTGCAGTGCACATGGTTTTGCCCAGTTGCTATAAAAAATCCTGCTGCGATCAACTTGGAATTACCCCCATTGTGTGTAGAATTTTGAGGGGGAAAAAACGAATTTATTCCGTTTTGGAATAAGGCTGCAACATATAAAAATGTGGAAAAAATTAAGCGCTGTGAATACTTTCTGGATTCACTGTATGATGTTTAATTTTAATAGTTATTTCTATTATGAGTAGTAATGATTGCATAGTGCACCTGCATCCCTTTTTTTTCCTTTTTAAGACAGCCAGCTGGACATCGAGACACGGTGTCCTGTATAGGCCAAAATTAACCATAGACTTTAAAAACATTAGCTATGTCAAAAAGCCACAATCTACATTTTTGCTCTTTCACGGAACACTATAGTAATATAAAAGGGCTGCATTTCGTTTGGTCTCTGCCAGCAGTACTTGGGCAGAAGTACAGTTAGTAGGGAAAGGCTTTGTCAGCTGCATAGATTTATTTCCAGGGACATATTTCTTGTAAAACATGTGCACGACTTGGCTGACAGTCATGTATTCATTACAATTGTGAGCCTTTTCTATGTTTTCATTAATCTGTTGGGGTGTTCAGAAGCCTGATGTCACTCACTATAACAAAGTGGACCTACATTATATCCTACATTTCAAGAGCCTCCCAACAAGCACCCCTTACACGCTGGCACATCTGCATGTAGGCCATACTTGCCTACTCTTCCGGGAGGCTCCCGAAAATCGGGTGACCCTCCCGGCTTCCCAGAAGAGCAGGCAAGTCTCCCAATTTCAGGGGTCCCCTCTGCCCGGCTGCCCACTTAGCGAGTAAAGTGGGCGGTCCGGGCAGGCGATGACGCGATTCTTGTTGAATCGCGTCATCATAGCCATGCCCCCTGCTGTATAATGCCGGTAATAGCGGCATTACACAGCAGGGGGCGTGGCTTACATGGCACGTTCCCGCAGCCACGCCCCATCCCGCCTCCACCACGACCCTGCCACGCCTCTGGCCCGCCCCCTTCTGCACGTAACGTCACTGCCCACCCCCCTGCTGAGCCGACCTGTCTGCTCTCTCCCGGAGAGCAGCCTAAAAGTCAGCAATATGATGTAGGCATCTGAAAACCGTAGACTGTCCTGTAATGAGAGTATGTTGTAAGTCTGTACTTTGTGCAGCCACAGGGGAGCTACTCTAAGCTGGGAAGGTTTGCTCTAGAGACCTGCAATTGTCCAACTGTAATAGTACTCCTGTGTGGGAGTGGAGTCGTACCTGCTTTCTCCAGCCGACGCTTGCTGCTTTCGGACCCCTCACGACTTCTTCCTCAGGAGCCTGTGGCAGAAGAATAGTCACCCTAAGGAGGACCCCACGGACAAAGGAAAGGCAAACGGATGGTGACAGCACGTTTATTAAATCAGGAAAAAGAAAAGTCACCGTTTCAAGTATTCAACTGTCGGCTAGTAAATCAACTTTACCTCAGAAGGCACATTTCGGAACAACACGTACCATTTGCATAATAGATATAAATATGGTCACAACATCAACATAAGTACTTTCAGGACATTTAAAACCCAAAATATAATTTAGCAAGGCTGTTTCAGGAATGTTAAAACAGTATACTAATGCGCCACTAGTTGGCAATATGAACTCAAATAAGGAAGTCTGTGGCTATCCTTGCGGGAGTTTAGAACAGATCACAAAAGTCACTTAGCATCGAGAAAACGGTTGCAGATGACTAAAAGGGTAATTGGCATCAGCCAGCGTAGAGACCGCTAAGAAAAATGGTACCAAGGCACGGTGAATATCCTCTCCTTTGAGATAAGGCATGGACTGGCAAGTGTCCCTGTGGCAGACAGGACGAACTTTGCAATGGGTGATCTGGTGTCTTTAGAGTACCGGAGGTATGTGATTGCCTGGCTCACTAACTTTGGCAGTAGTTCCTGAGCATACCTCAGACAGAGTTTTTTCCTATCGGATCCCTCTCAGGGCAGAGTGTGGAAAGAAGCTCCAAGACTAACATGCATTTAGTTCAGGAGCAGTAACTAACAACCAACTGGGAATTAGACCCAGAGTAAAGTTTGCCAGAGCAAATAAATCAGGGTTTTAAAGGTACTGTAAAGTGAGTTAGGAGAAGGATGATTGGATAGCTATCTATACTTCATGTCTTGGTAAACTAATCAGCTCTTTTGGATTTCAGTATCATCTGTATGCTGATGATACTCAAATCTACCTATCCTCCCCTGATTTGTCCCTATCTGTATTGGGCCGTGTCACTGAATGCCTTTCTGCCATTTCATCTTGGATGACATCTCGCCACCTCAAACTTAATATTTCCAAATCAGAATTAATTATATTTCCACCGGCCAATAGTAGGTACCAACCTGATATCTCTATCACTGTTGAGAACTCGGCAATCATCCCTACCCCACAAGCTCGCTGCCTAGGTGTCATTCTTCACTCTGATCTGTCCTTTGTTCCCCACATTCAATCTGTCTCAAAATCATGTTACATGCATCTAAAATACATATCCAAAATACGTCCTTATCTTACACAAGACACTGCTAAAACTCTAATCCATGTTCTCATTATCTCCCGCATTGATTATTGTAATAGTCTCCTGACTGGTCTTCCCACAATGAGACTCTCACCACTACAATCCATTCTGAATGCAGCTGCGAGGCTAATTTTCCCATTGCTAGACGTTCATCGTCTGTAGATCCACACCTGTATTCTACCGTATTCAATATAAAATACTTTTACTCACACACAAGGCCATTAACCAAACTACACCAACGTATATCACTTCGCTTATCTCAAAATATCTCCCAACCCGACCTCTTTGCTCTTCACAAGATCTGCGTCTCTCATCCACACTCATTACTCGCTCCCACTCACAACTGCAGGACTTTCATCGTGCTGCACCCACTCTGTGGAATGCCCTACCACGTACAATAAGACTCTCCTTTAGTCTCCAAACCTTCAAGCGTTCCCTGAAAACTCATCTCTTCAGGCAAGCGTATCAAATTCCAGAACCGCCCACATAACTTTCATAAACCTTCCTATCAAATTGCATCCACTCTGCAGAGTCCACACATATATCCTCACATGTCTTCTCATTCTTCACTTTCCCTTCCCCTCGAACCCGGTTCATCATTGCTGTGTGACCATATCATACAGCCCACCAAGAACTTTTGCAATCTGGTGGACAAATATGCAATACATCTATCCTTGTGTATCCATGCCTATTTCCCTATAGAGTGTAAGATTGCGAGCAGGACCTTCCTACCTCTATGACTGTTTGTTATTACCCAGTTTTATTATATCATTGTTTTGTTATATCATTGTTATTTCCAATTGTAAAGCGCAACGGAATTTGCTGCGCTATATAAGAAACTGTTAATAAATAAATAAATAGATATGCATAATGAAGACATGAATAAGGCATCTATAATCCTCTACTCATTACTCATTACCAATAGTAGCGCTGGTTATTACACATGTTTCTTAGCTGTATCATATCCATAGTACGGCAACCTGTAGAAAATAACATCTCCAGCTATGACCCCATAGACAAATTCAAGAGACATTTGACAGAGAAATCCTCTTCAGAAGAAATAAAAATAATAGGGTACCCAGGGGACCCGCGGAATGTGCTGGTGGGGTCACAGGCAGTTGCAGACACTCAGGGAGAGAAAGATTCACTGGAAGTGGAGTGGGTCTTTTCCTGAGAATAGCTGCTTAACCTATCGGAGAGAGGGAGGCTGCGATGTCCATATGTATTATATACCCCAGCTGCGTTTCTGCATTAAAAAATGGGAAAGTCACGGTGACAAGACAGGAAGGACGAGCAGAGAGGCTCTGCCGCAAGAAGTGAGGGGCAGATACTCTGATGTATAGAAGCAGTGTCGGATTGGGACATAAAGGGCACACTGGGGGAATGCAGTTCAGTGACGTGCGGTGGGGTGAGGCAGGTGAGGCAGAGCCTTTCCTGACATACTAATGTTTAAACCAGAGTTTTGACTTTATAAAGTAAATGAAAAATACAAAGAATATTTTATAAATATTTTCTTTGTATTATTCTAAGGATTTTTATAGTCAAATCTCTGGAGTAAAAAGTCTATGGCAGGTGAGGCAGTCCCCCCCGCCTATCTTTTCCACACATCTCTGATCAAAACTCACCAAATTTCCAGTAGTATATACCACTGCAACAAATTGTGTGTAAATCTGGCTCTGTTACTACTAGCCAGTGCCTCCTTAGCAATTTACCTCACCGCACGTCCCTGATGTAGTTGTAGGGGCCCATGCTTAGGGCTATGGTCAGCCACCACAGAGATTTGTCTAACCACTAGAAACTGTATGGTCTGGGCCCCTTGATAAATATATACAGTCTAGTAATACAGTTAGTGAATGCAGGGCCGCCATCAGAAATTCTGGGGCCCGGGACTCGCAAAATAGGCAAGCACCCCCCCCCCCCCCCCCCCAAAAGAAATAAAGGGGGAAAAAATTAATAATAATAATAATAATAATAACAATAATTTTATATGTATGTATGTATTTTAGAGATGAGCGGGTTTGGTTCCTCGGGATCCGAACTTCACCCATTTTACACGGTTCCGAGGCAGTCTCGAATCTTCCCACCTTGCTCGGTTAACCAGAACGCGCCCGAACATCATCATCCCGCTGTCGAATTCTCGCGAGATTCGTATTCAATATAAGGAGCTGCGCGTCGCCGCCATTTTCACTTGTGCATTGGAGATTGAACGGAGAGGACGTGGCAGCGTTCTCTCCCTGAAAAGCTCCGTAATCTGTGCTCAGTGTGCTGCAAATATCTGTGCTCAGTGTGCTGAAAATATCTACGTTCTCTGCCTGAAAACGCTCCATATCTGTGCTCAGTGTGCTGCAAATATCTGTGCTCAGTGTGCCGCATTGTGGGGACTGGGGACCACCAGTATAAGTATATACATGATGTGGCCATTCACTGGTACCTGGTGACAGAACGTATACTGGATTCCCCCACAATGTAACTTTATATCTGTCACCTATATACATGATGTGGCCATTCACTGGTACCTGGTGACAGAACGTATACTGGATTCCCCCACAATGTAACTTTATATTTGTCACCCAGAGGCGGAACTACCGCCAGTGCAACCAGTGTGTTGCACTGGGGCCCGCCACTGTCCAGGGGCCCAAAGCATGTAATGAGTCAAACTGACTCATTACATGCCGCTGTGTGCTGCGGCCAACCACCGCCCGCAGCACACAGCCGCGCGGAGAGGAGAGGAGCGCAGCGGCACAGGGGGAAGGAGGAGGAGGGAGGTGGAGGAGTGAGCCGCAGCAGCGCTGTGTTATAGGTTGAGGCGCTGCTGTGCTGTCCCTCTGCTTCACCATAGGCTGTCTTCCGACGCTGTAAAGCGCATCCCAGCATTCACAGCGGCGGAGAACAGCCTATGGTGAAGGACTGGGACAGCAGCAGCAGCGCCTCCGCCAATAACACAGCGCTGCTGCGGCTCCCTCCTCCACCTCCCTCCTCCTTCTCTCCTGCCCGGGAATCGGGATCTCTGCCAGAAGCTGCACCGAGGAGCCTGAGCCAGCGGAGACAGTAAGTATAATTCTTTCTTTCTTTCTTTCTTGCTTTCTGTCTGCCTTAATGTGCAAAAAGGGGGACGCTGTCTGCCGTAATGTGTAAAAAGGGGGAATCTGCCTGCCATTATGTGCAAAAAGGGGGACGCTGTCTGCCGTAATGTGTAAAAAGGGGGAATCTGCCTGCCGTAATGTGTAAAAAGGGCACGCTGTCTGCCGTTATGTGTAAAAAGGGGGACGCTGTCTGCCGTAATGTGTAAAAAGGGCATGCTGTCTGCCGTTATGTGTAACAAGGGGACGCTGTCTGCTGTAATGTGTAAAAAGGGGACGCTGTCTGCCGTAATGTGTAAGAAGTGGGATGCTGTCTGCCGTAATGTGTAAAAAGTGGGATGCTGTCTGCCTTAATGTGTAAAAAGGGGACGCTTTCTGCCGTTATGTGTAAAAAGGACACGCTGTCTGCCGTTATGTGTAAAAAGGGCACGCTGTCTGCCGTTATGTGTAAAAAGGGGACGCTGTCTGCCGTTATGTGTAAAAAGGGGGACGCTGTCTGCCATAATGTGTAAAAAGGGCACGCTGTCTGCCGTTATGTGTAACAAGGGGACGCTGTCTGCCGTTTTGTGAAAAAAGGGGACGCTGTCTGCTGTTATGTGTAAAAAGGGGGATGCTGTCTGTCGTAATGTGTAAAAAGGGGACGCTGTCTGCCGTAATGTGTAAAAAGGGGAATCTGTCCACCGTAAGGTGTAAATGGGGCTCTACCTGGTGTAGTGGTGCTACTGTGCAGCGTAATTTGAATAATGGAGACTACTGTGCACCGTTTTATGAATTGGTATTATTTTGTGGCCACACCCCTTCCCCACGAAGCCACGCCCCTATGTATTTTTGCGCGCACCTACGGCGCGCACTGCCCCTGTTTTGCATGCAGGGGTGGGGCTCCGATGCCGTTTCTTGCACACAGTGCTAAAATGTCTAGTTACGGCACTGTTGCTATGTATCCATTTCTCTGGCCCTGAGCAGGTCCCCCTCACCAGATCCTCTCCAGGGGTGAGGGGGTGGACTTGGATGGGATGAGGGGGGGGGGCAAAGCATTTTGTCACACCTGGGCCCACCACTCGCTAGTTCCGCCACTGCTGTCACCTATATACATGATGTGGCCATTCACTGATACCTGGTGACAGAACGTATACTGGATTCCCCCACAATGTAACTTTATATCTGTCACCTATATACATGATGTGGTCATTCACTGGTAACTGGTGACAGAACGTATACTGGATTCCCCCACAATGTAACTTTATATCTGTCAGTGCCGTTTCTTGCGGCAAGTGAGCCGTGCAACCGCACGGGGCGCCCGCTGTGGCACTTCTTGAGCACTTTCAATCCCCCCTTCCCTCTCCTCCCGAGTGCCCAGCTCAGGGGGCAGGGGTTTCGCGGAATGACGCATTTGCGTTGTGACATCACGACGCAATTGCGTCATTCCGCGAAACCCCGTCCCCCGAGCTGGGCACTCGGGAGGAGGGAGAAGGGGGAGCCAAGCCGGCCAGCGCCGCGCAGACGAGGGAGAGGCGGCTGAAGAGCGGGAAGAACCACTTCAAATGTAAGTCAGCCCTCTCTCCCTCCCTCCCCCCCCCCCCCCCCCCTCACCTGCTGTACTGTGTAAAATGGGGACACCTGTCTGCTGGAATGTGTAAAATGGGGACTCTTGCCTGCCGGAATGTGTAAAATGGGGACGCAGTCTGCCGGAATGTGTAAAATGGGGACTCTTGCCTGCCGGAATGTGTAAAATGGGGACACTTGCCTGCCGGAATGTGTAAAATGGGGACTCTTGCCTGCCGTAATATGTTAAATGGGGACTCTTGCCTGCCGGAATGTGTAAAATGGGGACTCTTGCCTGCTGGAATGTGTAAAATGGGGACACTTGCCTGCTGGAATGTTTAAAATGTGGACACTTGCCTGCCGGAATGTGTAAAATGGGGACACGCCTGCCGGAATGTGTAAAATGGGGGCACTTTCCTGCTGCAATGTGTAAAATGGGGACACTTGCCTGCCGTACTGTGTAAAATGGGGGCACGTGCCTGCCGCAATGTGTAAAATGGGGACACTTGCCTGTTGTACTGTGTAAAATGGGGGCACGTGCCTGGCGCAATGTGTAAAATGGGGACACTTGCCTGTTGTACTGTGTAAAATGGGGGCACGTGCCTGGCGCAATGTGTAAAATGGGGATACTTGCCTGCCGTACTGTGTAAAATGGGGACACGTGCCTGCCGCTATGTGTAAAATGGGGACACTTTCCTGCCGCAATGTGTAAAATGGGGCACGTGCCTGCCGCAATGTGTAAAATGGGGACACTTTCCTGCCGCAATGTGTAAAATGGGGACACTTGCCTGCCGTACTGTGTAAAATGGGGGCACGTGCCTACCGCAATGTGTAAAATGGGGACACTTGCCTACCGTGCTGTGTAAAATGGGGACACTAGCCTGCTGTAATGTGTAAAATGAGGACTTTTTTTTTTATCCTGTGGTGGCCGTGATGATGAGATCAGATGAGGCGACGCCCATCTGAACAAAACCACGCCATTTTAACGAGGCCACGCCCCCTTGCCGGGAGCGCGCACATGCTTTTCCTCTTTATATCTATGGGGGGGGGGGGCGCATTTGTTCTTATGTGAATGGGGGGGGGGGTTGGGGGGGCGCATTTTTAAATCTCGCACTGGGAGCCAAATTGGCTAGAAACGGCCCTGATATCTGTCACCTATATACATGATGTGGTCATTCACTGGTACCTGGTGACAGAACGTATACTGGATTCCCCCACAATGTAACTTTATATTTGTCATCTATATAATAATTATAGTAGTACAGTACAGTAGGCCATTGCTGTGTCTTGCAGCTCTGTGTCACTGCAAGTATCCATTCCATATCTGTGGGGCATTTTTGTGAGTAGTATATATAGCATTACAGTGCAGCATTTTGGTGACCAACAGTATATAAGCACATGAGGGAAGAGGGCCCTGCTCATGAGAGCTTACAATCTAAAGGGGAGGGGTAGACAGACATGGGTGACACAGATGGGGTACATAGAGAACGTGGAACAGATGGTTAGGAATCAGGATGAGATTTGGCTGGGTTTGGTGAAGAAGTGGACCCCCAGAAGGCACAAGTCAATACTTAACATTGCAACATTTTACTGGGCTATGCAGGAGAAAATTAAAAATAGGGGAAAAAAAAAAAAAAAAAAGAATCGACAACTTCTTCCGCTTTCAAAAATGTCAATGGAAGCTGAAATAATGGACAACTACCTCATGGAAGCCAGATACAGTATACCAAACAGTACTTAGCAGAGTTAGGAATGAGTGCTTATGAAATACAGTAACATTTTGTCATAATATTTCAGAAACTGCATGGCTGGTCTCTTGCACTCTTTTGCTCTAATACACCACCTGCTTTAGGATTTATATTCAAAAACATTATGTCTCCATAATCCCAAAAACGTCAGTCTTCTTGGAAAGTGGTTTGTTCCTTTGTAAGGGAAAGAGAACAAACGTTCTCAAACAACGGTTTCTAAATTTCTTTTTCCTCTGGGAAGGGATTGTGGATTCGCAGAAATATCTGAGCATTTCTGTAATCAGAAAGCAGCGACTTTCTACAAATGTTTACGAATAATTCCAGTGATTTTGTCATTTTCTTCCAGTGATTTGGACCAATAATACCATTGATTAGAACGAATAATTCCTGTGATTTTGTCATTTTCTTCCAGTGATTTGGACCAATAATACTATTGATTAGAATGAATAATTCCTGTGATATTGAGGTGTTTGTGTCGCTTAGCTTAGCCATCCAGCGACCACAGTGCACCTCTTTTTCTCTTTTCTTTGCATCATGTGCTGTTTGGGGACTATTTTATTAAGTGCCATCCTGTCTGACACTTCCGTATATGTCCAGTGGTACTGCCATTTGATATAATTCCCGACATTACTGCCGTTTAATTCCAGTGATTTTGTCATTTTCTTCCAGTGATTTGGACAAATAATACCATTGATTAGAACGACTAATTCCAGTGATTTTGTCATTTTCTTCCAGTGATTTGGATCAATAATACCATTGATTAGAACGAATAATTCCTGTGATATTGAGGTGTTTGTGTTGCTTAGCTAAACCGTCCAGCGACCACAGTGCACCTCTTTTTCTCTTTTCTTTGCATCATGTGCCATTTGGGGACTATTTTTTTAAGTGCCATCCTGTCTGACACTGCAGTACCACTCCTAGATGGGCCAGGTGTCTGTGCCGCCCACTTGGGTCGCTTAGCTTAGTCATCTAGCGACCTCGGTGCAAATTTTAGGACTAAAAATAATATTGTGTTAGGGTCTCCGGCTCTGTGCTGCCACGTCGTCATGGCAACCGGGAGACAAGTGCTAGCGGAGTAACCTGAGCGTAGCTGATACTCCGGTTCGGGTCTTTTGCTGTGCAGTGGTTACAGGCTCTGTGCACGGCAGGGGATCCGGTGCTGGTTTTTGTGCTCACAGTCTGTGAGGTCTGAGTGGGGCGTGGACAGCACCTGCTATATAAACCCTCTTCTCAGGTTAGGCAGATGCTGCTGAATCTTTGTTGGTTAGTCAGTTCCTGAAAACTAGCTAGTACTGTGTAAACTTTGTATTTGTTTGTTGCTTACTGCAAATAGGCCTTGGGATTTGGTATTACACTCTGCCAATCCAGACCTAGCAGTAAGATTGGAGTCAGTCGTTTAACCTGCTGGGGTTCTTTTGCTACTCTGTGAACCTAGCAAGTTTGCGGCTGTATTCTCAGACTTGCCTGCCAAAATCCTTTCTCACTGTGCAAGGTGTTCAGGTGTCAGTTTAGTGGCAGTAAGCTGAACCAGTGCACTGCAAGTGAGGACTAGGATTGTGGAGACTCTCCTTGTGTCTATTATTCCATCTCTGACCAAGGAGTTTACTGCCACACCCGTTGGTAACCCTTTAAATACTTTGCAACAGGTGGTCGATCAGGTGCAGGTCCTGACTCGACAATTTAATGATTTGTCCATTAAAATGCACACCTCGCAGGCCGCTGGCGGAGCTCCCGCAGCAGCAGTACCTTCAGGGGTTAAGGAGCCGAAAGTAAATCTCCCGGATCGTTTTTCTGGAGATCGCTCGCAGTTCTTTTGTTTCAAGGAGAGCTGCAAGCTATATTTCCAGCTTAGGCCTCAGTCTTCTGGGTCGGAGATTCAGCAGGTGGGCATAGTGATTTCCCTGCTACAAGGAGACCCACAGGTCTGGGCATATGGGTTGCAGCCTGACTGTCCGTCGCTTAAAAGTGTTGATGCTTTTTTTACGACACTGGGCATGTTGTATGATGACCCTGACAAGACGGCCTCAGCCGAGGCTCAGATTTCGATCCTTAAGCAAGGGCGAAGGCCAGTTGAGGTTTATTGTACGGAGTTTCGGAGGTTGGCCCATGATACCCAGTGGAATGACCCAACCCTGAGACACCAGTACCGAAGAGGTCTTTCTAACCAGTTAAAAGACCAACTGGTACAATATACCTTGCCTGATAGTTTGGATCAGCTCATGCAGTTATCCATTCGAGTGGATAGACGGCTGAGAGAGCGCAGGCTTGAAAGGGAGACCGAGGTTTCCTTCTTTCCCAAGGGAACCTCAGACTCTGAGGAATTTTCCGAGGAGCCTATGCAAATTGGGGCTACCCGCCTCTCCTCGCGTGAGAAGACGCAGAGGAGACAGCAGGGGTTATGTTTGTACTGTGGGAATAAAGGTCATGTGGTAGTATCATGCCCAGAAAAGCCGGAAAACTTCAGGGCCTGAGGGTGATGGGAAATATCCTGTCAGGTCAGAAGTCAGAATTTCCCAAGAAGACTTTTATCATTCCGGTGACCTTGAAGATCCTCGGTCAAACTGTCAAGACTGAGGCCTTTGTGGACAGTGGGGCCGACGGGGTTTTTATGGACCGCCAATTCGCCCTGAAACACTCTGTTCCCTTAGTACCCTTGGCATCGGAAATTGAGATTTGTGGGTTAAACGGGGAACCATTATCCCAGGGTAAAATTACCTCTTGCACTAGCCAGATTTCTTTGTCTATTGGAGCCACACACTCTGAAAAATTGTCCTTTTATGTGACTGTCTGTACTTTTGCCCCATTGGTGTTGGGGTTACCCTGGTTAAGGGCCCACAATCCTCAATTTGACTGGATCTCTGGGGAGATTCTTAGTTGGGGTACTGATTGTTTCAGGAGTTGCTTGAGCCTTCCAGTCAGGCTTTCGCAGCTAAGTTTGCCAGGATTGCCAGGATGTTATGCAGATTTTGCGGACGTGTTCTCCAAAAGAGTTGCAGAGGTACTACCTCCCCATCGCCCCTATGACTGTGCCATTGATTTGTTGCCGAATGCTAAGCTTCCCAAGAGCAGGTTGTACTCCCTGTCACGTCCTGAGACTCAGGCTATGGCAGAGTACATTCACGAGAACTTGGCTAAGGGATTTATCAGACCTTCACAGTCTCCAGTTGGGTCGGGGTTCTTCTTCGTGGGTAAAAAAGACGGTTCGTTGCGACCCTGCATCGACTTCAGGGAATTAAACCGTATCACGATTAAAACCTCATACCCACTGCCTCTCATTTCGGTCTTGTTTGACCAGCTTCGTACTGCCACCATTTTTTCTAAGATTGACCTACGCGGTGCTTACAATCTAATCCGAATAAGAGAGGGGGATGAATGGAAGACTGCCTTTAATACCCACTCAGGGCATTATGAATATTTGGTGATGCCTTTTGGGCTCTGTAATGCCCCGGCAGTCTTCCAGGACTTCATGAACGATGTGCTCAGGGAATATTTGGATAGATTCTTAGTTGTATACTTAGATGACATCCTAATCTTCTCCCATTCCCTGGAGGAACATCGGAAGCATGTACGCTTAGTCCTCCAGAAACTCAGAGACCACCGGCTTGGGGCGAAGCTGGAGAAGTGCGAATTTGAAGTTCAGCAAATCGCATTTCTAGGATATATTATCTCCCCAGAAGGTTTCCAAATGGAGGGTTCCAAGGTACAGGCAGTCCTGGATTGGGTGCAGCCCACTAGTTTGAAGGCGCTTCAGCGTTTTCTGGGCTTTGCGAATTTTTATAGACTATTTATCGCTGGATTTTCGTCTATAGTGGCGCCCTTGGTGGCACTCACTAAGAAAGGGGCGGATGTTGCTCACTAGTCTTGTGAGGCCAAAGCGGCTTTTGCCCGTCTCAAAAGGGCATTTGTCTCGGCCAAGGTGCTGCGACACCCAGATCCAGAGCGTCCTTTTGTGGTGGAGGTGGATGCCTCTGAGATGGGTATTGGGGCAGTGCTCTCTCAGATGGGGGTGTCTGATAATCGCCTTCATCCCTGTGCTTACTTTTCCCGTAAATTTTCGCCTGCCGAGATGAATTATGACGTGGGTAACCGGGAATTGTTGGCTATTAAGGATGCACTCGAGGGGTGGAGACACTGGCTTGAGGGGGCTAAGTTTGTGGTCTCAATTCTCACCGACCATAAGAATTTGGCATAGTTAGAGTCAGCGAAGCGCCTCAATGCCAGGCAGGCACGATGGGCTTTGTTTTTTGCTCGCTTTAATTTTTTGATAACATATCGCCCTGGGTCAAAAAACATCAAGGCTGATGCGCTCTCGCTGAGTTTTGCTCCAATCCAGGAGACCACCGAGGAGCCATTGCCCATTGTGTCCCCATCATGTATTAAAGTGGGCATTACCCAGGACCTCTTGTCATTAGTCCTTAGAGCACAGGAGCAGGCTCCTCCAGACCTTCCGGTAGGTCTTTTGTTTGTGCCTCCTAGGTTAAGACAGCGAGTGTTCCTGGAATTCCATGCCAAGAAGTCAGCAGGTCACCCGGGTATTGCCAGAACTCGGGAGTTGCTATCTAGGGCGGTGTGGTGGCCCTCGGTGGCTAGGGATGTGGATCAGTGGGTTCGGGCATGTGACATCTGTGCCCGAAATAAGACTCCTAGAGGGGTTCCTGTTGGCCCATTACATCCACTCTCTATTCCATCTAAGCCATGGACCCACATTTCAATGGATTTTGTGGTGGACTTGCCCAAATCCTCGGGGATGACAGCCATCTGGGTTGTCGTTGACAGGTGATACATTCCATCATCCCTTCACGGGGAAGAAATTCAAAATTAAATACCGTGTCACCTGTACTACCAAGTTTGTAGTATACACATTGAGCTGTCCGTGTGGTCTCCACTATGTGGGGAAAACGGAGTGTATGTTCAAAGAACGAATGGCTGGACATCGCGCCTCTATAAGGGCTGCTATAGTGTCTGGTCGAAGTGACCAACCTGTCGCACGACACTTTATGCAGGCAAAACATTCTGTGGCAGCCTTGCGACACAGAATCATTGACCACATTCCTCCATTAAAACGAGGAGGAGACAGGGCCCAAATTCTTCTTAGAGCTGAGGCTAGGTGGATATTTATACTTGACACCTTATCCCCTAAAGGGCTTAACGAACAAACCGGCTTATCAGCATTTCTATAACATTCTTTTGTAATATGTGTATTACCAATTATTTATGTATCTATTATTATCATTTTTTCTAAACGTTATTTTTTAATTTTTTATTTTTTTATTATTTCTTTATGTCTATTTTTCTTACCTGTTACTCATGCGATTATTCTTTTCTCTGCAAATGGTATTTTTATGTTATCGACTCCTGATGGGTGTCACTGATTGTGTTCTGTGCAGTGCCCCTTATCAAGCAGTAAGGGTTCAATTAACTGTTGCCATTTATTATGGAAAACTGTTCTATATTATTACGCTGTTACATGTTCATTCAAAGTATCATTTCTGTACCCTATACTGTCTTGTCTGAGTTTTAATGTGCCTCTTTGTTTGTACCACTTTATTTAGATTTTGTGTATGTATCAGGTGTTTTGGTGCTCCGGTCCGTACTCTCCATGACGCCGCGACGGGCGTCCCGTGATGACGTCATCAGTTGGACAGAACGCGACGCATCGTGCAGGAGGCGCCATGGACAGTCAGACGGAGATAAAAGGGTGAGTAAATGTATGCATTGTTATCCTGACGAAAATGTTATAAAAGACATTGAAACGTTGACCGCAAACCTTCAGACTCGTTTGTCTGTTCTTTCTGCGCCGTGAGTGCCGCCCAGATTCTGCTTTTATATATATATATATATATATATATATATATATATATATATATATATATTAGTGATGAGCACCGGAAATTTTTCGGGTTTTGTGTTTTGGTTTTGGGTTCGGTTCCACGGCCGTGTTTTGGGTTCGAACGCGTTTTGGCAAAACCTCACCGAATTTTTTTTGTCGGATTCGGGTGTGTTTTGGATTCGGGTGTTTTTTTCAAAAAACCCTAAAAAACAGCTTAAATCATAGAATTTGGGGGTCATTTTGATCCCAAAGTATTATTAACCTCAATAACCATAATTTCCACTCATTTTCAGTCTATTCTGAACACCTCACACCTCACAATATTATTTTTAGTCCTAAAATTTGCACCGAGGTCGCTGGATGGCTAAGCTAAGTGACCCAAGTGGCCGACACAAACACCTGGCCCATCTAGGAGTGGCACTGCAGTGTCACGCAGGATGGCCCTTCCAAAAAACACTCCCCAAACAGCACATGACGCAAAGAAAAAAAGAGGCGCAATGAGGTAGCTGTGTGAGTAAGCTAAGCGACCCTAGTGGCCGACACAAACACCTGGCCCATCTATGAGTGGCACTGCAGTGTCACGCAGGATGGCCCTTCCAAAAAACACTCCCCAAACAGCACATGACGCAAAGAAAAAAAGAGGCGCAATGAGGTAGCTGTGTGAGTAAGCTAAGCGACCCTAGTGGCCGACACAAACACCTGGCCCATCTAGGAGTGGCACTGCAGTGTCACGCAGGATGGCCCTTCCAAAAAACACTCCCCAAACAGCACATGACGCAAAGAAAAAAAGAGGCGCAATGAGGTAGCTGTGTGAGTAAGCTAAGCGACCCTAGTGGCCGACACAAACACCTGGCCCATCTAGGAGTGGCACTGCAGTGTCACGCAGGATGGCCCTTCCAAAAAACACCCCCCAAACAGCACATGACGCAAAGAAAAATGAAAGAAAAAAGAGGTGCAAGATGGAATTGTCCTTGGGCCCTCCCACCCACCCTTATGTTGTATAAACAGGACATGCACACTTTAACCAACCCATCATTTCAGTGACAGGGTCTGCCACACGACTGTGACTGAAATGACGGGTTGGTTTGGACCCCCACCAAAAAAGAAGCAATTAATCTCTCCTTGCACAAACTGGCTCTACAGAGACAAGATGTCCACCTCATCATCATCCTCCGATATATCACCGTGTACATCCCCCTCCTCACAGATTATCAATTCGTCCCTACTGGAATCCACCATCTCAGCTCCCTGTGTACTTTGTGGAGGCAATTGCTGCTGGTGAATGTCTCCACGGAGGAATTGATTATAATTCATTTTAATGAACATCATCTTCTCCACATTTTCTGGATGTAACCTCGTACGCCGATTGCTGACAAGGTGAGCGGCGGCACTAAACACTCTTTCGGAGTACACACTTGTGGGAGTGCAACTTAGGTAGAATAAAGCCAGTTTGTGCAAGGGCCTCCAAATTGCCTCTTTTTCCTGCCAGTATAAGTACGGACTGTCTGACGTGCCTACTTGGATGCGGTCACTCATATAATCCTCCACCATTCTTTCAATGGGGAGAGAATCATATGCAGTGACAGTAGACGACATGTCCGTAATCGTTGTCAGGTCCTTCAGTCCGGACCAGATGTCAGCATCAGCAGTCGCTCCAGACTGCCCTGCATCACCGCCAGGGGGTGGGCTCGGAATTCTGAGCCTTTTCCTCGCACCCCCAGTTGCGGGAGAATGTGAAGGAGGAGATGTTGACAGGTCGCGTTCCGCTTGACTTGACAATTTTGTCACCAGCAGTTCTTTGAACCCCAGCAGACTTGTGTCTGCCGGAAAGAGAGATCCAAGGTAGGTTTTAAATCTAGGATCGAGCACGGTGGCCAAAATGTAGTGCTCTGATTTCAACAGATTGACCACCCGTGAATCCTTGTTAAGCGAATTAAGAGCTCCATCCACAAGTCCCACATGCCTAGCGGAATCGCTCTGTGTTAGCTCCTCCTTCAATGTCTCCAGCTTCTTCTGCAAAAGCCTGATGAGGGGAATGACCTGACTCAGGCTGGCAGTGTCTGAACTGACTTCACGTGTGGCAAGTTCAAAAGGTTGCAGAACCTTGCACAACGTTGAAATCATTCTCCACTGCGCTTGAGACAGGTGCATTCCACCTCCTATATCGTGCTCAGTTGTATAGGCTTGAATGGCCTTTTGCTGCTCCTCCAACCTCTGAAGCATATAGAGGGTTGAATTCCACCTCGTTACCACTTCTTGCTTCAGATGATGGTAGGGCAGGTTCAGGCGTTTTTGGTGGTGCTCCAGTCTTCTGTATGTGGTGCCTGTACGCCGAAAGTGTGCCGCAATTCTTCTGGCCACCGACAGCATCTCTTGCACGCCCCTCTCGTTTTTTAAATAATTCTGCACCACCAAATTCAAGGTATGTGCAAAACATGGGACGTGCTGGAATTTGCCCAGATTTAATGCACACTCAATATTGCTGGCGTTGTCCGATGCCACAAATCCACAGGAGAGTCCAATTGGGGTAAGCCATTCTGCGATGATCTTCCTCAGTTGCCGTAAGAGGTTTTCAGCTGTGTGCGTATTCTGGAAAGCGGTGATACAAAGCGTAGCCTGCCTAGGAAAGAGTTGGCGTTTGCGAGATGCTGCTACTGGTGCCGCCGCTGCTGTTCTTGCGGCGGGAGTCCATACATCTACCCAGTGGGCTGTCACAGTCATATAGTCCTGAGCCTGCCCTGCTCCACTTGTCCACATGTCCGTGGTTAAGTGGACATTGGGTACAACTCAGTGGCGTGCGGTGAGGTCAGTGGCTGGTGAGGCACTGCAGCCATAATCTCTGTGGAGTCCCGACGAGGTCATCTTCTGCCGCCGTGCCAATGCCCACTACTGCCGCCACTAATGGGTGCCGACCCTGCCAATTGCCTACAAAATCGCCGCCATCAACTGCCTGACCCCCAGCCGCTAACCTGCATCTCAGTCTGATGCCGCCAGTGCCTGCAGCCTTCCTGCTCATCAAACTTGTGATGAGCAGGCAGCTAATACATTGTCAATTTTTATAAATTTATGAGAGACAGAGAGGTGGAATATGGGGAGATGGGAGAGAGAAGAGAAATATGAAGACAGGAGGGATAGACAAGGGAGTAGGCACAGGGGAAGATGGCAGAGAGAGAGGAATAGGGTGAGAAGGAAGAGAGACGGAATAGGGGGCAGAAGGAAGATAGAGAAGGAATAGAGGGAGATGGGAGAGGAGGAATAGAGGAGATGGCAAAGAGAGAAGAGAAATAGGGGTATACGGGAAAGAGGAGAGTGAGAGGAATAGAGGGAGATGACAGAGAGAGAGGGAGAGAGAGAGAGGAGGAGCAGGCTGGCAGACTGGGAGTAGTAGTGGTGGAGAGCAGGGGGCAGGATTGGAGTAACAGTAGTGCAGAATAGGGGGACAGGCAGGTAGTAATAGAAGGGGGGGGGGCAGGACGGGAGTAGTGGTGGGAAAAAGTGGGCAGTATGGGATCTCACCTTCTCTAATGCAGCTCCCGGGTCCCAGCCACCGTTGCTCCTTCCATGCAAGCTCACACAGGACGGACAGACAGCCTCAGGAGAAGTTATGGGTTCCGCTCCTCTGGTGTTCTCCGCGTAGTCCAGGGGAACATGGGCGCGGCCTGCGATCGGGTTGGGGGTGGGGCAGGGCTGCACCTCCGCACCAGGTGTACGTAAGGCTCTTTGTTTTCTGGCTGCCCGCAGCTGTGCCCTCCTCATCACTGGAGCTGTCTGTCCGAGTTCTCTTTGTGACAGTCCAGGGGCAAATGCAGGATTTTTAGGGGGGAGGGGGGGTTCCAGATATGAGAGAGAGGGAGAGAGATAGAAATAGAAGAGAGTGCACATATATAGAAACCTCCAACCCGTGTGTGTGTGTGATATATAAACACAGAACCAAGGAGACATGGGGAGTGAGGGGGGCATGGGGGGGGGGGGAAGAAAGAGGGAGTGAGACACAGACATGTTGAAAGAGAGACATACATGCTGAGAGACAGTTCTGGAAAGAGAGTAACTTGGGTGGGAGAAAGAGACAGGGACAAAGAGACACAAACATGGAAAGAGAAACGGACGTGGGGAGAGAGAGACAGACATGAGGTGGGATAGAAACACACATGGAGAGACACAGACACAGGGAAAGAGAGACAGACACAAGGAGGGATAAGACATGGAGAAGGAGACAGACATGGGGAGGGAGAGAGAGTGAAACACACACATGGGGAGGAAGCAGACATGGAGAGAGAGACACACAGGGAGAGATATACAGAGACGTGGAGACAGACACAGGGAGAGAGACAGACAGACATAGTGTTCACTCTAGGCTGTTTTAGCAGCGCGCCGCGCCCTGCCCGTTTTTTAACAGGCAAAACCCGCCCTGCCCCTTTTGCGGCGCCCTGCTAGAACAGCCGCCCGCTTCCTGCCCTCCCGGCATGTATAGATGCCGTGCGCATGCGCGCGGCATCCATTCACGCATTGGGAGAGGGCTGGGGGAAGCCCAGCACCGACGGAGGTGCTGGGCACGCCCCCAATAGTGACGTCGCCGGCCACAGACGCTCTCTATAGTAGCGTCTGTGGGCCGCACCGCCCCCTAAAATGACGGAGGCGTGGCCACGCCCCCTAATTTGCGTGGCCGCGCCCCCATTTCGGGCGCACGCGTGGCTTCGCAACGCGCGCGCACATGTGCCCCCGGAGTCCGGCGCCCTGCCCCTTTTCACTCCTAGAGTGAACACTACAGACAGACATACGGAGAGAGAGAGAGACGAACAGAGAGAGGAAGAAAGAGGAGTGACATGGGGAGGGAGGAGATATGGAGAGACAGACACAGTGACCAAGAGAGACAGACATGGGGAGGTAGAGATACAGGAAGAGAGAGAGAGAGAGAGACACGCACACACACACATTGGGAGGTAGGAGGAGACATGGAGAGATACAGACACAAGGAGAGACAGACAGACAGACATGGGGAGAAAGAGACCGAGACAGGGAGAGACAGAAACAGGGAGGGAGAGTGAGACTGAGGAAAATGGTATGTTAACCCAGTGGTTCTCAAACTGCCCTCAGGACCCCACACGGTTCACGTTTTCCATGTCACCCAGCAGCTGCACTGTGTATGACCAACTGTCACATTTTAAAAATCTACAGGTGACCTGCAAAACATGAACCGTGTGGGGTCCTGAGGACCGAGTATGAGAACCTGTGCCCCTATTCCAGGTGCTACAAGGGCAGCGTTTCCACAGCAGCTGTTAATACGTAGAGGTTAGTTACACCTGAAACAAAATACATGATCAAACAGCGACCAACAGAATATAAAAGAGATGGCATGGTTAATATATTAAAACACTTTCATATGGCAAATATCCCATGTATATCACAGAAATAGTAAAGTGACAATCAGCTTGCAATTAGCATTAAAATCACATATGTTTAAAAAGTAAATGAAGTAATATATAACAATTTATGCCCCTGTTCCAATAATACAGAATACTTTTCAATATACCTGTTCCTAGTATAGTCCCTGGGGGGTGATAGGCAGTCTATTGATGAGCACAAAATCAACAGCAGTGAATAGTTACCGCAGCTGATGGTAGGGTCACAATGGACAAGGTCGCATTCTGGCGGCCGGGATCCCGACGTCGGTATGCTGACTGCCAGGACCCCGGCCGCCAGTCAACCATACCCAATGCATTTGAATGACTACTTGTACCTGGTGTAGGATTGTGATCCTACCATCAGCTGCGGTAACTACTCAATGCTGTTGATTTTGTGCTCATCAATAGACTGCCTATCACCCCCCCAGGGACTATACTAGGAACAGGTATACTGAAATGTATTCTGTATTATTGGAACAGGGGCATAAACTGTAACATATTACTTCATCTACTTTTTAAACATATGTGATTTTAGCTCAGATTGAAAGCTGATTGTCACTTAACTATTTCTGTGATATACATGAGATATTTGCCAAATGAAAGTGTTTCAATATATTAACCATGCCAACTTTTATATTATTATATGTTATTCCAGTGCCGGATTAAGAGGGGACCCAGGGGGTAAGTACCCCGGGCCCTCCAGGTCTAAGCTGCTGTCCACTGACAATTCTACTGTCTACAGGCTCCACCGCCAGCAACAGCACTCCCAGCAGCAGCGGCAGCTGCTGGGAGAGTTGTGCCTGTGTCGGAGCCTGGAGAGAAATAGAATAATACCCTACGGCTACACCCTTGATGTTTCTACTGGAGGGCGGGTGACACGTGGAAACGCCCGGGATGCCCGCTGCCAGCAATACAGTCCCTTACAAGGCTGCGTGCTGTGGCCGGTGTCTAAGCCCCTGTCCCAGTACACAGGATTCATTAGAGTGGAGGAGGAGGCGAGGATTGACAGAAGTGTGCCCGCCTCCTCACTGCCCTGCGATCTGTCTCTGTCCCAAACTCCCATCGCAGCATCAGCTCCAGCTCGTGGTGTTAGGTGAGGGACTCTGAGGAGCAACAGCAGGTTAGATTAGAGTGGACTGATGGGGGAGAGTGCTGGGCACAGGCTGTACTGCACACACCCAGCTCAGACACTAACAAGTGCTTTGTTTAGTGTTTGGGACACTGGCTGCAATGTGCCAATGTGGCTGTGTGCATGTGTGAATGTGGCTGTGTGCATATGTGAATGTAGCTGTGTGCATTTGCGTGTGTGTGCATATGTGAATGTAGCTGTGTGCATTTGCGTGTGTGTGCATATGTGAAAGTGGCTGTGTGCATTTGCGTGTGTGTGCATATGTGAATGTAGCTGTGTGCATTTGCGTGTGTGTGCATATGTGAATATAGCTGTGTGCATTTGCGTGTGTGTGCATATGTGAATGTAGCTGTGTGCATTTGCGTGTGTGCATATGTGGATGTGTGCATTTGCGTGTGTGTGCATATGTGGATGTGGCTGTGTGTGGCTACGTTCTTTGCAGTTGGACCACACCTCTTTGTTGGTGTACTACATTTTTCAGTTATTTAAGGGGGGGTTACTGTTCGCACTGGGTATGTCTCGTAACAGCCCTGCCCCTGAGTCTGTGCCCACAGGCTTGATGGTCTCCCCTCCGTCTGCAGCGTTAGTGTCGAGTAGACGCGCTGCACAAAAGACAACTGGGGGTGGAGACATCCTCCAAGAAGGCACTGAGGAGCGGGACTCTGAAGGGGAATCATTAAACATATTTTATGAGGTGGGGGTGAGAGAAGGTTATTAAATCCTGACATCAGGGAAGGGGGCCCCCCTGTTTTTAGTGCCTCAGGACCCCTGAAGGCTTAATCCATTTATTCTATTGTGTGCTCTTTCATCATTTTTGGTAGGGGAGAGAGATAGAGACTGACATATGGAGGGAGAGAGGCATGGAGAGACAGACACCAGGAGAGACAGAAACAGGGAGAGACAGACATGCAGAGAGAGAGAGAGAGAGAGAGAGAGAAAGACACACAGACATGAAGAGAGTGATATGGGGAGGGAGACTGGTTCGGGAAGGGACTCAGAGAGAGGGACACAGAGAGAGGGAGAGAGACAGCTACACACATGGAGAGAGAGAGAAACAGGCATGAGGAGAAAAGACAGGGACTACTTACCCGATCAGCCATCCCCCCTCCAGCATGCCAGACACGGACCTGCTGCAGAAACACTTCCTCACCCGACCTGTGAACTCTCAAAGGCCCATCGGAACAGCCTGAGAGGAGCTGGCCGGGTGAAGTGACTCTGCAGCTCCCCCTACAGTTCAGTCAGCCCAGCCTCCACATAAGTGTAATGAGAATGTGCTGCAGCTGCACATTACAGACAGAGCCTGCCCTGCTGCCTTGAAGTTCTCCGTCTCCGGTAAACTTCGGGGGTGGGGGGTCACAATCGGCACCCCTTGGTGTAAGCTCGGGAGGGGGTTGGACATTGTTTGCGGCAGTCAGCCGGGGGGTGGATTGGGGGTGGATTGGTATTCTGACAGTACAATCCACCCCTGCTGCCACTGCCCAATCATTTAGTGACAGGGGAGTGCTCTCATATCTGAAAGCACGCCCCTTGTCAAAGCGGCACTCCTAGAGGTGCCGCTTGCAGGGCTTTTTGTAATGGGCTTTTACTGCCCGATACCTGGCCCCGCCCCCCGCTTCCGGCCCTCTCATATAGCCAGCGGGAGGCACCGAAAGCGCTGCCTCCGATTCATAAGTAAAACCGTTTTTTTATATATATAAAAATTTGATTAAAATAATATAAAGTTTAAGCACATACTTATGACACATCATATGTGTCATAAGTATATTCTTTCTATTATTTTAATCATTTATGACAGGGGAGGCACTGCCTCCCCTGACTGCACGTTCCTGGTACAACTGCATTTTTTAGGACACTGGTGAGTCTTTTTCTGAGGTCTGTGTACATTTTCGGTATCGCCTGCCTAGAGAAATGGAACCTAGATGGTATTTGGTACCGGGGACACAGTACCTCCAACAAGTCTCTAGTTGCCTCTGCAGTAATGATGGATACCAGAACCACGTTTCTCACCGCCCAGGATGCCAAGGCCTCAGTTATCCGCTTTGCAGCAGGATGACTGCTGTGATATTTCATCTTCCTCGCAAAGGACTGTTGGACAGTCAATTGCTTGGTGGAAGTAGTAAAAGTGGTCTTACGACTTCCCCTCTGGGATGACGATCGACTCCCAGCAGCAACAACAGCAGCGCCAGCAGCAGTAGGCGTTACACGCAAGGATGCATCGGAGGAATCCCAGGCAGGAGAGGACTCGTCAGAATTGCCAGTGACATGGCCTGCAGGACTATTGGCATTCCTGGGGAAGGAGGAAATTGACACTGAGGGAGTTGGTGGGGTGGTTTGCGTGAGCTTGGTTACAAGAGGAAGGGATTTACTGGTCAGTGGACTGCTTCCGCTGTCGCCCAAAGTTTTTGAACTTGTCACTGACTTATGATGAATGCGCTGCAGGTGACGTATAAGGGAGGATGTTCCGAGGTGGTTAACGTCCTTACCCCTACTTATTACAGCTTGACAAAGGCAACACACGGCTTGACAAATGTTGTCCGCATTTCTGTTGAAATACTTCCACACTGAAGAGCTGATTTTTTTGGTATTTTCACCAGGCATGTCAATGGCCATATTCCTCCCACGGACAACAGGTGTCTCCCCGGGTGCCTGACTTAAACAAACCACCTCACCATCAGAATCCTCCTTGTCAATTTCCTCCCCAGCGCCAGCAACACCCATATCCTCCTCATCCTGGTGTACTTCAACACTGACATCTTCAATCTGACTATCAGGAACTGGACTGCGGGTGCTCCTTCCAGCACTTGCAGGGGGCGTGCAAATGGTGGAAGGCGCATGCTCTTCACGTCCAGTGTTGGGAAGGTCAGGCATCGCAACCGACACAATTGGACTCTCCTTGTGGATTTGTGATTTCGAAGAACGCACAGTTCTTTGCTGTGCTTTTGCCAGCTTAAGTCTTTTCATTTTTCTAGCGAGAGGCTGAGTGCTTTCATCCTCATGTGAAGCTGAACCACTAGCCATGAACATAGGCCAGGGCCTCAGCCGTTCCTTGCCACTCCGTGTGGTAAATGGCATATTGGCAAGTTTACGCTTCTCCTCCGACGATTTTATTTTAGATTTTTGAGTCCTTTTTTTACTGATATTTGGTGTTTTGGATTTTACATGCTCTGTACTATGACATTGGGCATCGGCCTTGGCAGACGACGTTGATGGCATTTCATCGTCTCGGCCATGACTAGTGGCAGCAGCTTCAGCACGAGGTGGAAGTGGATCTTGATCTTTCCCTATTTTTGGAACCTCAACATTTTTGTTCTCCATATTTTAATAGGCACAACTAAAAGGCACCTCAGGTAAACAATGGAGATGGATGGATACTAGTATACTTATGGATGACGAGCGACTGCCGACACAGAGGTAGCTACAGCCGTGGACTACCGTACTGCGTCTGCTAGTATAGACTGGATGATAATGATATAAAAAATATATATATATCACTACTGCAGGACAGGTATATATTGTATAATGACGGACCTGCTGGACACTGTCAGCACTGCAGACTCCTAAACTACTAGTATGAAGAAGATAGAAAAAAAAAAACCACCACAGGTAGCTATACAATTATGGACGAGCGACTGCCAGTGCCGACACAGAGGTAGCTACAGCCGTGGACTACCGTACTGCGTCTGCTAGTATAGACTGGATGATAATGATATAAAAAATATATATATATCACTACTGCAGGACAGGTATATATTATATAATGACGGACCTGCTGGACACTGTCAGCACTGCAGACTCCTAAACTACTAGTATGAAGAAGATAGAAAAAAAAAACCCACCACAGGTAGGTATACAATTATGGACGAGCGACTGCCAGTGCCGACACAGAGGTAGCTACAGCCGTGGACTACCGTACTGCGTCTGCTAGTATAGACTGGATGATAATGATATAAAAATATATATATATCACTACTGCAGGACAGGTATATATTATATAATGACGGACCTGCTGGACACTGTCAGCACTGCAGACTCCTAAACTACTAGTATGAAGAAGATAGAAAAAAAAAAAAAACCACCACAGGTAGGTATACAATTATGGACGAGCGACTGCCAGTGCCGACACAGAGGTAGCTACAGCCGTGGACTACCGTACTGCGTCTGCTAGTATAGACTGGATGATAATGATATAAAAAATATATATATATCACTACTGCAGGACAGGTATATATTGTATAATGACGGACCTGCTGGACACTGTCAGCACTGCAGACTCCTAAACTACTAGTATGAAGAAGATAGAAAAAAAAAAACCACCACAGGTAGGTATACAATTATGGACGAGCGACTGCCAGTGCCGACACAGAGGTAGCTACAGCCGTGGACTACCGTACTGCGTCTGCTAGTATAGACTGGATGATAATGATATAAAAAATATATATATATCACTACTGCAGGACAGGTATATATTATATAATGACGGACCTGCTGGACACTGTCAGCACTGCAGACTCCTAAACTACTAGTATGAAGAAGATAGAAAAAAAAAAAACCACCACAGGTAGGTATACAATTATGGACGAGCGACTGCCAGTGCCGACACAGAGGTAGCTACAGCCGTGGACCTCCGTACTGCGTCTGCTAGTATAGACTGGATGATAATGATATAAAAAATATATATATATCACTACTGCAGGACAGGTATATATTATATAATGACGGACCTGCTGGACACTGTCAGCACTGCAGACTGCTAAACTACTAGTATGAAGAAGATAGAAAAAAAAACCCCACCACAGGTAGGTATACAATTATGGACGAGCGACTGCCGACACAGAGGTAGCTACAGCCGTGGACTACCGTACTGCGTCTGCTAGTATAGACTGGATGATAATGATATAAAAAATATATATATATCACTACTGCAGGACAGGTATATATTATATAATGACGGACCTGCTGGACACTGTCAGCACTGCAGACTCCTAAACTACTAGTATGAAGAAGATAGAAAAAAAAAAACCACCACAGGTAGGTATACAATTATGGACGAGCGACTGCCAGTGCCGACACAGAGGTAGCTACAGCCGTGGACTACCGTACTGCGTCTGCTAGTATAGACTGGATGATAATGATATAAAAAATATATATATATCACTACTGCAGGACAGGTATATATTGTATAATGACGGACCTGCTGGACACTGTCAGCACTGCAGACTCCTAAACTACTAGTATGAAGAAGATAGAAAAAAAAAAACCACCACAGGTAGGTATACAATTATGGACGAGCGACTGCCAGTGCCGACACAGAGGTAGCTACAGCCGTGGACTACCGTACTGCGTCTGCTAGTATAGACTGGATGATAATGATATAAAAAATATATATATATCACTACTGCAGGACAGGTATATATTATATAATGACGGACCTGCTGGACACTGTCAGCACTGCAGACTCCTAAACTACTAGTATGAAGAAGATAGAAAAAAAAAAAACCACCACAGGTAGGTATACAATTATGGACGAGCGACTGCCAGTGCCGACACAGAGGTAGCTACAGCCGTGGACCTCCGTACTGCGTCTGCTAGTATAGACTGGATGATAATGATATAAAAAATATATATATATCACTACTGCAGGACAGGTATATATTGTATAATGACGGACCTGCTGGACACTGTCAGCACTGCAGACTCCTAAACTACTAGTATGAAGAAGATAGAAAAAAAAAACCCACCACAGGTAGGTATACAATTATGGACGAGCGACTGCCAGTGCCGACACAGAGGTAGCTACAGCCGTGGACTACCGTACTGCGTCTGCTAGTATAGACTGGATGATAATGATATAAAAAATATATATATATCACTACTGCAGGACAGGTATATATTATATAATGACGGACCTGCTGGACACTGTCAGCACTGCAGACTCCTAAACTACTAGTATGAAGAAGATAGAAATATAATGAATGACGGACCTGCTGGACACTGTCAGCAGAATGAGTTTATAGAATAATAAAAAAAAAACACCACACGAGTGTTTAACTTTTTCAGGCAGACAATATACTGGTGGTCACTGCTGGTTAGTCACACTGGCACTCTGGCAGCAAAAGTGTGCACTGTTAAATATGTACTCCTGCTATAACTGCTCCCCAGTCTCCCCCACAATTAAGCTGTGTGAGCAGTGAGCACTACTCAGCACAGTCAGATATACATAGATGATATTATCATGCAGCACACTGAGGCTGAGCACAGATATGGTATGTGACTGTGTATCGTTTTTTTTCAGGCAGAGAACGGATTATATTAAATAATAAATAAAACTGGTGGTCACTAGTATAACTATCAGCAAAACTCTGCACTCTCTGAGTACTCCTAATGCTCCAGTAAATCAAGTGTCTCACTCTCTATCTAAACGGAGAGGACGCCAGCCACGTCCTCTCCCTATCAATCTCAATGCACGTGTGAAAATGGCGGCGACGCGCGGCTCCTTATATAGAATCCGAGTCTCGCGATAGAATACGAGCCTCGCGAGAATCCGACAGCGGGATGATGACGTTCGGGCGCGCTCGGGTTAGCCGAGCAAGGCGGGAAGATCCGAGTCTGCCTCGGACCCGTGTAAAAAGCGTGAAGTTTGGGGGGGTTCGGTTTCCGAGAAACCGAACCCGCTCATCACTAATTTGGATATTTATAAAATCCTTCGGGGGCCATACAAAAATTCTCAACTTAAAAAATGACCCTGCCCCCCAGTAGGTCTGCCCCTTAGAGGTACTGTGTGTGCGCGCCTGAGGCGCACGCGCGCCAAAAAACGAGTTTTATGGTAAGAACTTACCTTTGTTAAAACTCGGTACACTGGGCTCCACAAGGACAGACATTTGGGTGTAGAGTAGGATCTTGATCCGAAGCACTAACAGGCTCAAAAGCTTTGACCTTCTTCCCAAGATGCATAGCGCCGCCTCCTATATCACCCCGCCTCCGTGCACATGAGCTCAGTTTTGTTAACCAGCCCAATGCAGTAGCAAGTAAAAGAGACGACAGCTGCAAGTTGCCACAAACACCACACTCTCCCGACAGGAGAAAGTGTCAGCGGCTATAGCCACACCAACCCAAAGAAGCTAAGTGCGTCAGGGTGGGCGCCTTGTGGAGCCCAGTGTACCTCGCAGAAAGAGTTTTAACAAAGGTAAGTTCTTACCATAAAACTCATTTTATGCTGCGGGGTACACTGGGCTCCACAAGGATAGACATTGGGGATGTCCTAAAGCAGTTCCTTATGGGAGGGGACGCACTGAAGCGGGCACAAGAACCCGGCGTCCAAAGGAAGCATCCTGGGAAGCGGCAGTATCGAAGGCATAGAACCTTATGAACGTGTTCACTGAGGACCACGTAGCTGCCATGCCCAATTGTTCAAGGGTCGCACCACGGCGGGCCGCCCAAGAAGGTCCAACAGACCGAGTAGAATGGGCCGTGATGTGAGCAGGAGCTGACAGACCAGCCCTCACATAAGCATGTGCAATCACCATTCTAATCCATCTGTCCAAAGTCTGCTTGTGAGCAGGCCAGCCCCGATTGTGAAACCCAAACAGAATAAAGAGAGAATCAGATTTCCTAACAGAAGCAGTTCTCTCCACATAGATACGGAGAGCCCGTACCACATCCAAAGACAGCTCTTCGGGAGACAGATCAGGAGAGACAAAGGCCGGTACCACAATCTCCAGATTAAGGTGGAATGAAGAAACCACCTTAGGCAAATAACCGGGACGAGTCCTAAGAACCGCCCGGTCACGGTGAAATATCAGATATGGGGAACTTCAAGACAAGGCACCCAAATCCGACACTCTTCTAGCTGAAGCAATAGCCAGCAGAAACACCACCTTAAGGGAAAGCCACTTAAGATCAGCCGAACCGAGATGGTCAAACGGAGACTCTTGTAATGCCTCCAAAACCACCAAGTCCCAAGGAGCCACAGGCGGGACATAGGGAGGTTGGATACGCAACACACCCTGAGTAAAGGTATGCACATCAGGTAAGGTCACAATCTTTCTCTGAAACCACACCGACAAGGCAGATATTTGAACCTTGAGGGAGGCCAGACGCAGGTCTAAGTCCAGGCCCTGCTGAAGAAAGGCCAACAACCTGGCTGTACTAAACTTGGAAGCGTCATAATTGTTAGATGCGCACCAAACAAAGTAAGAATGCCAGACCCTATGGTAAATCCGAGCAGAAGCCGGATTCCGGGCCCGCAACATAGTTTGAATGACCGCCTCAGAAAACCCTTTAGCCGTCAAGACGGAAGCTTCAAGAGCCACGCCGTCAAAGACAGCCAGGCAAGGTTCTGGTAGACACAGGGGCCCTGAACGAGGAGGTCTGGGCATTGTGGAAGTAGAATTGGATGCTCTGACGATAGGCCTTGCAGGTCTGAGAACCAGTGCCGTCTGGGCCACGCTGGAGCTATGAGAAGCAGAATTCCTCTTTCTTGCTTGAACTTCCGAATTACCCTGGGCAGGAGAGACATCGGAGGGAACACGTACAGCAGTCGAAACCTCCACGACACTGCCAGTGCATCCACGAATGCTGCTTGAGGATCCCTTGTCCTTGTTCCGAAGACCGGAGCCTTGTGATTGTGTCGAGACGCCATCAGATCTACGTCTGGAAAGCCCCACTTTTCCACTAGGAGTTGAAACACTGCTGGATGGAGGCCCCACTCTCCAGCGTGTACGTCCTGACGACTGAGAAAGTCCGCTTCCCAATTCAGGACTCCCGGAATGAATATTGCCGATATGGCCGGTAGATGGCGCTCCGCCCATTGCAGAATCCGTGAGACTTCCTTCATTGCCAAACGGCTTCGAGTGCCGCCTTGATGATTTATTTAAGCCACTGCGGTGGCGTTGTCCGACTGTACTTGAACAGGACGATTCTGAATTAAATGCTGGGCCAGGTTCAACGAATTGAAGACCGCCCACAATTCCAGAATGTTGATCGAGAGGAGATCCACCGGCCCTGAAGGGAGTGTTGCTCCAGCACTGTGCCCCAATCTCTTAGACTGGTATCTGTCGTCAACAGGACCCAGTCGGATATCCAGAAGGGATGGCCCCTGCACAATCGTTGGTCCTGGAGCCACCAGTGCAGCAACAGTCAGACCTCCGGAGTCAATGAGATCATGTGAGACCTGATCCGGTGAGGCAGGCCGTCCCACTTGGCTAGAATGAGCCTCTGGAGAGGGCAAGAATGGTATTGAGCATACTCCACCATGTCGAATGCTGACACCATGAGGCCCAGCACCTGCATCGCCGAATGTATTGACACTTGCGGACGAGAAAGGAAGCAACGAATCCTGTCCTGTAGCTTCAGGACTTTCTCCTAGGACAAGAGCAACCGCTGGTTGTGAGTGTCCAATAGCGCTCCCAGGTGCACCATGCTCTGAGCAGGGACCAGGGAGGATTTCTTCCAGTTGATGAGCCACCCGTGGGCTTGTAGAAACCGGACAGTCATATCCAGATGACGTAGGAGAAGTTCTGGGGAATTTGCCAGGATCAACAATTCGTCCAGATACGGCAGTATCCTGACCCCTTGACGGCGGAGTACCACCGTCATCACCGCCATAACTTTGGTGAAGACTCGCAGAGCCGTAGTTAAACCAAAAGGTAACGCCCGAAACTGGTAATGGAGGTTGCCAATCGCAAACCTCAGGTATTGCTGATGTGACACTGATATAGGAATATGCAGGTAAGCATCCTGTATGTCCAGGGAGACCATATAATCCCCAGGTTCCAAGGCCAGAACTATAGAGCGAAGGGTTTCCATATGGAACTTGGAAACTTTCACAAACCTGTTCAATGCCTTGAGATTGAGAATGGGCCGAGAGGACCCATTCGGTTTCGGGACTAGAAACAGCGGAGAATAGTACCCCCGGCCCCTCTGAGCAAGAGGTACCTGTACTATGACTCCTGTATCCAGGAAGGTCTGTACCACCGAATGTAGAGTGTTTGCCTTTGTCTGGTCCAACGGGACGTCTGTCAGGCAAAATCGATGAGGGGGACGGTTTTTGAAGGCTATGGCGTAACCTCGAGTGACGACTTCCCGTACCCAGGCATCTGAAGTGGTCTTTAACCATTCCTGGGTATACCCTAGAAGCTGGCCCCCCCACCCTGGGATCCCCCGGGAGGAGGCCCGCCCCGTCATGCGGCAGGCTTATCGGTCTTGGAAGCTGGCTGACGGGCAGCCCAGGCTGTTTTGGGCTTTGGCTTACCAGGTTTGGAAGTGCGGGCCTGCTTGTGGTACGCCTGACCTTTTTCTTTACCTGAAGGATGAAAGGGGCGAAAGGGAGTACCTTTAGCCTTCGACACAGAAGGAGCGGTACTTGGCAGACAGGCAGTTTTGGCAGTAGCCAAGTCAGCCACAATCTTATTTAAGTCCTCACCAAACAGAATATCTCCCTTGAAAGGGAGTACCTCCAGGGTTTTTCTAGAGTCCAGATCCACAGACCAGGATCTCAGTCACAATATCCGGCGAGCCAGGACTGATGTAGTAGAGGCCTTGGCTGCTAGAATACCGGCATCAGAAGCCGCCTCTTTAATATAGTGAGAAGCTGTGACAATATATGACAAGCATTGTCTAGCATGGTCAGAAGAGATTTCAGCTTCCAACTCTAGGGCCCATGCTTCAATAGCCTCTGCAGCTCATGTTGCTGCAATAGTGGGCCTTTGTGCAGCATCCATGAGGGTGTAAATCGCTTTCAGACAACCCTCCACACGTTTATCCATAGGCTCTTTTAGAGACGTGACGGTAGTAACAGGTAGAGCTGAGGAAACCACCATCCTAGCCACATGTAAGTCTACTGGAGGAGGCGTTTCCCAATTTTTAGACAGCTCTGGCGCGAGGGGATAGCGAGCCAGCATCTTCTTTTGAGGCACAAACTTCTTTCCCGGGTTTCCCCAGGGTTCCTGACGTATATCCACTAGGTGGTCAGAGTGAGGTAAAACTTGTTTAACCACCTTCTGACGCTTGAACCTATCTGGTTTCTTAGGAGGGACGGATGGCTCGGGATCATCCGTAATCTGTAGAATCAACTTAATAGCCTCCAAAAGATCAGGAACATCCACATGTGAACTACCCTCCCCATCAGCAGTATCTGTGTCAGAATCTGTGGGGTCAGTGTAAGCGCCATCTACATCAGACGAGGTGTCAGTGACAGCAGTGGATTGTGAGGAGGTAATAGCTCGCTTAGAGGACCCCTTGGTCTTAGGCGAGCGAGGACTTTTTAGTAGTCAAGGACTGGTTCAACTTCTTCAATTGAGCAGACAAGTTACAGTATCTGCCCACGGCGGGTTAGCCGCGGGGACGACATACGGTTGAACCGGCATAGGAGGTCCCATAGGGGGTGTTAGTTTAGTAACTAGCGTATTTAGAAGCGTGGAGAAAGTAGCCCATGGTGGGTTATTATGGACCCCCGTTGCCACAGTCCCACTGGGGAGGCAAGGAACCCCCAGAACCAGAGCCCAAAGCTGCTATAGTCTCCTCATAGGGATCTGTGGCGTCAGCAAAACCGGCAGTGTGTTCAGCCCCAGAACCGTTACCTTCAGAAGCAGACATGATATAACTTGCAATGTCAGGTAACACAGTACAATTGTCAGCAGCACAATACCTCATGCCCAAACCCCTGCGCAGTGTAGTCAGCACAAGCAGAGATACAGGAGAGATATGGTGACTAAAATCACAGAGAAAATACGTATTAGAGTATATCTTGTGAATATCCTATATTATTATAAAACCTCACGCACCAAGCCCCCTCAGGTTATAGAATATAGGGATAGCAAGGTGAGTGAGAGACATGCAATGGAAATCACTCAGCAAGCTAATGCACACACATATAGTCACAGTTATACAATGCAGAGGTTATTACCAACAATAATACTGCACTGGACCAGCTTATATATATATAGCTCTATAATCAATAGATATAACACTGCACAGTAACATACCTCCCAACTGTCCCGATTTTCGCGGGACAGTCCCGTTTTTTGGGGACTGTCCCGCTGTCCCACCCGCGGGCCGCAGTGTCCCGCGGTGGGGGGGTCAGTTGGGAGGCTCTGTCAATCGCTGCTCTGCTTAGCAGAGCAGCGGTGAATAGACGCTGTGCGCATGCGCACAGCGTCTATTCAGTGGAGTCAGAGGGAGAGGGAGCATGCCAGCGGCTCACAGAGCGCTGGGCATGCCCCCTCAGTGACGAAAACGGGGGCGTGGCTTGCGATCGTGGGTCCTCCCGCGAAGCCACGCCCCCTTTTCATAGGCCACACCCCTTTTTCGGGAGCGCGCGAGGCTTCGCCGCGCAAGTGTCCCGCTCCACAGAACAGTAAAGTTGGGAGGTATGCAGTAAGAACTGGATGTATATCACAGGGTACTTGTACCAGAGAACCCTGACTAAATGCACTCCTTCTTAACTAACACTGTCTAATTGACATGTAGAATACTTAAGTGTCATGTAAAGTCACAGCGCTGACTACCAGGCGGCTTTACAAAGGAGGATTTTCCCAAGCAGTCCCAGGAACAGTGTAGCTGAGAGAAATGGCGCCCAAACACTGACAGGGAGTGAGGGAGAGACAGATATGCAGCTCCAGGGCGGGAACATTTACTGGAAATGGTGCCCTGGGGCTGGGGGAGGGGCTCCAGGTCTAAGACTTATTCCCTCTGCTGGCAAAACCACCGGGTTCTGCGGGCTACTTGTAAAAAGGTTTAGAGAGAAAACCTGACCTGCACCCATGCCCTGGTGATCTAGTGGGATCGCCTGTACTGCCACAGTGTCCACCCCCAGTGAGCGCGGCCCGCCTCCCACTTACCTCCTCCCGAAGTGCGGCCACGCGATCCCAGAGAGCCCCAGCCGTGTGTGACTGACTTGGAAGAAAACCGGAGCCTCCTGCTGTAGGTACCCGGCAACCAGGACGCGGGAGTGTACAGCGCCGCTGGGTGAGAGATGGAGCTGCAGCAGGCAATGTCTACTGACATCTAACACAATCTGTGCCTCTGCTGCAGCCCTTGTACTCTTTTTTTTCCTCAGAAACAGCTTTTTCTAGAGGTGCTGTTAGCAGCTCTTCCTGTTACATGCTTGCACTGCAAGCACCAACTATAAAACTGAGCTCCTGTGCACGGAGGCGGGGTGATATAGGAGGCGGCGCTTTGCATCTTGGGAAGAAGGTCAAAGCTTTTGAGCCTGTTGGTGCTTCGGATCAAGATCCTACTCTACACCCCAATGTCTATCCTTGTGGAGCCCAGTGCAGTGCCGTAACTAGGCATTTTAGCGCTGTGTGCAAGAAACAACATTGGCGCCGCCCCCCCCCATGTAAGATAGGGGCAGTGCGCGCTCAGGCGCGTGAAAAATATATAGGGGCGTGGCTTTATGGGGAAGGGGCGTGTCCACAAAATAATAGCAATTCATACTACGGTGCACAGTAGTCTCCATTATTATTTAAATTACGCTACACAGTAGCGCCACTACACCAGGTAGAGACCCTTTTATACATTACAGCAGACAGCGTCCTCCTTTTTACACATTACAGCAGGCAGTCCCCCTTTTTACACATTACGGCAGACAGCGTCCCCCTTTTTACACATTACGGCAGATGGTGTCCCCCTTTATACACATTGCAGACAGCGTCCCCCTTTTTACACATTGCGGCAGCCAGTCCCTCTTTTTACACATTGCGGCAGCCAGTCCCCCTTTTTACACATTGCGGCAGCCAGGCCCCCTTTTTACATATTACGGCAGATAGTGTACCCCTTTTTACACATTGCGGCAGCCAGTCCCCCTTTTTACACATTGCGGCAGCCAGTCCCCCTTTTTACACATTGCAGCAGCCAGGCCCCCTTTTTACATATTACGGCAGATGGTGTACCCCTTTTTACACATTGCGGCAGCCAGTCCCCCTTTTTACACATTGCGGCAGCCAGTCCCCCTTTTTACACATTGCGGCAGCCAGGCCCCCTTTTTACATATTACGGCAGATGGTGTACCCCTTTTTACACATTGCGGCAGCCAGTCCCCCTTTTTACACATTGCGGCAGCCAGTCCCCCTTTTTACACATTGCGGCAGGCAGTCCCCCTTTTTACACATTGCGGCAGCCAGTCCCCCTTTTTACACATTGCGGCAGCCAGGCCCCCTTTTTACACATTGCGGCAGCCAGGCCCCCTTTTTACACATTATGGCAGACGGTGTCCGAGAGAGAGAGACAGAGAAAGAAAGAGAGAGAGAGAGAGAGAGAGAGAGAGAGAGACTTACCATCTCCCCGCTGACAGGCTCCTTGTGCAGTTCCCTCGGTTCAGGCAGGTGAGAAGGAGGAGGAGGGAGGGGGACTGGAGCCGCAGCAACGCTATGTAATTGGTAGTAAGCGCCGCTGTAGCAGTCCCCTCTTCTTCCGTATTGGCTGCCCGGCGCTGCTGTGGATGCTGGGATGGAGGAACCACATCCCTCCCCCCCCTCCCTCCTCCTCCTTCTCACCTGCCCGGCGCTGCTCTCTTCTCCCTCCACTGCGCGGCGGCGCACAGCACAGAACAGGCGGCATGTAATGAGTCAATTTGACTCATTACATGCCGCTGGCCGTGCGCCCTCAGGGCAACTGCGCTGTGTGCCAAGCCCACTTGGCACACACGTAGTTACGGCCCTGGCCCAGTGTACCCCCACATATGCCCCCAATAGTGCAGTTCCAGATCCAAAATTGCCCCCACAGTGCCAGATCCACAATTGCATCCACAGTGCCAGATCCACAATTGCACCCACAGTGTCAGGTATACAAATGCCCCCACAGTGCCAGATCCACAAATGCACCCACAGTGTCAGGTATACAAATGCCCCCACAGTGCCAGATCCACAATTGCCCCCACAGTGCCAGGTATACAAATGTCCCCACAGTGCCAGATCCACAATTGCCCCCACAGTGTCAGGTATACAAATGCCCTCACAGTGTCAGGTATACAAATGCCCCCACAGTGCCAGATCCACAATTGCACCCACAGTGTCAGGTATACAAATGCCCTCACAGTGTCAGGTATACAAATGCCCCCACAGTGCCAGATCCACAATTGCACCCACAGTGTCAGGTATACAAATGCCCTCACAGTGTCAGGTATACAAATGCCCCCACAGTGCCAGATCCACAATTGCACCCACAGTGTCAGGTATACAAATGCCCTCACAGTGTCAGGTATACAAATGCCCCCACAGTGCCAGATCCACAATTGCCCCCACAGTGCCAGGTATACAAATGCCCCCACAGTGCCAGGTATACAAATGCTCCCACAGTGCCAGGTATACAAATGCCCCCACAGTGCCAGGTATACAAATGCCCCCACAGTGCAAGGTATACAAATGCCCCCACAGTACCAGGTATACAAATGCCCCCACAGTGCCAGATCCACAAATGCCCCCCCCAGTGCCCCCCCCACCCTACTTTGCTGCTCACCACTGCTGCTGCTGCTCCATCCGGCGGGTGTCAGGGGGACAGGACAAGGAGGAGAGCGCGGCTATGTCGGGCGGCGGCGGCGTGTAGGAACTCAAACCAGCCGCCGGGTTGTGAGCCAATCAGAGCTCGCGGACCGGCAGCGGCGACTCCTGATTGGCTGCCGGTCCACGAGCTCTGATTGGCTCACGAACCGGCGGCTGGTTTGAGATCTTACCTGCCGCCAGACATAGTAGCTGCGCTCTCCTCCCTGACAGCTGAGACATGCTGCCGCCGGACTGTGCAGCAGCGTGTCTCACTGACACAAGCGGGTGGGCCGGAACCAATGGTTTTGCGGGCCTTGTACGGCCGGAGGTTCCCCACCCCTGGTTTAGAGCCTAGTATTCACACTCTCTCTAGTTGAATATATTTGAACACAGTTATGGTCATTAGTCAATGTTTGAAGAAAAACACTATGGTGTCTCTAAGATAATAATTGCTAAATTACCAAAAGATCATTTGACCAATTAAGTGCAGGGGCGGATCTAGACTTCTCCTATAGGGGGGCGGTTTTAAAATTAATCTGGACTCCTCCCCCTTCCAGTCCGCTAGGCCGTAGTGATACACAATACATACACTACTAACACACACACATGCACACACACAGACACTAGTGATACACCAAACATACACTACTAACACACACACACACACACACACACACACACACACACACACACACACACACACACACACACACACACTAGTGATACACCACACACACACACACACACTAGTGATACACTAAATACACTACTATAACACACACACACACACACACACACACACACACACACACTATTGATACACCATACATACACTACTAACACACAGACACTAGTGATACACCATACATACACTACTAACACACACACACACACACACACACACACACACACACACACACACACACACACACACACTCACGTGATACACGGCATACACAACCCCTAGCATACACAACCCCTAGTAACACTCCATGCACATAGACACTAGTGATGTACCATACAGTACATACACAGACACAATAGGATACAGTAGAGTCCCGTCCACCCAGCGCTCCTCCATGTGCCGGGACAGGCCGCCTGTCTCTGCTGCCCTGTCTCGCTGCAGGACAGAACTCTCCACACCAGCCAATCGCCCCCCCCCCCCCTCCTCTCCCTGCCCCTCACCTGTTGTGCGTCCTTGCGGTTCCTGATCTGACAGACATGGCGGCGGCAGCTCCTCCGCAGCTGAAGGAGCGAACTAGGCTGCGGTGCGGGGAGTTGTGCTGCTGCTGCCACTGGTAGCTGGGGCACACTGGGTGGTCCAGCCCAGCGCCGTGTCAGTTGCCCTGTCAATGCGGCCAGATCCCGGCCGTCACACTCAACTTCCCCCATCTCTGCTGCCCGCAGGAACAGACCGAGTAGAATGGGCCGTGATGTGAGCAGGAGCTGACAGACCAGCCCTCACATAAGCATGTGCAATCACCATTCTAATCCATCTGTCCAAAGTCTGCTTGTGAGCAGGCCAGCCCCGATTGTGAAACCCAAACAGAATAAAGAGAGAATCAGATTTCCTAACAGAAGCAGTTCTCTCCACATAGATACGGAGAGCCCGTACCACATCCAAAGACAGCTCTTCGGGAGACAGATCAGGAGAGACAAAGGCCGGTACCACAATCTCCAGATTAAGGTGGAATGAAGAAACCACCTTAGGCAAATAACCGGGACGAGTCCTAAGAACCGCCCGGTCACGGTGAAATATCAGATATGGGGAACTTCAAGACAAGGCACCCAAATCCGACACTCTTCTAGCTGAAGCAATAGCCAGCAGAAACACCACCTTAAGGGAAAGCCACTTAAGATCAGCCGAACCGAGATGGTCAAACGGAGACTCTTGTAATGCCTCCAAAACCACCAAGTCCCAAGGAGCCACAGGCGGGACATAGGGAGGTTGGATACGCAACACACCCTGAGTAAAGGTATGCACATCAGGTAAGGTCACAATCTTTCTCTGAAACCACACCGACAAGGCAGATATTTGAACCTTGAGGGAGGCCAGACGCAGGTCTAAGTCCAGGCCCTGCTGAAGAAAGGCCAACAACCTGGCTGTACTAAACTTGGAAGCGTCATAATTGTTAGATGCGCACCAAACAAAGTAAGAATGCCAGACCCTATGGTAAATCCGAGCAGAAGCCGGATTCCGGGCCCGCAACATAGTTTGAATGACCGCCTCAGAAAACCCTTTAGCCGTCAAGACGGAAGCTTCAAGAGCCACGCCGTCAAAGACAGCCAGGCTAGGTTCTGGTAGACACAGGGGCCCTGAACGAGGAGGTCTGGGCATTGTGGAAGTAGAATTGGATGCTCTGACGATAGGCCTTGCAGGTCTGAGAACCAGTGCCGTCTGGGCCACGCTGGAGCTATGAGAAGCAGAATTCCTCTTTCTTGCTTGAACTTCCGAATTACCCTGGGCAGGAGAGACATCGGAGGGAACACGTACAGCAGTCGAAACCTCCACGACACTGCCAGTGCATCCACGAATGCTGCTTGAGGATCCCTTGTCCTTGTTCCGAAGACCGGAGCCTTGTGATTGTGTCGAGACGCCATCAGATCTACGTCTGGAAAGCCCCACTTTTCCACTAGGAGTTGAAACACTGCTGGATGGAGGCCCCACTCTCCAGCGTGTACGTCCTGACGACTGAGAAAGTCCGCTTCCCAATTCAGGACTCCCGGAATGAATATTGCCGATATGGCCGGTAGATGGCGCTCCGCCCATTGCAGAATCCGTGAGACTTCCTTCATTGCCAAACGGCTTCGAGTGCCGCCTTGATGATTTATTTAAGCCACTGCGGTGGCGTTGTCCGACTGTACTTGAACAGGACGATTCTGAATTAAATGCTGGGCCAGGTTCAACGAATTGAAGACCGCCCACAATTCCAGAATGTTGATCGAGAGGAGATCCACCGGCCCTGAAGGGAGTGTTGCTCCAGCACCGTGCCCCAATCTCTTAGACTGGTATCTGTCGTCAACAGGACCCAGTCGGATATCCAGAAGGGATGGCCCCTGCACAATCGTTGGTCCTGGAGCCACCAGTGCAGCAACAGTCAGACCTCTGGAGTCAATGAGATCATGTGAGACCTGATCCGGTGAGGCAGGCCGTCCCACTTGGCTAGAATGAGCCTCTGGAGAGGGCAAGAATGGTATTGAGCATACTCCACCATGTCGAATGCTGACACCATGAGGCCCAGCACCTGCATCGCCGAATGTATTGACACTTGCGGACGAGAAAGGAAGCAACGAATCCTGTCCTGTAGCTTCAGGACTTTCTCCTAGGACAAGAGCAACCGCTGGTTGTGAGTGTCCAATAGCGCTCCCAGGTGCACCATGCTCTGAGCAGGGACCAGGGAGGATTTCTTCCAGTTGATGAGCCACCCGTGGGCTTGTAGAAACCGGACAGTCATATCCAGATGACGTAGGAGAAGTTCTGGGGAATTTGCCAGGATCAACAATTCGTCCAGATACGGCAGTATCCTGACCCCTTGACGGCGGAGTACCACCGTCATCACCGCCATAACTTTGGTGAAGACTCGCAGAGCCGTAGTTAAACCAAAAGGTAACGCCCGAAACTGGTAATGGAGGTTGCCAATCGCAAACCTCAGGTATTGCTGATGTGACACTGATATAGGAATATGCAGGTAAGCATCCTGTATGTCCAGGGAGACCATATAATCCCCAGGCCAGAACTATAGAGCGAAGGGTTTCCATATGGAACTTGGAAACTTTCACAAACCTGTTCAATGCCTTGAGATTGAGAATGGGCCGAGAGGACCCATTCGGTTTCGGGACTAGAAACAGCGGAGAATAGTACCCCCGGCCCCTCTGAGCAAGAGGTACCTGTACTATGACTCCTGTATCCAGGAAGGTCTGTACCACCGAATGTAGAGTGTTTGCCTTTGTCTGGTCCAACGGGACGTCTGTCAGGCAAAATCGATGAGGGGGACGGTTTTTGAAGGCTATGGCGTAACCTCGAGTGACGACTTCCCGTACCCAGGCATCTGAAGTGGTCTTTAACCATTCCTTGGTATACCCTAGAAGCTGGCCCCCCCACCCTGGGATCCCCCAGGAGGAGGCCCGCCCCGTCATGCGGCAGGCTTATCGGTCTTGGAAGCTGGCTGACGGGCAGCCCAGGCTGTTTTGGGCTTCGGCTTACCAGGTTTGGAAGTGCGGGCCTGCTTGTGGTACGCCTGACCTTTTTCTTTACCTGAAGGATGAAAGGGGCGAAAGGGAGTACCTTTAGCCTTCGACACAGAAGGAGCGGTACTTGGCAGACAGGCAGTTTTGGCAGTAGCCAAGTCAGCCACAATCTTATTTAAGTCCTCACCAAACAGAATATCTCCCTTGAAAGGGAGTACCTCCAGGGTTTTTCTACAGTCCAGATCCACAGACCAGGATCTCAGTCACAATATCCGGCGAGCCAGGACTGATGTAGTAGAGGCCTTGGCTGCTAGAATACCGGCATCAGAAGCCGCCTCTTTAATATAGTGAGAAGCTGTGACAATATATGACAAGCATTGTCTAGCATGGTCAGAAGAGATTTCAGCTTCCAACTCTAGGGCCCATGCTTCAATAGCCTCTGCAGCTCATGTTGCTGCAATAGTGTGCCTTTGTGCAGCATCCATGAGGGTGTAAATCGCTTTCAGACAACCCTCCACACGTTTATCCATAGGCTCTTTTAGAGACGTGACGGTAGTAACAGGTAGAGCTGAGGAAACCACCATCCTAGCCACATGTAAGTCTACTGGAGGAGGCGTTTCCCAATTTTTAGACAGCTCTGGCGCGAGGGGATAGCGAGCCAGCATCTTCTTTTGAGGCACAAACTTCTTTCCCGGGTTTCCCCAGGGTTCCTGACGTATATCCACTAGGTGGTCAGAGTGAGGTAAAACTTGTTTAACCACCTTCTGACGCTTGAACCTATCTGGTTTCTTAGGAGGGACGGATGGCTCGGGATCATCCGTAATCTGTAGAATCAACTTAATAGCCTCCAAAAGATCAGGAACATCCACATGTGAACTACCCTCCCCATCAGCAGTATCTGTGTCAGAATCTGTGGGGTCAGTGTAAGCGCCATCTACATCAGACGAGGTGTCAGTGACAGCAGTGGATTGTGAGGAGGTAATAGCTCGCTTAGAGGACCCCTTGGTCTTAGGCGAGCGAGGACTTTTTAGTAGTCAAGGACTGGTTCAACTTCTTCAATTGAGCAGACAAGTTACAGTATCTGCCCACGGCGGGTTAGCCGCGGGGACGACATACGGTTGAACCGGCATAGGAGGTCCCATAGGGGGTGTTAGTTTAGTAACTAGCGTATTTAGAAGCGTGGAGAAAGTAGCCCATGGTGGGTTATTATGGACCCCCGTTGCCACAGTCCCACTGGGGAGGCAAGGAACCCCCAGAACCAGAGCCCAAAGCTGCTATAGTCTCCTCATAGGGATCTGTGGCGTCAGCAAAACCGGCAGTGTGTTCAGCCCCAGAACCGTTACCTTCAGAAGCAGACATGATATAACTTGCAATGTCAGGTAACACAGTACAATTGTCAGCAGCACAATACCTCATGCCCAAACCCCTGCGCAGTGTAGTCAGCACAAGCAGAGATACAGGAGAGATATGGTGACTAAAATCACAGAGAAAATACGTATTAGAGTATATCTTGTGAATATCCTATATTATTATAAAACCTCACGCACCAAGCCCCCTCAGGTTATAGAATATAGGGATAGCAAGGTGAGTGAGAGACATGCAATGGAAATCACTCAGCAAGCTAATGCACACACATATAGTCACAGTTATACAATGCAGAGGTTATTACCAACAATAATACTGCACTGGACCAGCTTATATATATATAGCTCTATAATCAATAGATATAACACTGCACAGTAACATACCTCCCAACTGTTCCGATTTTCGCGGGACAGTCCCGTTTTTTGGGGACTGTCCCGCTGTCCCACCCGCGGGCCGCAGTGTCCCGCGGTGGGGGGGTCAGTTGGGAGGCTCTGTCAATCGCTGCTCTGCTTAGCAGAGCAGCGGTGAATAGACGCTGTGCGCATGCGCACAGCGTCTATTCAGTGGAGTCAGAGGGAGAGGGAGCATGCCAGCGGCTCACAGAGCGCTGGGCATGCCCCCTCAGTGACGAAAACGGGGGCGTGGCTCGCGATCGTGGGTCCTCCCGCGAAGCCACGCCCCCTTTTCATAGACCACACCCCTTTTTTGGGAGCGCGCGAGGCTTCGCCGCGCAAGTGTCCCACTCCACAGAACAGTAAAGTTGGGAGGTATGCAGTAAGAACTGGATGTATATCACAGGGTACTTGTACCAGAGAACCCTGACTAAATGCACTCCTTCTTAACTAACACTGTCTAATTGACATGTAGAATACTTAAGTGTCATGTAAAGTCACAGCGCTGACTACCAGGCGGCTTTACAAAGGAGGATTTGCCCAAGCAGTCCCAGGAACAGTGTAGCTGAGAGAAATGGCGCCCAAACACTGACAGGGAGTGAGGGAGAGACAGATATGCAGCTCCAGGGCGGGAACATTTACTGGAAATGGTGCCCTGGGGCTGGGGGAGGAGCTCCAGGTCTAAGACTTATTCCCTCTGCTGGCAAAACCACCGGGTTCTGCGGGCTACTTGTAAAAAGGTTTAGAGAGAAAACCTGACCTGCACCCATGCCCTGGTGATCTAGTGGGATCGCCTGTACTGCCACAGTGTCCACCCCCAGTGAGCGCGGCCCGCCTCCCACTTACCTCCTCCCGAAGTGCGGCCACGCGATCCCAGAGAGCCCCAGCCGTGTGTGACTGACTTGGAAGAAAACCGGAGCCTCCTGCTGTAGGTACCCGGCAACCAGGACGCGGGAGTGTACAGCGCCGCTGGGTGAGAGATGGAGCTGCAGCAGGCAATGTCTACTGACATCTAACACAATCTGTGCCTCTGCTGCAGCCCTTGTACTCTTTTTTTTCCTCAGAAACAGCTTTTTCTAGAGGTGCTGTTAGCAGCTCTTCCTGTTACATGCTTGCACTGCAAGCACCAACTATAAAACTGAGCTCCTGTGCACGGAGGCGGGGTGATATAGGAGGCGGCGCTATGCATCTTGGGAAGAAGGTCAAAGCTTTTGAGCCTGTTGGTGCTTCGGATCAAGATCCTACTCTACACCCCAATGTCTATCCTTGTGGAGCCCAGTGCAGTGCCGTAACTAGGCATTTTAGCGCTGTGTGCAAGAAACAACATTGGCGCCCCCCCATGTAAGATAGGGGCAGTGCGCGCTCAGGCGCGTGAAAAATATATAGGGGCGTGGCTTTATGGGGAAGGGGCGTGTCCACAAAATAATAGCAATTCATACTACGGTGCACAGTAGTCTCCATTATTATTTAAATTACGCTACACAGTAGCGCCACTACACCAGGTAGAGACCCTTTTATACATTACAGCAGACAGCGTCCTCCTTTTTACACATTACAGCAGGCAGTCCCCCTTTTTACACATTACGGCAGACAGCGTCCCCCTTTTTTACACAATACGGCAGATGGTGTCCCCCTTTATACACATTGCAGACAGCGTCCCCCTTTTTACACATTGCGGCAGCCAGTCCCTCTTTTTACACATTGCGGCAGCCAGTCCCCCTTTTTAAACATTGCGGCAGCCAGGACCCCTTTTTACACATTGCGGCAGCCAGTCCCCCTTTTTACACATTGCGGCAGCCAGGCCCCCTTTTTACATATTACGGCAGATGGTGTACCCCTTTTTACACATTGCGGCAGCCAGTACCCCTTTTTACACATTGCGGCAGCCAGTCCCCCTTTTTACACATTGCGGCAGCCAGGCCCCCTTTTTACATATTACGGCAGATGGTGTACCCCTTTTTACACATTGCGGCAGCCAGTCCCCCTTTTTACACATTGCGGCAGCCAGTCCCCCTTTTTACACATTGCGGCAGCCAGGCCCCCTTTTTACATATTACGGCAGATGGTGTACCCCTTTTTACACATTGCGGCAGCCAGTCCCCCTTTTTACACATTGCGGCAGCCAGTCCCCCTTTTTACACATTGCGGCAGGCAGTCCCCCTTTTTACACATTGCGGCAGCCAGTCCCCCTTTTTACACATTGCGGCAGCCAGGCCCCCTTTTTACACATTGCGGCAGCCAGTCCCCCTTTTTACACATTGCGGCAGGCAGTCCCCCTTTTTACACATTGCGGCAGCCAGTCCCCCTTTTTACACATTGCGGCAGCCAGGCCCCCTTTTTACACATTGCGGCAGCCAGGCCCCCTTTTTACACATTATGGCAGACGGTGTCCGAGAGAGAGAGACAGAGAAAGAAAGAGAGAGAGAGAGAGAGAGAGAGAGATACTTACCATCTCCCCGCTGATAGGCTCCTTGTGCAGTTCCCTCGGTTCAGGCAGGTGAGAAGGAGGAGGAGGGAGGGGGACTGGAGCCGCAGCAACGCTATGTAATTGGTAGTAAGCGCCGCTGCAGCAGTCCCCTCTTCTTCCGTATTGGCTGCCCGGCGCTGCTGTGGATGCTGGGATGGAGGAACCACATCCCAGCATCCACAGCAGCGCCAGGCAGCCAATACGGAAGGAGAGGGGGCTGCTGCAGCGGCGCTTACTACCAATGAAATAGCGCTGCTGCGGCTCCAGTCCCCCTCCCTCCTCCTCCTTCTCACCTGCCCAGCGCTGCTCTCTTCTCCCTCCACTGCGCGGCGGCGCACAGCACAGAACAGGCAGCATGTAATGAGTCAATTTGACTCATTACATGCCGCTGTCCGTGCGCCCTCAGGGCAACTGCGCTGTGTGCCAAGCCCACTTGGCACACACGTAGTTACGGCCCTGGCCCAGTGTACCCCCACATATGCCCCCAATAGTGCAGTTCCAGATCCAAAATTGCCCCCACAGTGCCAGATCCACAATTGCATCCACAGTGCCAGATCCACAAATGCACCCACAGTGTCAGGTATACAAATGCCCCCACAGTGCCAGATCCACAATTGCCCCCACAGTGCCAGGTATACAAATGTCCCCACAGTGCCAGATCCACAATTGCCCCCACAGTGTCAGGTATACAAATGCCCTCACAGTGTCAGGTATACAAATGCCCCCACAGTGCCAGATCCACAATTGCACCCACAGTGTCAGGTATACAAATGCCCTCACAGTGTCAGGTATACAAATGCCCCCACAGTGCCAGATCCACAATTGCACCCACAGTGTCAGGTATACAAATGCCCCCACAGTGCCAGATCCACAATTGCACCCACAGTGTCAGGTATACAAATGCCCTCACAGTGTCAGGTATACAAATGCCCCCACAGTGCCAGATCCACAATTGCACCCACAGTGTCAGGTATACAAATGCCCTCACAGTGTCAGGTATACAAATGCCCCCACAGTGCCAGATCCACAATTGCCCCCACAGTGCCAGGTATACAAATGCCCCCACAGTGCCAGGTATACAAATGCTCCCACAGTGCCAGGTATACAAATGCCCCCACAGTGCCAGGTATACAAATGCCCCCACAGTGCCAGGTATACAAATGCCCCCACAGTACCAGGTATACAAATGCCCCCACAGTGCCAGATCCACAAATGCCCCCCCCAGTGCCCCCCCCACCCTACTTTGCTGCTCACCACTGCTGCTGCTGCTGCTCCATCCGGCGGGTGTCAGGGGGACAGGACAAGGAGGAGAGCGCGGCTATGTCGGGCGGCGGCGGCGTGTAGGAACTCAAACCAGCCGCCGGGTTGTGAGCCAATCAGAGCTCGCGGACCGGCAGCGGCGACTCCTGATTGGCTGCCGGTCCACGAGCTCTGATTGGCTCACGAACCGGCGGCTGGTTTGAGATCTTACCTGCCGCCAGACATAGTAGCTGCGCTCTCCTCCCTGACAGCTGAGACATGCTGCCGCCGGACTGTGCAGCAGCGTGTCTCACTGACACAAGCGGGTGGGCCGGAACCAATGGTTTTGCGGGCCTTGTACGGCCGGAGGTTCCCCACCCCTGGTTTAGAGCCTAGTATTCACACTCTCTCTAGTTGAATATATTTGAACACAGTTATGGTCATTAGTGAATGTTTGAAGAAAAACACTATGGTGTCTCTAAGATAATAATTGCTAAATTACCAAAAGATCATTTGACCAATTAAGTGCAGGGGCGGATCTAGACTTCTCCTATAGGGGGGCGGTTTTAAAATTAATCTGGACTCCTCCCCCTTCCAGTCCGCTAGGCCGTAGTGATACACAATACATACACTACTAACACACACACATGCACACACACACACAGACACTAGTGATACACCAAACATACACTACTAACACACACACACACACACACACACACACTAGTGATACACCACACACACACACACACTAGTGATACACTAAATACACTACTATAACACACACACACACACACACACACACACACACACACACACACACACACACACTATTGATACACCATACATACACTACTAACACACAGACACTAGTGATACACCATACATACACTACTAACACACACACACACACACACACACACACACACACACACACACACACACACACACACACACTCACGTGATACACGGCATACACAACCCCTAGCATACACAACCCCTAGTAACACTCCATGCACATAGACACTAGTGATGTACCATACAGTACATACACAGACACAATAGGATACAGTAGAGTCCCGTCCACCCAGCGCTCCTCCATGTGCCGGGACAGGCCGCCTGTCTCTGCTGCCCTGTCTCGCCGCAGGACAGAACTCTCCACACCAGCCAATCGCCCCCCCCCCCCTCCTCTCCCCGCCCCTCACCTGTTGTGCGTCCTTGCGGTTCCTGATCTGACAGACATGGCGGCGGCAGCTCCTCCGCAGCTGAAGGAGCGAACTAGGCTGCGGTGCGGGGAGTTGTGCTGCTGCTGCCACTGGTAGCTGGGGCACACTGGGTGGTCCAGCCCAGCGCCGTGTCAGTTGCCCTGTCAATGCGGCCAGATCCCGGCCGTCACACTCAACTTCCCCCATCTCTGCTGCCCGCAGGAACAAGTGGGCGGGTCTAGGTCGCTGAGTTACAGGGGGCGATCGCCCTCATCGCCCCCTGCTGGATCCGCCACTGATTAAGTGATGATTGAATTGATTTACAATTGTTGAGTAGTTTCTTTAATTTGGGTGCAGGAAAGTAGGTTGTGCAATTTATAAGGGAAAAACACTGTTGTTAGCAAAAAATGCAACATCAGAAACATGTACGCAAAAATTGTGATAATTAGGATGGTTTTCGCATTATTTGCACATTTCACAAGGCCACCTTCTTTTTGTTAAATTAAATTAGTGTTGCAGTTTTTCCGTTTGGGCGTGCTTTCATAATTTTGCTTTTGCTCCCAATTTTTGCTAATTTGTAATTTTTGCAATCCTTACTGAATTTGCCCCAGTATACAGAACTTATTTCCTAGCCCATTTGATCAGTGTACTTAATGTTCAGTCATTTAATTTAACCACCTTATATAATTGTCTGTCCGGTCAGCAATGTCCCTTTTTCAATCACATGAATCATTGATGTAATAATATGATACCAGTAGTGTTGTTTCTTTCCAAGTAACCACCAACTAAAAACTGGAGTTGAACTTGAATATGGAATGGCTGTAGGAGACCAAGGGGTATATTGAATTGAAGTCGAAAACTGCCGTCTGTCAAAAACACGGCAGTTTTCGACTTTTCAAGCTCGAATCCTGATTCGACCTATTCAATATTTCCCTAAATTTTTCGACAAGTCGATAAATTCGACTTGTCGAAAAGCACGTGGATCGGCGGAATAGCTGCCGATCCACGTGCTTGTGTCGAAAACGGGGCCAAATCCGACAGGTTTTGGCCCCCTTTTCGACCATCTCAGTCCAACATCAAAATGATGTCGGACTGAGATGCGGACCCAGAGGAGGCGAGGGGGGGTGGGAGACGGGGGACAGCCGGCGGGCATACAGGGAGATCAGCGCTACAGTAGCGCTGCAGCTGGATGTCACTCACCCGCCCGACAACACGGCAGCTTCCACCCGGCTCCAGCACGCTGCTGGAGCCGGGTGGAAACTGCCGTGAGGTCGAGCGGCTGAGTGACATCCAGCTGCAGTGCTACTGTAGCGCTGATCTTCCCTGTCTGGCCGCCGGTTGTCCCCCGCTGTTCTCCCCGCGGCTCGCCCCCCTTCTCCTCCTCTGCGTCCCATCTAAATTCGACTTGAAAAAGTCAAATTAATATGGGATTGAATAGGGGTTGTCGGATCCATTCTGACAAATACATGTCGGGATGGATCCAACTTTAATTGAATATACCCCCAAAAGAGGATATGCTACAAGTGTTAATAATGGGCCTAATTCAGACCTGATCGTAGATGTGCTAAATTTAGCACATCTACGATCAGCTTCCCCGCCGCACAAGTACAAAAGCATTGCACAGCGGCGCAATCAGATCTGAATTAGGCCCAATGTCAGGCCGAGATTTGCTGCTAAGCTGCCCTACTCTGCGGCTGCCAAGTTTTTGCAAGGATGCACTACAGATTTTGGAATACTTTTGCAAAATGACCCCACCCATGCAAGAAATGAAATGAAAAGCAACTATAGGGGAGGTCAGTGCAAGCTATCTGTCAGACAGAGAGGTCGTAGAGTCACGAAAGTTTGTAATGATTGCCACTATAGTTACCTATTATACAGCTAGCACTGCTGTGAAACTACATAGTCCAGCATGCCCTGCTACAGTCTATGGGGGTCATTCTGAGTTGATCGCTCGCTAGCTAGTTTTAGCAGCCGTGCAAACGCTATGCCGCCGCCCACTGGGGAGTGTATTTTAGCTTAGCAGAAGTGCGAGCGCATGTGCAGCCGAGCTCTGCAAAAACAGTTTGTGCCGTTGTAAGAGGTGCGGCTGCGTGTGGTGGTGCCTGCTGCCGTGCAGGTGTAGAGTCGGTACTCACCAGGCGCCGCTCTCTCTCACCGTCAGGTACCGGAACCTTCAACGGACCTGGCAATCTTCAATCGGATCCGGACACGGCGATTCCCTCTCGGAGCTGACCGACGACCGAGCTGAGGAGAGAATAGGTTACCTCAAGGGGGGTATCAACCCTTCTTCCACCGGAAAAGGGGATACCCCAGGGGTGACGGCGACCTTCACCGGTTGGGTGAAAGGTCATCACAGGCACAAAGCCTCAGCCACCCAGAATTCACACACTCGCACTCACGCGCGTAGTGTGATGAAGGGGATTCTCACGTCCGTGAGCAATCCCTATTCCGGCGCTCGAGGACAGACAAAGGGACAAACGTACACGGATGCTACTCACCGTCTCAAGTCTTGCACTCCGATCTTCTCCACTTACAGGTCCCTTTAAGGAGGCAAAGAGAAACAGCCGTGCAGGGCCAAGAACTACCCTAGTGTGCGTCCGCTACACTAGCTACATAAACAGAGCCCTCAAACTAGCTCGTGTGAGTGGTGCAACACAACTATGCACAACTTAAACAAACAGACACTTTGCCCTGCACGGTAACAACACACATCACAATATCGGAATACAAGAACACACGGTACTGTCCCTTTAAATCCCTACCAGCTGCTGAAAGAGGGTGGGCGCCGCACAGCCTGCCCACCTCCTGTACACTTCCGGGTGGCGCGGGCCTAGTGCCCAGTACCACCTTTATTCACCTTGGGGGTACTTACTCGCTGGGCCTAGCGCCCCCTGACTGCGCCCAGGCCGGAGGCCTGACTTCACCCACGGGCCTAGCGCCCGCCTAGCTTGTTGCCCGTTGGGTGACCTGGGCCTTGTGCCTAGGGTCACCTTATATGTACCTACTGCCCAAAATACACTAGTGCCTAGTGCCCTCTATTTGTCCCCCAGGCCTATTGCCTGCTTTTGTCCCTCAGGCCTAGTGCCCGCCTACTGTGCCGGAAAGGGGTGGCTTGGGCCTAATGCCCAAACCCCCGTGACAGTCAATGACCCCCCGCCCCCCGCACTCCTAACTGCGCTCGGGCCTATTGCCCGCACGGGCCTAATGCCCGAACACCCGGTGGTCTATGGAGGACTGAGAGAGGGTACAGGGGCACCTGATAAGGGCCTACCTGACCCGGTGGGAGAGGTACCAGGGGGGAGCTTCGTCAGCTCTTCCTTCCCACCCCTGGTGGCCTCTCCGGTGCTCGTCTTCACTCTTCGGCCGCTGGCCTGTCCTGGCCAGTGGCGCCGCCGTCGCTTCGCCGCGTCCAGCCGCCGCTGGACATCTTCCTCCTGCAGCCGGTCGTCTCCTAGCCTCTTCCGCGGCCTCCGGACCTTCCACCGCGACGTCTTCTTCCTCGCGCCGCCAGGATCTTCGCCGCTCTTCGGCGCGGCCTCCTCTCTCTGCTGTTCCCGCCCGGCGTCTCTCCTCTTCGCGCTCCTGCGCGCGGACCTATCTTCAGGCTCCCGCCCCGGCGTCTGACGTCAGACGCCGGGGGCGGGGCCTATGACGCGGCGAGCGCCGAATGGCTCGCCGTGCCCCTTTCCGATTGGCTGCCGCTCCGGGAGCCGCGATTGGCTCCCGGAGGGCGCCAACATTCAAATGCCCCCGCAGCCTCTGGTCCGGTGCAGGGAAAAGGGTAATCCCTGCACCGGACACCCGCCGCCACACACTGACAGGCGCTGGGGACAGACAAGCTGTCCCAGCGCTGTCAGCGACGTTGTCCCGCAGGGGACACAGGCGCCCTGGCTGCTGCAGCTGGAATGTGTCCTGTAAAACAGAACACATTCCCACATTTCCCCCCCCTTTTTCCTTTGTAGTCCCTACAAAGGTCTCCACGACGTCCCTTGTCCGCGGGTCAGGGAATTCCGAGGTCCCGCCGGCAAGGTTGTGTTCGAGGGCCCAGCCCGGACGGGCTGTGACCCCACATCCTTCCACCTCCAGCTCCGGGTTCCTCTTCTTACCTCCTGACCTCCATCGGCGGATCCTCTGGGGGAGTGGCATCTCCTCACGGTCGCTCGACGTTGGCCACCAAGGGGACTCTTCTTCCACGGGGACAATAGTCACCCACTCCTGGTCTTTCAGATCGTCTGTGGCATCGTCCCTGTCTTCAGGGTGTGGTACCGACCACCACCCAACAGTGGAATCCTCCGGGGCATCCGTTTCCTCCCGGGCAACAACCACCATCTGTCGCATCTCCTCGTGGGGCATCTCCAAAGGTCTCATGTCTTCCTCTGGAACGGGTCCTCCCACGGCATCTCGATCCTCTCCCCGTACGTCCGTACATTTCGGCACTCCCGGCAGGTATTCTTGCTCCAGGACTATCTCCTCCTCTTCACGGAGGGCATTCAACTGGGAGCACGACTCCACCCGATCCTACCAGTCACTCTCGTCGGCGCTTCCGATGCCAGAGTCGTCCTCCATCTGTTCTTGGAGGGATTCATCGGCGGACAGCTCACCGTAGTCAGAGTCCTCCTCCGATATCTGGACTGGGGTATTATTTTCCTCCTCAGCGTACTTCTTCGCTTCCGCTGGCACCTCTGCTTCCTCAGCGTACTCCTTCGCTTCCGCTGGCATCTCTAGGTACTCAGGACACATCTGTTCCGCACGTCCTGGTCGTGGACGGTTCCATCGCGGGGAGATTCCGGACGTCTCCGTCACTGGGTCTTCACGCTTTTCTTCGCAGCGTGGTCTCTTCACCTCCCAGTCGTCCACCTCCGCCTTATGCGGGAAAGGATTCTGCCTTACTGGGGTCACTTTCTTGGGACAGAGTAGGTCCGCGGCATCTTCCCAGGGGCACTCACTGGCCGCATGTCCTGGTCGCCGACACTTCCAACAAGGGAGGGCCACTGCCACCTTCTCCAAGACGGGTTCCTTGTCCACCTCCTTCGCTGAGGAATCTCCACCCGTTGGTTCCGGCTCAGAGGAAATGGGTACCTGCGAACTAACTTCAAGCAGGGTCTTCCGCTCCATTTCCCTGGTTTCCTCCTCCCATCTCTGGGCACGACCATCCGCAATCATCCGGTCTTCATTCCACGGACAATCGGGAAGCGCATGTCCTCTCGCCTCGCAGAGCGCACACACGGGCTCTGCAGCCACCCGGTTCCAAAGTTGCTGACGAGACTCCATCATCTGCTTCACCGTGGCCTCGTAGTCCGTCCTGTCTTCAGTCCATGGACATTCCAGGAGCCGATGTCGGGGATCTCCACAGCTTTCACACCAGGAATCAACCTCGTCTTGGCTCAACTCTTCGTCCCAGGGACAACTGTTATGCTCATGCCCGTAGTTTCCGCAGAGCAAACACCAGGACTCCTTCTTCGCTTGGCCCTTCCGACATCTTCGGTCCGCTTCCTGGACCACCTTCTTTGGGGACGTCTCTCGCCAAGTACACTTGTCGGCAAAGTGCCCTGTTTGCCGACATTTCTTGCAGGGCGTCACAGCGGCCTTCTTGCGCCCCTTCTCCCGGCGCTCTTCCTTTTCACGCTGGACCGACCACTGCACCATCTTCAGGAGGTCTGCCCCAGACACCGTCACCCAGTCGCTCTGGTCCGCACACGTCCGGGGGTGAGTCTGTTCCGGAGCCGTCCGCAGGGAGGTCTTCTTGGTGGCGTTCCACATCGTGTCCGTGATCCGGTATCCTTTATCCTGCCGACTACGCCAAAATGTAAGAGGTGCGGCTGCGTGTGGTGGTGCCTGCTGCCGTGCAGGTGTAGAGTCTGTACTCACTAGGCGCCGCTCTCTCTCACCGTCAGGTACCGGAACCTTCAACGGACCTGGCAATCTTCAATCGGATCCGGACACGGCGATTCCCTCTCGGAGCTGACCGACGACCAAGCTGAGGAGAGAATAGGTTACCTCAAGGGGGGTATCAACCCTTCTTCCACCGGAAAAGGGGATACCCCAGGGGTGACGGCGACCTTCACCGGTTGGGTGAAAGGTCATCACAGGCACAACGCCTCAGCCACCCAGAATTCACACACTCGCACTCACGCGCGTAGTGTGATGAAGGGGATTCTCACGTCCGTGAGCAATCCCTATTCCGGCGCTCGAGGACAGACAAAGGGACAAACGTACACGGATGCTACTCACCGTCTCAAGTCTTGCACTCCGATCTTCTCCACTTACAGGTCCCTTTAAGGAGGCAAAGAGAAACAGCCGTGCAGGGCCAAGAACTACCCTAGTGTGCGTCCGCTACACTAGCTACATAAACAGAGCCCTCAAACTAGCTCGTGTGAGTGGTGCAACACAACTATGCACAACTTAAACAAACAGACACTTTGCCCTGCACGGTAACAACACACATCACAATATCGGAATACAAGAACACACGGTACTGTCCCTTTAAATCCCTACCAGCTGCTGAAAGAGGGTGGGCGCCGCACAGCCTGCCCACCTCCTGTACACTTCCGGGTGGCGCGGGCCTAGTGCCCAGTACCACCTTTATTCACCTTGGGGGTACTTACTCGCTGGGCCTAGCGCCCCCTGACTGCGCCCAGGCCGGAGGCCTGACTTCACCCACGGGCCTAGCGCCCGCCTAGCTTGTTGCCCGTTGGGTGACCTGGGCCTTGTGCCTAGGGTCACCTTATATGTACCTACTGCCCAAAATACACTAGTGCCTAGTGCCCTCTATTTGTCCCCCAGGCCTATTGCCTGCTTTTGTCCCTCAGACCTAGTGCCCGCCTACTGTGCCGGAAAGGGGTGGCTTGGGCCTAATGCCCAAACCCCCGTGACAGTCAATGACCCCCCGCCCCCCGCACTCCTAACTGCGCTCGGGCCTATTGCCCGCACGGGCCTAATGCCCGAACACCCGGTGGTCTATGGAGGACTGAGAGAGGGTACAGGGGCACCTGATAAGGGCCTACCTGACCCGGTGGGAGAGGTACCAGGGGGGAGCTTCGTCAGCTCTTCCTTCCCACCCCTGGTGGCCTCTCCGGTGCTCGTCTTCACTCTTCGGCCGCTGGCCTGTCCTGGCCAGTGGCGCCGCCGTCGCTTCGCCGCGTCCAGCCGCCGCTGGACATCTTCCTCCTGCAGCCGGTCGTCTCCTAGCCTCTTCCGCGGCCTCCGGACCTTCCACCGCGACGTCTTCTTCCTCGCGCCGCCAGGATCTTCGCCGCTCTTCGGCGCGGCCTCCTCTCTCTGCTGTTCCCGCCCGGCGTCTCTCCTCTTCGCGCTCCTGCGCGCGGACCTATCTTCAGGCTCCCGCCCCGGCGTCTGACGTCAGACGCCGGGGGCGGGGCCTATGACGCGGCGAGCGCCGAATGGCTCGCCGTGCCCCTTTCCGATTGGCTGCCGCTCCGGGAGCCGCGATTGGCTCCCGGAGGGCGCCAACATTCAAATGCCCCCGCAGCCTCTGGTCCGGTGCAGGGAAAAGGGTAATCCCTGCACCGGACACCCGCCGCCACACACTGACAGGCGCTGGGGACAGACAAGCTGTCCCAGCGCTGTCAGCGACGTTGTCCCGCAGGGGACACAGGCGCCCTGGCTGCTGCAGCTGGAATGTGTCCTGTAAAACAGAACACATTCCCACATTTCCCCCCCCTTTTTCCTTTGTAGTCCCTACAAAGGTCTCCACGACGTCCCTTGTCCGCGGGTCAGGGAATTCCGAGGTCCCGCCGGCGAGGTTGTGTTCGAGGGCCCAGCCCGGACGGGCTGTGACCCCACATCCTTCCACCTCCAGCTCCGGGTTCCTCTTCTTACCTCCTGACCTCCATCGGCGGATCCTCTGGGGGAGTGGCATCTCCTCACGGTCGCTCGACGTTGGCCACCAAGGGGACTCTTCTTCCACGGGGACAATAGTCACCCACTCCTGGTCTTTCAGATCGTCTGTGGCATCGTCCCTGTCTTCAGGGTGTGGTACCGACCACCACCCAACAGTGGAATCCTCCGGGGCATCCGTTTCCTCCCGGGCAACAACCACCATCTGTCGCATCTCCTCGTGGGGCATCTCCAAAGGTCTCATGTCTTCCTCTGGAACGGGTCCTCCCACGGCATCTCGATCCTCTCCCCGTACGTCCGTACATTTCGGCACTCCCGGCAGGTATTCTTGCTCCAGGACTATCTCCTCCTCTTCACGGAGGGCATTCAACTGGGAGCACGACTCCACCCGATCCTACCAGTCACTCTCGTCGGCGCTTCCGATGCCAGAGTCGTCCTCCATCTGTTCTTGGAGGGATTCATCGGCGGACAGCTCACCGTAGTCAGAGTCCTCCTCCGATATCTGGACTGGGGTATTATTTTCCTCCTCAGCGTACTTCTTCGCTTCCGCTGGCACCTCTGCTTCCTCAGCGTACTCCTTCGCTTCCGCTGGCATCTCTAGGTACTCAGGACACATCTGTTCCGCACGTCCTGGTCGTGGACGGTTCCATCGCGGGGAGATTCCGGACGTCTCCGTCACTGGGTCTTCACGCTTTTCTTCGCAGCGTGGTCTCTTCACCTCCCAGTCGTCCACCTCCGCCTTATGCGGGAAAGGATTCTGCCTTACTGGGGTCACTTTCTTGGGACAGAGTAGGTCCGCGGCATCTTCCCAGGGGCACTCACTGGCCGCATGTCCTGGTCGCCGACACTTCCAACAAGGGAGGGCCACTGCCACCTTCTCCAAGACGGGTTCCTTGTCCACCTCCTTCGCTGAGGAATCTCCACCCGTTGGTTCCGGCTCAGAGGAAATGGGTACCTGCGAACTAACTTCAAGCAGGGTCTTCCGCTCCATTTCCCTGGTTTCCTCCTCCCATCTCTGGGCACGACCATCCGCAATCATCCGGTCTTCATTCCACGGACAATCGGGAAGCGCATGTCCTCTCGCCTCGCAGAGCGCACACACGGGCTCTGCAGCCACCCGGTTCCAAAGTTGCTGACGAGACTCCATCATCTGCTTCACCGTGGCCTCGTAGTCCGTCCTGTCTTCAGTCCATGGACATTCCAGGAGCCGATGTCGGGGATCTCCACAGCTTTCACACCAGGAATCAACCTCGTCTTGGCTCAACTCTTCGTCCCAGGGACAACTGTTATGCTCATGCCCGTAGTTTCCGCAGAGCAAACACCAGGACTCCTTCTTCGCTTGGCCCTTCCGACATCTTCGGTCCGCTTCCTGGACCACCTTCTTTGGGGACGTCTCTCGCCAAGTACACTTGTCGGCAAAGTGCCCTGTTTGCCGACATTTCTTGCAGGGCGTCACAGCGGCCTTCTTGCGCCCCTTCTCCCGGCGCTCTTCCTTTTCACGCTGGACCGACCACTGCACCATCTTCAGGAGGTCTGCCCCAGACACCGTCACCCAGTCGCTCTGGTCCGCACACGTCCGGGGGTGAGTCTGTTCCGGAGCCGTCCGCAGGGAGGTCTTCTTGGTGGCGTTCCACATCGTGTCCGTGATCCGGTATCCTTTATCCTGCCGACTACGCCAAAATGTAAGAGGTGCGGCTGCGTGTGGTGGTGCCTGCTGCCGTGCAGGTGTAGAGTCTGTACTCACTAGGCGCCGCTCTCTCTCACCGTCAGGTACCGGAACCTTCAACGGACCTGGCAATCTTCAATCGGATCCGGACACGGCGATTCCCTCTCGGAGCTGACCGACGACCAAGCTGAGGAGAGAATAGGTTACCTCAAGGGGGGTATCAACCCTTCTTCCACCGGAAAAGGGGATACCCCAGGGGTGACGGCGACCTTCACCGGTTGGGTGAAAGGTCATCACAGGCACAACGCCTCAGCCACCCAGAATTCACACACTCGCACTCACGCGCGTAGTGTGATGAAGGGGATTCTCACGTCCGTGAGCAATCCCTATTCCGGCGCTCGGGGACAGACAAAGGGACAAACGTACACGGATGCTACTCACCGTCTCAAGTCTTGCACTCCGATCTTCTCCACTTACAGGTCCCTGTAAGGAGGCAAACAAACAAACAAACAACCGTGCAGGGCCTAGAACTACCCTAGTGTGCGTCCGCTACACTAGCTACATAAACACAGCCCTCAAACTAGCTCGTGTGAGTGGTGCAACACAACTATGCACAACTTAAACAAACAGACACTTTGCCCTGCACGGTAACAACACACATCACAATATCGGAATACAAGAACACACGGTACTGTCCCTTTACTGTTTCCTACCTGCTGCTGAAAGAGGGTGGGCGCCACACAGCCTGCCCACCTCCTGTACACTTCCGGGTGGCCTGGGCCTAGTGCCCAGTACCACCTTTATTCACCTTGGGGGTACTTACTCGCTGGGCCTAGCGCCCCCTGACTGCGCCCAGGCCGGAAGCCTGACTTCACCCACGGGCCTAGCGTCCGCCTAACTTGTTGGCCGTTGGGTGACCTGGGCCTTGTGCCCAGGGTCACCTTATATGTACCTACTGCCCAAAATACACTAGGGCCTAGTGCCCTCTATTTGTCCCCCAGGCCTATTGCCTGCTTTTGTCCCTCGGGCCTAGTGCCCGCCTACTGTGCCGGAAAGGGGTGGCTTGGGCCTAATGCCCAAACCCACGTGACAGTCAATGACCCCCCCCCCCCCCGCACTCCTAACTGCGCTCGGGCCTATTGCCCGCACGTGCCCACGGGCCTAATGCCCGAACACCCGGTGGTCTAGGGAGGACAGAGAGAGGGTACAGGGGCACCTGATAAGGGCCTACCTGACCCGGTGGGAGAGATACCAGGGGGGAGCATCGTCAGCTCTTCCTCTCCGGTGCTCGTCTTCACTCTTCGGCCGCTGGCCCGTCCTGGCCAGCGGCGGCGCCGTCGCTTCGCCGCGTCCAGCCGCCGCTGGACATCTTCCTCCCGCAGCCGGTCGTCTCCTAGCCTCTTCCGCGGCCTCCGGACCTTCCACCACGACGTCTTCTTCCTCGCGCCGCCAGGATCTTCGCCGCTCTTCGGCGTGGCCTCCTCTCTCTGCTGTTCCCGCCCGGCGTCTCTCCTCTTCGCGCTCCTGCGCGCAGACCTATCTTCAGGCTCCCGCCTGGCGTCTGACGTCAGATGCCGGGGGCGGGGCCTATGACGCGGCGAGCGCCGATTGGCTCGCCGCGCCCCTCTCCGATTGGCTGCCGCTCCGGGAGCCGCGATTGGCTCCCGGAGGGCGCCAACATTCAAATGCCCCCGCAGCCTCTGGTCCGGTGCAGGGAAAAGGGTAATCCCTGCACCGGACACCCGCCGCCACACACTGACAGGCGCTGGGGACAGACAAGCTGTCCCAGCGCTGTCAGCGACGTTGTCCCGCAGAGGACACAGGCGCCCTGGCTGCTGCAGCTGGAATGTGTCCTGTAAAACAGGACACATTCCCACACAGTTTCTGAGTAGCTCTGAACATACTCAGCGCTTGCGATCACTTCAGCCTATCCGTGCCCGGATTTGACATTATACACCCGCCCAGTGAACGCCCAGCGAACGCCCAGCCACGCCTGCGTTTTTTCAGACACGCCTGCGTAGTAGGCACTGTGACAAATTACATGGCCATATGTGGGCACTGCTACTATGTAGTGTTAGGACTGCTGATATCAGAGAAGCCGTGAAGTGGCTCAGCAGCTTAAACATGCGTTTGCAAACATGTGTGACTAATTCTCTGAATTTCTATTACCAGATAGGTTCAGGTATGGTTACAGGTAATTTTTAGTGTGCTGAAGGGAAATTTAGGCATGGGGATTTGCACCCCTGCCCCTCTCTGTCTGTTGTTTGACTGTGACCCCTCCCCCTTTCCAGCACCTGATACATAATTATCTCCAGGAATGACCGAGCAACAACCATTGTTTGTCTGTTTTTGCAAACACTCCCTGAAAACGGTCAGTTGACACCCAGAAACGCCCCCTTCCTGTCAATTTTCTTGTGGCCATCAGTGCGACTGAAAACTTTGCTAGAACCTGTGCACAACCACAACGGGCATTGTACCCGTACGACGCGCGTGCGCATTGCGGACCATACGCATGCGCAGAAATGCTGATTTTTTTGCCTGATCGCTGCACTGCGAACAACGGTAGCTAGCGATCAACTTGGAATGATCCCCTTAGTACGCTCTAAAAACAAGAGGGCTTGCTGGGATGTGTAGCAACTTCACATGGCTAGGGGTGCCACTGCATCAGCTTTCCTGTGCTCCAATTCAGCCATTGCTATTTAGACACAGAAGCTGGGGGGAGGGTCCCAAAATATTGTCCCTGTGAGTGGCCTTACCTCTAAATCCTTCTTCAGAGACCCGTAACGGTTCATGCTTTACAGCAGGGACGTGCAGTCAGGGGAGGCAGTGCCTCCCCTGTCATAATGATTAAAATAATAAAAAGAAGATATTTATAACACAGTCTGTTATAAATATCTTTTTTATTATTTTAATAATCCCCCCCCCTGTGGCTGCGTGTGAGGGACAGGTGGGGGAGGCAGCGGGAGAGGTGCCTCCTGCTGCTAACATTAAAGTCCCAGCAGCGGGGGGCGGGCAGGGGGCAGGGCGCAGCAATGGGCTGTGAAAGGCCATTGCAAACGCATGGGGGAGCGGCACCTTTACTGATGCCTCAATGACAGGGGCGTGCATTCAGCCCCGATTAATGCACGCCCTGTCAGACCCCCAGATTTGATTGGCCCAGCGGATCCAGTGCTGGATCCGCTGTCCAATCCCCCCGTCCCCGGCTGCAGCAGGCACCGTGGGCTGTGTGGGCGCCCGCTGCAGCCGGCGTCGCTGAATGACACTAGAGGTCATAGTTGACCCCTAGTGTCTGAGCGGCGCTGAGGAGCCGGCGGCCGGAGACGGAGGACAGCGCAGCAGGAGCGGTAAGTATGTGTGTGTGTGTATTTTTTTTTTATGTGTTTGCGGCGCTACGGGGGCACTGGCACAGCTAGGGGGCATAGCAAATGGGGGCACAGCAAATGGGGGCACTGCTACAAAGGGCACGGCTATAAGGGGCACAGCTACTGGGGGCACAGCAACTGGAGGCACAACTACAAGGGTCACAACTACTCTGGGCCCTGCTACAGGGGGCAAAGCTACAGGGGGCACAGCTACAAGGGGCACAGCTACTGGGGGCAAAGCTACAGGGGGCACAGCAACTGGGGGCACAACTACAGGGGTCAACTACTGGGGGCACAGCGAGGGGGCATAGCAACTGGGGGCACAGCTACAGGGGTCACAGCTACAATGGGCACAGCAACTGGGGGCACAACAACAGGGGTCACAACTACTGGGGGCACTGCTACTGGGCTCACAACTTTTGGGGGCACCTGCTTCATCCTCCCAGCCAGCTGCAGCACTCTCCCCTGTCTGTGCTAACATCTTTCCGCGTCAGTGAGTGCATAATATTCAATTATTTCTCTCTCTCTCTCTCTCTCTCTCTCCACCTGTGGATTACTTCGTTTGTAAGTATAATTTTAATTTTTACATCTACCGGCCCTATTGGATTCTACATGGACAAGTGGACGTGATCGGCGTGGGATGTAGGTAAGAAATCTCTCTCTCATTTTTACAGGTACCCCTATTGGATTCTACATGGACAAGTGAACGTGACCGGCGTGGGATGTAGGTAAGTATGTGTGAGTGTGTAAGTGTGTTTTAATAAATTTTTACTTTCACGGTGTGTGTGTTGGGGGTAATTCCAAGTTGATCGCAGCAGGATTTTTGATAGCAATTGGGCAAAACCATGTGCACTGCAGGGGAGGCAGATATAACATGTGCAGAAAGAGTTAGATTTGGGTGGGTTATTTTATTTCTGTGCAGGGTAAATACTGGCTGCTTTATTTTTACACTGCAATTTAGATTGCAGATTGAACTCGCCACACCCAAATCTATCTCTCTCTGCACATGTTATATCTGCCTCCCCTGCAGTGCACATGGTTTTGCCCAATTGCTAACAAAAATCCTGCTGCGATGAACTTGGAATTACCCCCGTATTTTTGTTGTTGTAGAACTACCGGTGCCAGCGGGCCCGTTATTTCCCCGCATGCTGGTACTTGAGGTTCTCCAAGTACCAGCAAGCGGGGGAGGCTTGCTGGGCCTTGTAGTTGCACAACAAAAAACAATATTCTTGTTTTTTACACACTTATGGCTATCAGCCTGGTACCCACCGCCCAGGGGTGCCGGGGACAGCCTCGGGCTTCACCCCTGGCCCTTGGGTGTCCGGAGGGGGGGACCCCTTGATTTAAGGGGGTCTCCACTCCTCCAGGGAACCCCGGCCAGGGGTGACTAGATGGGGGGGGGGGGGGTAATGCCACGGCCGCAGGGACCTACATAAATGTGTCCCCCGGCTGTGGCACTATGTCCCTGGCTAGTGGAGTCCAGTGCTGGTTTTAAAAATACCGGGGACCCCTACATCTTTTGTCCTCCGTATTTTTGGAACCAGAACCGGACTAAGAGCCCGATGCTGGTTGTCTAAATACGGGAAACCCCTGTCCAATTTTTTTACCAGTATTTAAACTACCAGGACCGGCTCAAAGAGCCCGAGGCTGGTTATACTTAGGAGGGGGACCTCACACATTTTTTTTACATTTTTTAACCCATTCAGACCCTTCTCCATTAAGTTAATGGAAGCCCTGGACAATAAAATTGCATTCATGTCCTCCTCCCACTCCCTTCCCAGTCCCAAACACTAATTTTATTTTATTTCTTTAAAAATGTACAATATATCACAAGTATGATGAGCAGGCAGGCAGCGGGCATTGGTGGCATCGGACTGAGATGCAAATTAGTAGCGGAGGGCTGGGTCAGTTGATGGTGGGCAAGTTTGTAAGCCATTGGCAGTGGCATCAGCTCAGAGGCAGTAGCGGGCATTGGCTCGGCGGCGGTAGGGGTCATCGGCAGGATATGGTGGACATTATGGCTCTAGTGCCTCACCAGCCACTGACCTCACCGCACGCCACTGCTTTACAGATCCCCTCAGTTAAATAATTAGCATCACATGTGTATATTTTAAAAATGTGTCAGCCAGTAATGAATAAATGTGTGCACTAACCAGGAGATTTGGAAAACATGCACTGTTAGGGTTCCCTGAGTTTGGCATGCATACGGTTCCCTAAGTTTGGAAATCACTGTTGGTAAACACTGTTGTAAACAGGTTATTTACCAATTAATAAACCAGGGAACACGTATATATAAAAACATTGAAAATAACTGTATAAATAATAAGTATAATAGACATTTGGCACACGTGAGGAAATTTTTCTTCCTCTAGCAGCCTCAGTTCTATTCAGTTGTCTCATATGTATGTTGTGCACATTATGAAATAAATGTAGAAAAACATACTTTAAACAAATACCTTATTGCTGGATTACAAAGAGGTTTGAAACATAAAATAATTTTGTACCTGGTTCACCATCAGAATATCCTAAACAATTGAAGATGACTTTAGAGAGTTATTATAGTTTATCCGATTTAGGGGAGACTTCAATTACCCGCAGTGATTGACCGAGGGTAATTGTGGTGCCAGGGGCTATTCAGTTAGCCCCGATAAGCCGGCGCGAGCTGTGGTTTATCTGGGATTTTGTTTCACCTGCCTCAGGCAGGCGAAACCAAATGCCTGAAAACAGCCCCGTTTTCGTCAAAAAACGGGTCTGTTTTTACTTTTTTATCAAAAACACACAGATTTCACTGAACCTGGGTGTTTTCGAGAGTTTTTTTTTTTTTTTTGGGGGGGGCGGCCAAATTAGAATGCCCGAAGAAAAATATCAGGGAAACATTGGGAAAAATCGCGATAAACGTCATTTTTTTTGGCTCCCGATGTTTCGTCTCCACCAATTGAATTCTCCCCAGAAAATATAATTTGGGGTGTTCTCTCTCAGGGAGTTACAGGGCCAAATGTGATAGGATCCGAGTTTGGAAACCTGCTGATTCCTCAGATTTTGCTGTGGGATATAAAGCAGTGATATTTGTATAAACCAGGTGCTTTAAATCCCGCTGCAAAATCAATGAAAAATCTGCACATTTTCAGACTGAGACTCTATTATATTTTTCCCATAAACTCTTAAATACTTATTTAAGTACAGTGTTTTTTCTATATTTTTTTATGTGGATTAAAGGAAATTTTCTGTGCTGCAGCTACTAGACGGATGTGGTGATGACTTGGCGATTTTAGAATTATTTTCTTTTTCAGTATTTTTGGCAAGTATACGCTAATCACGAGTGCTCTTTGTTGAGCAATAAGTAAAAGCACTTTATTCATGGTCTGGTTATTAATCACTACATTCGGATGAACTGTTTATTCCTGAAATGTTCATTTACAAAGAAGCTCACTTATCACCGTTCTCTGAATCACTGGTCATGATTTACTACTGTAACTATTTCTAAAGCGCTTAGCGTACCTCAGCTTACCTATCTATATGGCCGACAGTAAATAAATGTACTGTATGGGCTATTTAATCTTCAGGGGGGATACGGTCGTTAGGTCGACACAGCTTAGGTCAACCTATTGTCCCTGTCGACCTAATGCATGTCGACCTTCCATGGTGGACCTAATGACTGTCGACCTAAGTTGTGTCTACCCAACGACCCATACCCCTTCAGGGAGTCAGGGAGATTGCCAGACTCTTCAGGGAGTCAGGGAGATTGCCAGACTCTTCAGGGAGTCAGGGAGATTGCTGCTATTTCAGGGAGTCTCCCTGACAATCAAGAAAAGTTGGCAAGTATGCACAGTTGCCAACTTCCAGGTTTCCACCTTCAGGAGGGGGCAGCCAGGCCGGACAGCTGGATCTGGGGATGCCTATGGTGTCTGGCACATGCGGATGCCCACTGCTGTTTGGCACATAGGGATGTACCGTTCTGTGTGGCAGACAGGGATGCAGGGCTGCCCGGTGGTCTGTGTGGCAGATAGGGATGTGAGGATGCCCCATGTGGAGGTCCAGGGAGACGTTAGGATGCCACACTGTAACATGGGACAGTGGTGGTGGGCTGCAGTTCTGACTCACTCACCCTGGTTGTGCTAATTGCTGTCACTCTCCCCGACCCAGATGCACATATTCCAGGAACATGAACCCTGCTCAGCCTTCGGCTACACTCCTCACCCACCCCTGGCAGTAAAATGCAGCTCCCTCCAGTTCCCAAGCTGACTGCCGGAGAGTCATAGGCGGCTGGTAGCGACAGCTCCTCCGAATACAGAGGCAACAGGAGTAGAGCAGGCAGCTCTGACAGACAGCACCTTGCCGGCAGGGCTGTTTCTAGACAATTTAGCTCCCAGTGCAAGATTTAAAAATGTGCCGCCCCCCCCCCCCCCATAGATATAAATAACACAAATTTGCGCGCACGCTCCTGGCGATGGGCCGTGGACTCTCTAAAATAGGCATGGTCTCACTAAAATGGGTGTGGCCTTGCAGGAAAAGACTACCTTACACCCCAGATTTTGACCCTGCACCAACAGACCTCGGCCACCACAGGGAAAAAATAAATTCCACCATATTAAGCCCCACACATTAATGCAGGGGACACCATATTATGCTCCCTGCACCATGTTATGCCATGCACCGCAATGCCAGTGATACATTATACAGTAAAGCTTCTAATTACTTTTAAATTACTTGCTCATTGCCAGGGGTTTCATGCGCTGGGTGTCATGTTCGTTGCCAGGGGTTTCATGGGCTGTGTGTCTTGCTCGTTGCCAGGGGTTTCATGCATTGGGATCCATGCTCATTGCCAGGGGTTTCATGCGCCGGGTGTCATGTTCGTTGCCAGGGGTTTCATGGGCTGTGTGTCTTGCTCGTTGCCAGCGGTTTCATGCATTGGGATCCATGCTCATTGCCAGGGGTTTCATGCGCCGGGTGTCATGTTCGTTGCCAGGGGTTTCATGGGCTGTGTGTCTTGCTCGTTGCCAGCGGTTTCATGCATTGGGATCCATGCTCATTGCCAGGGGTTTCATGCTCTGGTACGGGTGTCATGCTCTTTGCCAGGGGTAATACTTGTTGCTAGTTGTCAAGGGTGTGTAATGCTAGTTGCTAGGGATGTGTAATGCTAGTTGCTAGGGGTGTGTAATGCTAGTTGCCAGGAGTAATGCTCGTTGTCAGGGGTGTGTACAGCCAGCCACAGGGATTGTACAGCACTGAGAAGGGCAGGGATGGAGTCAGGACTCAGGTGACATATGCACACCTCTGGCAACTAGCCAGCTCCCGGCCACCCTCCCCCGCTCACCCCTGTCAGCCAGCTCCCGCCAGCTTCCCTCAGCTTCCCTACCAGCCCGCTCGCTCCCCCTCCTCCCTGTCATAGTACTCCGCTCAGTGGGTGAAGTTTCGTGAAATGTCACGTTGCATCTTAACGTCATGACGCAAAAGCGTCATTCCACAAAACTCCGCCCCCTGAGCGGAGTACAACGACACGGAGGAGGCGGAGCAGTCGGGACAGGGGAAAAGTGCCGTGGTAGGCACCCCGTGCAGTCGCACGGCTCGCCCGCCACTAGAAACGGCACCCTCCCCCGCTCACCCCTGTCAGCCAGCTCCCGCCAGCTTCCCTCAGCTTCCCTACCTGCCTGCTCGCTCCCCCTCCTCCCTGTCATAGTACTCCGCTCAGTGGGTGAAGTTTCGTGAAATGTCACGTTGCATCTTAACGTCATGACGCAAAAGCGTAATTCCACAAAACTCCGCCCCCTGAGCGGAGTACAACGACACGGAGGAGGCGGAGCAGTCGGGACAGGGGAAAAGTGCCGTGGTAGGCACCCCGTGCAGTCGCACGGCTCGCCCACCACTAGAAACGGCACTGCTCCCCGCGAATCACAAGCCAGGAGGGGTGCCTCACACAATCATGTCCCAAACGGGGAAAGATCGGGCTGTTGGCTGCCAACCATGTGCAACCAGGTCCAGCACTATGCTGTCAGTCACTGTGCAGGCAAAGAGTGCAAGCCGGGCCTTGCAAACGAGATATGGTGCATATTAAAAACAACCTAGCGGAAACGCTACACAGTGACAGGGTGGGGCATATGCCGACCCTTTTATAGAGCAAGTTAACAACATGCACCTGCAGTCTAATCAGCCTGACCTTTAAGCCTGATGACTCAGACATGTGATGTTATTGTGGCTGATGAATCATGCACAATAACACTCAGTAAAGAGACAGCTTGTAGCATTTAGCCATTTAACTACATGTCAACAGACAAGGGGGGGTCATTTCCGAGTTGATCGCTCGCTGCCGATTTTCGCAGCGCAGCGAACAGTTAAAAAACTGGCAAACTGCGCATGCACCGCAATACGCACACGTGTCGTACGGGTACAAACAGCATCGTTGCTGTGCAATGCTTCTAGCGAACAATCCATTCGCACAACCGATCGCAAGGAGATTGACAGGAAGAGCGCGTTTATGGGTGTCAACTGACCGTTTTCTGGGAGTGTTTGGGAAAACGCAGGCGTGTCCAGGCATTTGCAGGGTGGGTGTCTGACGTCAATTCCAGAACCGTACAGGCTGAAGTGATCGCAAGGGCTGAGAAAGTTCAGACCTACTCAGAAACTGCAAAAAACTTTTTCGTACCGCCCGGCTGCACATGCAAAGCGAAAATACACTCCCCCGTGGGCGGCGACTATGCGTTTGCACGGCTGCAAAAAGTAGTGAGCGAGCGATCAACTCGGAATGAGTGCCAAGGTACGGAGTAACAATTTTTGGAAAGATAAACAGTATTTTGTCTGAGTTAATCAATTCTTCTATGATTAAATGATTAAATGATTGGATCATACTGCTAGATATAGCTACACTCTCCCACATCTAGTAGTATGATCCAATTATTGTCTCAGCTGAGTTAGTGTAAGGGCCCATACACACTGGGCGATGTTGAGCTGAGAGCAGGTCACTTTTGGTGTGTTGAGCTGCTTTAACTCAAAGCCGCCCAGTGTGTATGCCCCAGCGACGAGCGCTGATGCGCGCTCCCGCTTCATCGCTGGCGGCCACCGTTCATCTACTGGTCTTACGAGCAGATGAACGGCGGGGTGAGCGGCTTTCCATAGCGTCCTGCTATGGAAAGCCGCTCACCCCCGCTGACATCGCTGGGCAGGGGGGAAAAGCGCTCAGTGTGTATGCACCTTAAGTTAGTGTGTTACTTAATGCTGACTACAATGTTTTATTAATGCATGTTTGACTTGTGCATACTCACTTGGTGTGCAGGCTACCGATCATACCTGGTCTGGATTGGTTATTACTTTTATTGCTGTGCACCCTTTTTGATATTGTTTGCAGTGGGAGCATTTGCACAATCTTTGGCTGAAGCCAGCGCCTAATCAGAATTCCGTTCCTATGCCAGTCCCAGCAGCGTGCACCAGAGCTTAATGGCAAGGTGAAAGGGTTGAACACGGCGGTCGCCCCTACAGGCCTGTTACTTTCGGATCATGAGTTTCAGACAGTATCACGGATTTTAATGTATTGATGCTGCAATGCTGCCAGTTAGACTGGGACTTCAAGAGCGAGTACTGAAGAGTACTAGAGGAGAGCCACCGCGGAGCAGAGACAGATAGTGCTTTGATGTCACAGAACATTATATACTGACCCAACTGTGGGGGTCATTCCGAGTTGTTCGCTCGGTAATTTTCTTTGCATCGCAGCGATTTTCCGCTAATTGCGCATGCGCAACGTTCGCACTGCGACTGCGCCAAGTAAATTTGCTATGCAGTTAGGAATTTTACTCACGGCATTACGAGGTTTTTTCTTCGTTCTGGTGATCGTAATGTGATTGACAGGAAGTGGGTGTTTCTGGGCGGAAACTGGCCGTTTTATGGGTGTGTGTGAAAAAACGCTGCAGTTTCTGGGAAAAATGCGGGAGTGTCTGAAGAAACGGGGGAGTGTCTGGGCGAACGCTGGGAGTGTTTGTGACGTCAAACCAGGAACGAAACTGACTGAACTGATCGCAGTTGCCGAGTAAGTGTGGAGCTACTCAGAAACTAGAGATGTGCACCGGAAATTTTTCGGGTTTTGTGTTTTGGTTTTGGGTTCGGTTCCGTGGCCGTGTTTTGGGTTCGAACGCGTTTTGGCAAAACCTCACCGAATTTTTTTTGTCGGATTCGGGTGTGTTTTGGATTCGGGTGTTTTTTTCAAAAAACCCTAAAAAACAGCTTAAATCATAGAATTTGGGGGTCATTTTGATCCCAAAGTATTATTAACCTCAATAACCATAATTTCCACTCATTTTCAGTCTATTCTGAACACCTCACACCTCACAATATTATTTTTAGTCCTAAAATTTGCACCGAGGTCGCTGGATGACTAAGCTCAGCGACCCAAGTGGCCGACACAAACACCTGGCCCATCTAGGAGTGGCACTGCAGTGTCACGCAGGATGGCCCTTCCAAAAAACACTCCCCAAACAGCACATGACGCAAAGAAAAAAAGAGGCGCAATGAGGTAGCTGTGTGAGTAAGCTAAGCGACCCTAGTGGCCGACACAAACACCTGGCCCATCTAGGAGTGGCACTGCAGTGTCAGGCCGGATGGCCCTTCCAAAAAATACTCCCCAAACAGCACATGACGCAAAGAAGAAAAAAATGAGGCGCAATGAGGTAGCTGTGTGACTAAGATAAGTGACCCTAGTGGCCGACACAAACACCTGGCCCATCTAGGAGTGGCACTGCAGTGTCACGCAGGATGGCCCTTCCAAAAAATACTCCCCAAACAGCACATGACGCAAAGAAGAAAAAAAAGAGGCGCAATGAGGTAGCTGTGTGACTAAGATAAGCGACCCTAGTGGCCGACACAAACACCTGGCCCATCTAGGAGTGGCACTGCAGTGTCACGCAGGATGGCCCTTCCAAAAAACACTCCCCAAACAGCACATGACGCAAAGAAAAATGAAAGAAAAAAGAGGTGCAAGATGGAATTGTCCTTGGGCCCTCCCACCCACCCTTATGTTGTATAAACAGGACATGCACACTTTAACCAACCCATCATTTCAGTGACAGGGTCTGCCACACGACTGTGACTGAAATGACGGGTTGGTTTGGACCCCCACCAAAAAAGAAGCAATTAATCTCTCCTTGCACAAACTGGCTCTACAGAGGCAAGATGTCCACCTCATCATCATCCTCCGATTCATCACCGTGTACATCCCCCTCCTCACAGATAATCAATTCGTCCCCACTGGAATCCACCATCACAGCTCCCTGTGTACTTTGTGGAGGCAATTGCTGCTGGTGAATGTCTCCATGGAGGAATTGATTATAATTCATTTTAATGAACATCATCTTCTCCACATTTTCTGGAAGTAACCTCGTACGCCGATTGCTGACAAGATGAGCGGCGGCACTAAACACTCTTTCGGAGTACACACTTGTGGGAGGGCAACGTAGGTAGAATAAAGCCAGTTTGTGCAAGGGCCTCCAAACTGCCTCTTTTTCCTGCCAGTATACGTACGGACTGTCTGACGTGCCTACTTGGATGCGGTCACTCATATAATCCTCCACCATTCTTTCAATGGTGAGAGAATCATATGCAGTGACAGTAGACGACATGTCCATAATCGTTGTCAGGTCCTTCAGTCCAGACCAGATGTCAGCATCAGCAGACTGCCCTGCATCACCGCCAGCGGGTGGGCTCGGAATTCTGAGCCTTTTCCTCGCACCCCCAGTTGCGGGAGAATGTGAAGGAGGAGATGTTGACAGGTCGCGTTCCGCTTGACTTGACAATTTTCTCACCAGCAGTTCTTTGAACCCCTGCAGACTTGTGTCTGCCGGAAAGAGAGATACAACGTAGGTTTTAAATCTAGGATCGAGCACGGTGGCCAAAATGTAGTGCTCTGATTTCAACAGATTAACCACCCGTGAATCCTTGTTAAGCGAATTAAGGGCTCCATCCACAAGTCCCACATGCCTAGCGGAATCGCTCAGTGTTAGCTCCTCCTTCAATGTCTCCAGCTTCTTCTGCAAAAGCCTGATGAGGGGAATGACCTGACTCAGGCTGGCAGTGTCTGAACTGACTTCACGTGTGGCAAGTTCAAAAGGTTGCAGAACCTTGCACAACGTTGAAATCATTCTCCACTGCGCTTGAGACAGGTGCATTCCACCTCCTATATCGTGGTCAGTTCTATAGGCTTGAATGGCCTTTTGCTGCTCCTCCAACCTCTGAAGCATATAGAGGGTTGAATTCCACCTCGTTACCACTTCTTGCTTCAGATGATGGCAGGGCAGGTTCAGGCGTTTTTGGTGTTGCTCCAGTCTTCTGTACGTGGTGCCTGTACGCCGAAAGTGTCCCGCAATTCTTCTGGCCACCGACAGCATCTCTTGCACGCCCCTGTCGTTTTTTAAATAATTCTGCACCACCAAATTCAAGGTATGTGCAAAACATGGGACGTGCTGGAATTTGCCCATATTTAATGCACACACAATATTGCTGGCGTTGTCCGATGCCACAAATCCACAGGAGAGTCCAATTGGGGTAAGCCATTCTGCGATGATCTTCCTCAGTTGCCGTAAGAGGTTTTTAGCTGTGTGTGTATTCTGGAAAGCGGTGATACAAAGCGTAGCCTGTCTATGAAAGAGTTGGCGTTTGCGAGATGCTGCTACTGGTGCCGCCGCTGCTGTTCTTGCGGCGGGAGTCAATACATCTACCCAGTGGGCTGTCACAGTCATGTAGTCCTGAGTCTGCCCTGCTCCACTTGTCCACATGTCCGTGGTTAAGTGGACATTGGGTACAACTGCATTTTTTAGGACACTGGCGAGTCTTTTTCTGAGGTCTGTGTACATTTTCGGTATCGCCTGCCTAGAGAAATGGAACCTAGATGGTATTTGGTACCGGGGGCACAGTACCTCAATCAAGTCTATAGTTGGCTCTGCAGTAATGATGGATACCGGAACCACGTTTCTCACCGCCCAGGATGCCAAGGCCTCAGTTATCCGCTTTGCAGCAGGATGACTGCTGTGATATTTCATCTTCCTCGCAAAGGACTGTTGGACAGTCAATTGCTTGGTGGAAGTAGTAAAAGTGGTCTTACGACTTCCCCTCTGGGATGACCATCGACTCCCAGCAGCAACAACAGCAGCGCCAGCAGCAGTAGGCGTTACACTCAAGGATGCATCGGAGGAATCCCAGGCAGGAGAGGACTCGTCAGAATTGCCAGTGACAAGGCCTGCAGGACTATTGGCATTCCTGGGAAAGGAGGAAATTGACACTGAGGGAGTTGGTGGGGTGGTTTGCGTGAGCTTGGTTACAAGAGGAAGGGATTTACTGGTCAGTGGACTGCTTCCGCTGTCGCCCAAAGTTTTTGAACTTGTCACTGACTTATGATGAATGCGCTGCAGGTGACGTATAAGGGAGGATGTTCCGAGGTGGTTAACGTCCTTACCCCTACTTATTACAGCTTGACAAAGGCAACACGCGGCTTGACACCTGTTGTCCGCATTTCTGTTGAAATACTTCCACACGAAGAGCTGATTTTTTTGGTATTTTCACCAGGCATGTCAATGGCCATATTCCTCCCACGGACAACAGGTGTCTCCCCGGGTGCCTGACTTAAACAAACCACCTCACCATCAGAATCCTCCTTGTCAATTTCCTCCCCAGCGCCAGCAACACCCATATCCTCCTCATCCTGGTGTACTTCAACACTGACATCTTCAATCTGACTATCAGGAACTGGACTGCGGGTGCTCCTTCCAGCACTTGCAGGGGGCGTGCAAATGGTGGAAGGCGCATGCTCTTCACGTCCAGTGTTGGGAAGGTCAGGCATCGCAACCGACACAATTGGACTCTCCTTGTGGATTTGTGATTTCGAAGAATGCACAGTTCTTTGCTGTGCTTTTGCCAGCTTAAGTCTTTTCATTTTTCTAGCGAGAGGCTGAGTGCTTCCATCCTCATGTGAAGCTGAACCACTAGCCATGAACATAGGCCAGGGCCTCAGCCGTTCCTTGCCACTCCGTGTGGTAAATGGCATATTGGCAAGTTTACGCTTCTCCTCCGACGATTTTATTTTAGATTTTTGAGTCCTTTTTTTACTGATATTTTGTGTTTTGGATTTTACATGCTCTGTACTATGACATTGGGCATCGGCCTTGGCAGACGACGTTGATGGAATTTCATCGTCTCGGCCATGACTAGTGGCAGCAGCTTCAGCACGAGGTGGAAGTGGATCTTGATCTTTCCCTATTTTTGGAACCTCAACATTTTTGTTCTCCATATTTTAATAGGCACAACTAAAAGGCACCTCAGGTAAACAATGGAGATGGATGGATACTAGTATACTTATGGATGACGAGTGACTGACGACACAGAGGTAGCTACAGCCGTGGACTACCGTACTGCGTCTGCTAGTATAGAGATGATAATGATATAAAAAATATATATATATCACTACTGCAGGTATATATAATATAATGACGGACCTGCTGGACACTGTCAGCACACTCCTAAACTACTAGTATGAAGAAGATAGAAAAAAAAACCCCACCACAGGTAGGTATACAATTATGGACGAGCACTGACGACACAGAGGTAGCTACAGCCGTGGACTACCGTACTGCGTCTGCTAGTATAGAGATGATAATGATATAAAAAATATATATATATCACTACTGCAGGTATATATAATATAATGACGGACCTGCTGGACACTGTCAGCAGACTCCTAAACTACTAGTATGAAGAAGATAGAAAAAAAAACCCCACCACAGGTAGGTATACAATTATGGACGAGCACTGACGACACAGAGGTAGCTACAGCCGTGGACTACCGTACTGCGTCTGCTAGTATAGAGATGATAATGATATAAAAAATATATATACATCACTACTGCAGGTATATATAATATAATGACGGACCTGCTGGACACTGTCAGCAGACTCCTAAACTACTAGTATGAAGAAGATAGAAAAAAAAAACCCACCACAGGTAGGTATACAATTATGGACGAGCACTGACGACACAGAGGTAGCTACAGCCGTGGACTACCGTACTGCGTCTGCTAGTATAGAGATGATAATGATATAAAAAAATATATATATATCACTACTGCAGGTATATATAATATAATGACGGACCTGCTGGACACTGTCAGCAGACTCCTAAACTACTAGTATGAAGAAGATAGAAAAAAAAACCCCACCACAGGTAGGTATACAATTATGGACGAGCACTGACGACACAGAGGTAGCCACAGCCGTGGACTACCGTACTGCGTCTGCTAATATAGAGATGATAAAGATGATAGAGATGAACAAAAAAAATATAACACTACTGCAGGTAAATATTTATATAATATAATGAATGACGGACCTGCTGGACACTGTCAGCAGAATGCGTTTATAGAATAAAAAAAAAACACCACAGGAGTGTTTAACTTTTTCAGGCAGACAATATACTGGTGGTCACTGGTCAGTCACACTAGCAGCAAAAGTGTGCACTGTACTCCTGCTATAACTGCACCCCAGTCTCCCCCACAATTCAGCTGTGTGAGCAGTGAGCACTCAGCACAGTCAGATATACATAGATGATATTATCATGCAGCACACTGAGGCTGAGCACAGATATGGTATGTGACTGTGTATCGTTTTTTTTCAGGCAGAGAACGGATTATATTAAATAATAAATAAAACTGGTGGTGGTCAGTCACTAGTAACTATCAGCAAAACTCTGCACTCTGAGTACTCCTAATGCTCCCCAAAATTACTAAGTAATCAACTCAAGTGTCTCTATCTATTCTAACGGAGAGGACGCCAGCCACGTCCTCTCCCTATCAATCTCAATGCACGTGTGAAAATGGCGGCGACGCGCGGCTCCTTATATAGAATCCGAGTCTCGCGATAGAATACGAGCCTCGCGAGAATCCGACAGCGGGATGATGACGTTCGGGCGCGCTCGGGTTAGCCGAGCAAGGCGGGAAGATCCGAGTCTGCCTCGGACCCGTGTAAAAAGGCTGAAGTTCGGGGGGGTTCGGATTCCGAGGATCCGAACCCGCTCATCTCTATCAGAAACTGCTAAGAAGTGTCTATTCGCAATTCTGCTAATCTTTCGTTCGCAATTTTACTATGCTAAGATTCACTCCCAGTAGGCGGCGGCTTAGCGTGTGCAAAGCTGCTAAAAGCAGCTTGCGAGCGAACAACTCGGAATGAGGGCCCGTATTTTCCTTATGGGAGGCGGTCATAAAGCCGATGTCAGAATTCCGACAGGCGACACAGGCTATTCTTCCTCTGTAGTGTCCACGACACCCATAGACAAAGCCGGCCCTAACCAATATGATGCCCTAGGCAAGATTTTGGCTGGTGCCCCCTAGCATCACCGCTGGTTCTGCCTCTGACCTTGCACCTCTTTCCCAGCACCATCACCCCTCACCCATAGCAGTCCTTGTACACCCTATATTTTAAATAGGAACAGTTCGCACATTTGACGCACAGCTTAAAAAGGGGCATCTTCTTGCTGGAAAGGGGCATGGCCACACAATAGTAACCCCAATTCCAATTACGCCACACAGTACTGCAACTTTATTCACATTTTATCTTGCGATAGTGTCCATAATTCATATTACATCCCACAGTAGTATCACTTTACCTTATAAACGTTACTCCTCACAGTAGAGCCCCTTATTCACATTACATCACATTGAATTGCTCCTTATTCACATTACACCACACCTTACTGCTCTTTATTCACATTAGACAACACAGTAGTGCCCTTTCTATATGCAACGCCACATAGTAGAGCACCTTATAAACATAATGCCACACATTAGTAATGCATTTATACACAATTCCACACAGTAATGCCCCTTACACATCTGAGACACATTAATGTCCTTATAAACATAATGCGCCTGGCACATTATGACAACCTTTATTAATGCCCTTTTACACATAATGTACCTTACACATATGCCGCACATTATTAATGCCCTTGTACACATAATGACACACATAGTGCCCCCTACACATTTGCTGCACATTATTAGTGCCCCTATACACATAAGGACACACATACAGTAGTACCGTTACACATATGTCGCACATTATTAATGCCCTTATACACATAATGACACACATAGTGCCCCCTACACATTTGCTGCACATTATTAGTGCCCCTATACACATAATGACACACATACAGTAGTACCCTGTTACACATATGCCGCACATTATTAATGCATTTTTACATGACACACATAATGCTCCTTACACATATTCCGAACACTACTGCACAACCAACCCACTCACATGCACACAGCACTCACACTGCCACTAACACTGTGACCTCTGCCTCTGCTTGGATACAGATGTGTCCTCATAAATCTTGCATCAATGCTAACGTCGGGCACCTTTTTTTTTTTAATGAAAATGCATCTTATTTGCATTGCTATGTGGCTAGGATGCACAAGCAGCTTCTGCTGATTAAACTGATATGCAGCATGCCTATATACTGTGTGAGACTGTGACTGTATCTGCATATGAAATGCTACACACAGAATATAGGCATGCCGCATATCATTTTAATCAGCAGAAGCTGCTGATGCCCCTAGGCATATCAAATGCCCTAGGCAATTGCCTAGTTTGCCTATGCCTATGGCCGGCTCTGCCCATAGAGGAAGAATATAACCTGTGGCGAGCGCTCGACCCGCTGCCGGCATACTGGCGGACAGGATTCCGCTGTCGGTACCTCGACAGTCGGGATCCCGTCCGCTGTTAATCAGCGCGTATTCCTTCCTTATTTGTAATTAGGTCCTTACAAGCAGCACTCCTCTGTTCCCATCCATGTGAGGCCCTCAGCTGCAATATCTGTGGAGAGCACATTACAAGACATTGGGGGTCATTCCGAGTTGTTCGCTCGCTAGCTGCTTTTAGCAGCATTGCACTCGCTAAGCCGCCGCCCTCTGGGAGTGTATCTTAGCTTAACAGAATTGCTAACAAAAGATTAGCTGAACTGCTACTAAATAATTTGCTGCAGTTTCTGAGTAGCTCCAGACCTACTCCTAGACTGCGATCACCTCAGTGCGTTCAGTTCCTGGTTTGACGTCACAAACACGCCCTGCGTTCGGCCAGCCACTCCCCCGTTTCTCCAGCTACTTCTGCGTTATTACCTGGCACGCCTGCGTTTTTTTAGCACACTCCCTGAAAACGGGCAATTACCTCCCAGAAACGCCCCTTTCCTGTCAATCACTCACCGATCAGCACAGCGACTGAAAAGCGTCGCTCAGATCTGTGTAAAATTGCTTTGTTTGATGTTAAAATACTTAGCGCATGCGCGCTGCGTACCATGAGCATGCGCATTTTCCACCTGTTCGCTGCGCTGCGAAAAACATCAGCGAGGGAACAACTCGGAATGACCACCATTGATACTGGGGTAGGAGGTGAGGGATCAATTAAAAATACATGGAGATGGTACATTAGGGATGTGGAGGGGTCTGGCGGCACAGAAGGAGCGTGTGGAGTAGGGGTATTTGATGAAATACAAGACATTGTAAATGTAGATTTGACGACTGCATACTACTTAAAAAAGCAGAATGTAAATGCAGGGAATTATCTGAGGAGATTCCTGCATTACAGAAACACATGTGGTTACCAGAGACATGTCAGGATCTATTACAGATAAGGTTGATGACTATGTAAAGAAATTATATGCTGTAAATATACTATATGAAAAACGCAATGAGAAAAGTGTAACATGAAGCACCAAACACTGTGCCTTATTCAGTGGATGCAAACCCGATTGTTACCCAGTTGAGTGATTATCGTCTGACTACGCATGCGTCTTAGTCACTTATACCGCGATGGTCATGTGTCTTAGTCACTTATACCATGATAACCATCTGAATCAGTCACTTATACCGCGATGGTCATGTGTCTTAGTCACTTATACCATGATAACCATCTGACTCAGTCACTTATACCGCGATGGTCATGTGTCTTAGTCACTTATACCATGATAACCATCTGACTCAGTCACTTATACCGTGATGGTCGTGTGTCTCAGTCACTTATACCACGATGGTCATGTGTCTCAGTCACTTATACCACGATGGATGTATGTCTCAGTCACTTATACCGCGACAGTCATGTGTCTCAGTCACTTATACCACGATGGATGGATGTCTCAGTCACTTATACCGCGATGGTCATGTGACTCAGTCACTTATACCGCAATGGGCATGTGTCTCAGTCACTTATACCTCTATGGCCATGTGTCTCAGTCACTTATACCGCGATAGTCATGTATCTCAGTCACTTATACCGTGATGGTCATGCGACTCAGTCACTTATACCGCAATGGTCATGTGTCTCAGTCACTTATACCGTGATGGTCATGCGACTCAGTCACTTATACCGCAATGGTCATGTGTCTCAGTCACTTATACCGTGATGGTCATGTGTCTCAGACACTTATACCGCAATGGTCATGTGTCTCAGTCACTTACACCGCGATGGTCATGCCTCTCAGTAACTTATACCACAATGGTCATGCGTCTCAGTCACTTATACTGCGATGGTCATGCGTCTCAGTCACTTATACCACAGTGGTCATGCGTCCCAGTCACTTATACGGCGATGGTCATGCGTCTCAGTCACTTATACCGCGATGGTCATGCGTCTCAGTCACTTATACCTCTATGGTCATGTGTCTCAGTCACTTATACCGCGATGGTCATGTGACTCAGTCACTTATACCGCGATGGTCATGTGTCTCAGTCACTTATACCTCTATGGTCATGTGTCTGTCACTTATACCGCGATGGTCATGCGTCTCAGTCACTTATACCGCGATGGTCATGCGTCTCAGTCACTTATACCGCGATGGTCATGTTTCTCAGTCACTTATAATGCGATGATCATGCATCTCAGTCACTTATACCGCGATGGTCATGCATCTCAGTCACTTATACCGCGATGGTCATGCGTCTCAGTCACTTATACCGCGATGGTCATGTGTCTCAGTCACTTATACCGCGATGGTCATGCGTCTCAGTCACTTATACCGTGATGGTCATGCGTCTCAGTCACTTATACCATGATGGTCATGCGTCTCAGTCACTTATAAAACGATGGTCATATGTCTCAGTCACTTATACCACGATGGTCATGCGTCTGAGTCACTTATACCGCAATAGTCATGTGTCTCAGTCACTTATACCGCGATGGTCATGTGTCTCAGTCACTTATACTGCGATGGTCATGCGTCTCAGTGACTTATACCGCGATGGTCATGCGTCTCAGTCACTTATACCGCAATGGTCATGTGTCTCAGTCACTTATACCGCGATGGTCATGCGTCTCAGTCACTTATACCGCAATAGTCATGCGTCTCAGTCACTTATACCGTGATGCTCATGCGTCTCAGTCACTTATACCGCAATGGTCATGTGTCTCAGTCACTGGCTGTGTTTCAGCCCATAATCCCTGCACCTCCATAAGACAGGTGCAGTTTATTAGCTGATGGAGGAAAACTAGAAAAACAGAAAAACAAGGATGATTGCTTAATAAAAATAGACCATTGTATATGTGACCTTTAAAAATAAGTGATATATTGGCAGATTTAACCTATAGGCTACAGAACTGTAGCCCCCCCAGCAGAGCCGGATTTATACCTCATGGGTGTGGTATGTTAGATAGAATAGACTTAGGTCGACAGTGTCTAGGTCGACCACTATTAGTCGACAGTAAGTAGGTCGACATGGTTTCTAGGTTGACAGGGTCTCTAGGTCGACATGTACTAGGTCAATATGACAAAAGGTTGACATGAGTTTTTCACTTTTTTTTGGTGTCCTTTTCTCCGTAGAGTGACCGGGAACCCCAATTAGTGCACCGTGTCCCCTCGCATTCGGGCATGGCAAGGTTGCTATTCCGAATTGTAGTCCACGTGGATCGTAAAGTATGAAAAAGTAAAAAAAAATTTACAAAAATGTGAAAAGCTTGTGTCGACATTTTGTCATGTCGACCTAGTACATGTCCACCTAGAGTCCCTGTTGACATAGAAACCATGTCGACCTACTTACTGTCGACCAATAGTTGTCGACCTAGACTGTCGACCTTAGACCAGATCCTGACCTCACGGGGCCCTAGGCAAGATACCGGTTTGGGGACCCCTCTCTTCAACAATCCATAGCACTATATTTTCATTCCTTGTTGTAGCGGCATCACAAAAGTACCCTGGTGCATGTGTAGTGCGATCGCGGCACGTGCGCAGTCTACCAATATTCGCTCAGTTACATGAACATCAGCATTGTGTACGAATCTGATCAGGTCCTAGGTCGTTTGGAAGTAGATTTGAAACCTGTGTCACATTTAAAGTAAACCGACTGCCCACATACAGTGGCTGCACTGGCGTATTTATAATGGGTGCAGTGTGTGCGGTGCACAAGGGCCCCCGGAGCACAGGGGGGGTCCACACCGCACATCCTGAACCCATTATTTCTGCTGCGGGGTACACTGGGCTCCACAAGGATTGGACAATGGGTGTAGAGTAGGATCTTGATCCGAGGCACCAACAGGCTCAAAGCTTTGACTGTTCCCAGAATGCACAGCGCCGCCTCCTATATCACCCCGCCTCCCAGCACAGGAGCTCAGTTTGTAAGTTGCTGCTGCAGTAAGCAGGCACTTAACAGAGGGGCTGCTCCCAGCAGCCCTAAGAAAAGCTTTTTATGAGGTAAAAAGTGAAGACTTCAAGGGCAGCAGCGGTGGTAAATGTCTTGTGACATTCACTGCTGCAGCTCCAGCTCTCCCCAGCGGCGCTGTACACTCCCGAGCCCTGGTTGCCGGGTACCTACAGCGGAGGCTCCGGTTTTCTTCACATTAGACACACACGGCTGGGGCTCTCCAGGATCGCGTGGCCGCGCTTCGGGAGGTGGTAAGTGGGTCCCGCTTGCGGGACCCGGTCTTTATCGCGATCCGGCGCGGTCAGTGAGAGGCGGGCCGCGCGCGCTGGCGGACACTGTGGCAGTACAGGCGATCCCACTAGATAACCAGGGCATGGGCGCAGGTCAGGTTTTCTCTCTAAACCAATTCTTATATCGCCCACAGTACCCGGTGGTTTTGCCAGCAGAGGGGATAAGGCTTAGACCTGAAGCCCCTCCCCCAGCCCCAGGGCGCCATTTACCGCAAATGTTCCCGCCCTGGAGCTGCATATCTGTCTCTCCCTCACTCCCTGTCAGTGTCTGCGGCGCCATTATCCCTCAGCTCACTGTTCCTGGGACTGCTTGGGCAAATCCTCCTATGTAAAGCCGCCTGGTTGTCAGCGCTGTGCCTTTACATGACACTTAAGTATTCTACCTGCCTTTTTAGACAGTGATAGTTAAGAAAGAGTGCACTTAGTCAGGGTTATAGTACAATTACTTTGTGATATACATCCAGTTCTTACTGTGTACTGTTATATCTATTGTTATATAGCTGTGTAAGCTAGTCCAGTGCAGTATTATTGTCAGTAATAACCTCTGCATTGTACAAACTGTGACTTTCTGTGTGTGCATTTGATAGCTGAGTGGTGTCCATTTCGTGTCTTTCACTCAACCTGCTATCCCTATATTCTATAACCTGAGGGGGCTTGGTGCGTCAGGTATTATCTAATATAGGATTTGTCAGGAATCGACTTACCACAGCTGCATCTGTCCGTCGGTGCGGACTCCGTCCGGGGTCCCTACGTCTCGCTGTCGCTGGTCTCCCTGTCGCCGGATGCCATCCTGGGCCTAGGAACGCTCCTGTTGTCAGCGGGCGTGCATGCGCGCTGCGTTCCCGCCGGGCCGCGGCATGGGCGCCGCCATGACAGCTTTCCTCAGACTGCCGCATCAGCCAATCCGGAGCTTGGCCGCACCTCCTCGTTTCCCTTCCAGCCAATGCCTGCAGACCGGGGGGTATATGAGGAGCAGCAGGGTGAGTCAGTCCTTGTCCTGGACTTCGTGTCACTCCTATGACCTGTGTCTCTGGCTCCGTTCTCCAGTTCCTCCGTTTACCTGCTTTGCCTTCCAGTTTGATCCTGTACTACCGTGGAACCACAAGCACCAGCAATCCTTGTACTTGAGATAAAGCTTCACACCTTAACCAGCTACAGTGTGCTCCAGCCCTCTGCAGTAGAGACTCTCCTCCAGGTGCATCTCGTCATCTACACCTGTTCATCAGCCTGCAAGCTGCCAGTGTTATTTCAAACTGCACTGAGAACTTTAACACTCGTCTCCTGCAATTGCTACCAGGCTTGCTATTCCCACCAACATCTCTGCTGGATCCACGGTCCAACAACTATCGGTTTCCATACCGACACATCGATCCCCTGATCGATTGAACTTACCATACAGACTTTGCCATAGACTCTCAGCTTCCACGCTGCTTATTCACAATTGCTTTTGTTTCTGTTGTTATCAAGTATTCCTGCTGCCATATTGTTTAAAGCCTATTGTTTAATAAACTACATTGCGCACATGCGCAGGAATCCAATCCGGCCTCCTCACTTCTTCCATCCTACCTGCACTGACCCACTAGCGCCACCTCCGGGGACACAAACTAAACAGAACCTGACAGGATTTTCACAAAGATATACTGTATTACGTATTTTTCACTGTGATTTTGTCACCATATCTAGTGCTGACTACACTGCGCAGGGGTTTGGGTTTAGGGATATAGGGGGTCATTCCGAGTTGTTCGCTCGCAAGCTGCTTTTAGCAGCTTTGCACACGCTAAGCCGCCGCCTACTGGGAGTGAATCTTAGCTTATCAAAATTGCGACCGAAAGATTAGCAGAATTGCGAATAGACACTTCTTAGCAGTTTCTGAGTAGCTCCAGACTTACTCGGCATCTGCGATCAGTTCAGTCAGTTTCGTTCCTGGTTTGACGTCACAAACACACCCAGCGTTCGGCCAGACACTCCTCCGTTTCTCCAGCCACTCCCGCGTTTTCCCCAGAAACGGTAGCGTTTTTTCGCACACTCCCATAAAACGGCCAGTTTCCGCCCAGAAACACCCACTTCCTGTCAATCACATTACGATCACCAGAACGAAGAAAAAACCTCGTAATGCCGTGAGTAAAATACCTAACTGCATAGAAAATTTACTTGGCGCAGTCGCACTGCGGACATTGCGCATGCGCATTAGCGACTAATCGCTCCATTGCGAGAAAAAAATAACGAGCGAACAACTCGGAATGACCCCCATAGTGCTGCTGATAATTGTACTGTGTTAACCTCATACTGCAAGTTATATCATGTCTGCTTCTGAGGGTAACTGTTCTGGGGCTGAACACACTGCCGGTGTTGCTGACGCCACGGAGCCATATGAGGAGAATATAGCAGCTGTGGGCTCTGGTTCTGGGGGGCTCCTTGCCCCCCAGTGGGACTGTGGCAACGGAGGCACATACTGACCCAGCGTGGGCTGCTTTTTCCACGCTTCTGCATACGCTAGTTCATAAACTAATTCCCCCTATGGGACCCCCAATGCCGGTACAACCGTATGTGGTCCCTGCAGCTAACCCGCCGTGGGCGGATGATTTATCTGCTCAATTAAAGAAGTTGAACCAGTCCTTGACTACTAAAAAGTCTGACCAACGCTCGCCTAAGTCCAAGAGGTCCTCTAAGCGAGTGCTTATCTCCTCACAATCCACTGCTGTCACTGACACCTCGTCTGATGAAGACGGCACATATACTGACCCCTTCCGGTTCTGACTCAGATACGGCTGATGAGGAGGGTAGTTCACATGTGGATGTTCCTGATCTTGTGGAGGCTATTAAGTTAATTCTGCAGATTACGGATGATCCCGAGCCATCCGTCCCTCCTAAGAAACCAGATAGGTTCAAGCGTCAGAAGGTGGTTAAGCAAGTTTTACCTCACTCTGACCACCTAGTGGATATACGTCAGGAACCCTGGGAAAATCCGGGTACGAAGTTTGTGCCTCAAAAGAAGATGCTGGCTCACTATCCCCTCGCGCCAGAGCTGTCTAAAAATTGGGAAACGCCTCCTCCAGTGGACTCACATGTGGCTAGGATGGTGGTTTCCTCAGCTCTACCTGTCACCACGTCACGTCTCTAAAAGAGCCTACGGATAAACGTGTGGAGGGTTGTCTGAAAGCAATTTACACCCTCACGGGTGCTGCACAAAGGCCCACTATTGCAGCTACATGGGCTGCAGAGGCTATTGAAGCATGGGCCTTGGAGTTAGAAGCTGAAATCTCTTCTGACCATGCTAGACAATGCTTGTCATATATTGTCACAGCTTCTCGATATATTAAAGAGACGGCTTCTGATGCCGGTATCCTGGCAGCCAAGGCCTCTACTACGTCAGTTCTGGCTCGCCGGATATTGTGGCTGAGATCCTGGTCTGTGGATCTGGACTCTAGAAAAACCCTGGAGGTACTCCCTTTCAAGGGAGATATTCTGTTTGGGGAGGACTTAAATAAGATTGTGGCTGACTTGGCTACTGCCAAAACTGCCTGTCTGCCTAATACCGCTCCTTCTGTGTCGAAGGCTAAAGGTACGTCCTTTCGCCCCTTTCGTCCTTCAGGTAAAGCAAAAGGTCAGGCGTACCATAAGCAGGCCCGCACTTCCAAGACTGGTAAGCCGAAGCCCAAAAGAGCCTGGGCTGCCCGTCAGCCAGCTGCCAAGACCGATAAGCCTGCCGCATGACGGGGCGGGCCTCCCCCTGGGGGATTCCAGGGTGGGGGGCCGGCTTCTAGGGTATACCCAGGAATGGTTGAAGACCACTTTAGATGCCTGGGTACGGGAAATCGTCACTCGAGGTTACGCCATAGCCTTCAAAATCCGACCCCCTCGTCGATTTTGCCAGACAGACGTCCCTTTGGACCAGACAAAGGCAAAAACTGTACACTCGGTGGTACAGGCCCTCCTGGATACAGGAGTCTTCGTTCAGGTGCCTCTTGCTCAGAGGGGCCGGGGGTACTATTCTCCGCTGTTTCTAGTCCCGAAACCGAATGGGTCCTCCCGGCCCATTCTCAACCTCAAGGCATTGAACAGGTTTGTGAAGGTTTCCAAGTTCTGTATGGAAACCCTTCGCTCTATAGTTCTGGCCTTGGAACCTGGGGACTACATGGTCTCCCTGGACATACAGGATGCTTACCTGCATATTCCTATAGCAGTGTCACATCAACAATACCTGAGGTTCGCTATTGGCAACCTACATTACCAGTTTCGGGCGTTACCTTTTGGTTTAACAACGGCTCCGCGAGTCTTCACCAAAGTTATGATGGTGATGACGGTGGTACTCCGCCATCAAGAGGTCAGGATACTGCCGTATCTGGATGACTTGTTAATCCTGGCAAATTCCCCAGATCTTCTCCTGCGTCATCTGGATATGACGGTCCAGTTTCTACAAGCCCACGGGTGGCTCATCAACTGGAAGAAATCCTCCCTGGTCCCTGCTCAGAGCATGGTGCACCTGGGAGCGTTGTTGGACACTCACAACCAGAGGTTGTTCTTGTCTCAGGAGAAAGTCCTGAAGATTCAGGACAGGATTCGTTGCTTCCTTTCTCGTCCGCAAGTGTCGATACATTCGGCGATGCAGGTGCTGGGCCTCATGGTATCAGCATTCGATATGGTGGAGTATGCTCAATTCCATTCTCGCCCCCACCAGAGGCTGATTCTTGCCAAGTGGGACGGCCTGCCTCACCGGGTCAGAACTCAAATGATCTTCTTGACTCCGGAGGTCCGTCTGTCACTACACTGGTGGCTCAGGGACCAACAATTGTGCAGGGGTCGTCCCTTCTGGATATCCAACTGGATCCTGTTGACGACAGATGCCAGTCTAAGAGGTTGGTGCGCGGTGCTGGAGCAAAACTCCCTTCAGGGTCGGTGGACCAAGGAGGAATCTCTCCTCTCAATCAACATTCTGGAATTGCGGGCGGTCTTCAATGCGTTGAACCTGGGCCAGCATTTAATTCAGAACCATCCTGTTCAAGTACAGTCGGACAACGCCACCACAGTGGCTTACATAAATTATCAAGGCGGCACTCTAAGCCGTTTGGCAATGAAGGAAGTCTCACAGATTCCACGTTGGGCGCAACGCCATCTACCGGCTATATCGGCAATATTCATTCCAGGAGTCCTTAATTGGGCAGCGGACTTTCTCAGTCGTCAGGACGTGCATGCCGGCGAGTGGGGCCTCCATCCAGAAGTGTTTCAACTCCTCGTGGAAAAGTGGGGTCTTCCAGACGTGGATCTGATGGCGTCTCGACACAATCACAAGGTTCCGGTCTTCGGAGCAAGGACAAGGGATCCTCAAGCAGCATTCGTGGATGCGCTGGCGGTACCGTGGAGGTTTCGGCTGCCGTATATGTTCCCTCCGGTCAGGGCCGGTGCAAAGGTGTTCGGCGCCCTCCTGCAAACTATAAATTTGCGCCCTCTCTCCCATACTTAATAAAGGGACAATGCAGTATGAAGTCGCACGCCGCAAAAAAACAGGTGGGGCGTGGTCAGACAATAGAACTACCAATTCAAATTACTTCATACAGTAGCACAATCTTGTTCACATTTACACCACGCATAGCGCACAGAGGGAACTCGATTCACTGCTGTCGGTACACCGACTGTCATTTTACACATTACCGCAGGCAAGAGTCCCCATTTTACACATTACGGCAGGCAACAATCCCCATTTTACACATTACGGCAGGCAAAGTCCCCATTTAACACATTATGGCAGGCAAGAGTCCCCACTTTACACATTACGGCAGGCAAGAGTCCCCATTTTACACATTATGGCAGACAGGAGTCCCAATTTTACACATTACGGCAGACAGGTGTCCCCATTTTACACATTACGCAGGCAAGAGTCCCCATTTTACACATCACGGCAGGCAAGAGTCCCCATTTTACACATTACGGCAGGCAGGTGTCCCCATTTTACACATTATGGCAGGCAAGAGTCCCCATTTTACTCATTACGGCAGGCAGGTGTCCCCATTTTACACATTAGGGCAGGCAGGTGTCCCCATTTTACACATTACGGCAGGCAGGTGTCCCCATTTTACACATTACGGCAGGCAAGAGTCCCCATTTTACACATTACGGCAGGCAAGAGTCCCCATTGTACACATTATAGCAGGCAGAGACCCCTTCAACAAAGAGAGACAGATTGAAAAAAAAAACCAGACAGACACATAGATAGATAGATAGATAGATAGATAGATAGATCGATAGATAGATAGACAGAAAGACAGACAGAGACATAGATAGATGATAGATAGATAATCACACATACAAAATACTCACTTAGTTCCTCTGATAGACACAACCTCCCGGGCAGTCTCTCTATTGTTCCTCATTCCTGGTAGGTGATGAGATGGCTCCGTCAGTGGATTTGGGGGCATCTAGTGGCTCCTGGCAGTACTGCAGTCAGTAGTAACTGCAGCTCTCTGCTCCCGGCCCCGTCCTTTGTCCGTCAGTCCCGGCCACACACCTCCCACTGCTAGCACCACTGCGCTAGCACAGGACGGGAGGAGATTACATCAGCGGCCTGGCTGGAGTGGGGTCTTGAAGAGCCGGTATGCATTTACAGTGATAGGCGCAGCCGGCAGCAGCAGCGCACATCAAAGGGATGCAGAGCAGTGAGAGCGCCTCTCCAGGCATGCGCCTCCCGGCACTGCATCCCTTTGCTGGGCGGGTTCTGCCGGCTCTGCCTCCGGTGTCACTCCTGCCCAGGGTAATTCGGAAGTTCAAGCAAGAAAAAGAAAATCTGCTTCTCATAGCTCCAGCGTGGCCCATACGGCACTGGTTCTCAGACCTGCAGGGACTATCGTCAGAGCGTCCAATTCTACTTCCACAACGCCCAGACCTCCTCGTTCAGGGCCCCTGTGTCTACCAGGACCTAGCCCGGCTGTCTTTGACGGCGTGGCTCTTGAAGCTTCCGTCTTAAGGACTAAGGGTTTTTCTGAAGAGATCATTAAAACTATGTTGCGGGCTCGGAAACCGGCTTCTGCTCGGATTTACCATAGGGTCTGGCATTCCTACTTTGTTTGGTGCGCATCTAACAATTATGACGCTTCCAAGTTTAGTACAGCCAAGCTTTTGGCTTTTCTGCAGCAAGGCCTAGAGTTGGGCCTGCGCCTGGCCTCCCTAAAGGTTCATATTTCTGCCTTGTCGGTGTGGTTTCAGAGAAAAATTGTGACTTTGCCTGATGTTCATACTTTCACTCAGGGCGTGTTGCGTATCCAACCTCCCTATATCCCGCCTGTGGCTCCTTGGGACTTTCGGTGGTTTTGGAGGCATTGCAGGAGCCTCCGTTTGAACCCCTTGGTTCAGCTGACCTTAAGTGGCTTTCCCTTAAGGTGGTGTTCTTGCTGTCTATTGCCTCTGCTAGAAGAGTGTCGGATCTGGGTGCCTTGTCTTGTAGTTCCCCATATCTGATATTTCACCGTGACCGGGCGGTTCTTAGGACTCGTCCCGGATATTTACCTAAGGTGGTTTCTTCGTTTCACCTTAATCAGGAGATTGTGGTTCCGGCCTTTGTCTCTCCTGATTTGTCTCCCAAAGAGCGGTCTTTGGATGTGGTACGGGCTCTCCGTATCTATGTGAAGAGAACTGCTTCTGTCTGAAAATCTGATTATCTTTTTGTTTTGTTTGGATTTCACAAACGTGGCTGGCCTGCTCACAAGCAGACCCTGGCCAGATGGATTAGAATGGTGATTGCACATGCTTATGTGAAGGCTGGTCTCTCTGCTCCTGTTCACATTAAGGCCCTTACTCGGTCTGTTGGACCTTCTTGGGCGGCCCAACGTGGTGCGACCCTTAAACAATTGTGCAAGGCGGCTACGTGGTCTTTCGGGAACACGTTCATAAGGTTCTATGCCTTCAATACTGCCGCTTCCCAGGATGCTTCCTTTGGACGCCGGGTTCTTGTGCCCGCTACAGTGCGTCCCCTCTCATAAGGAACTGCTTTAGGACATCCCCATTGTCACAATCCTGACTGTAGTTCTTGTATTTGCTGACTTATCCCTACCATCTGTCCTGGATCCTGTGCCGTTTTGCTCACTGAGATAAACAGCTTGTCAGCACCATGAGCTTCCTGAGTACTGAGTTCTCTGCCTGGAAGGTAATAGTTAACAAGCTCTACCTGTGATTAATCTTCGGTGTGATTCTGAATTCAGCAATCTGAAGTTTAGGTCTAAAAGCCAGCATCCTCTGTTTGTTTGCAGAAGTTCAGGCTTTAGTGTTCTCTCGGCCTGCTAGGCCTCGCTCCACTTCACAGCCTAGTCTAGAGTACTCACATGACAGTGACTGTTCACCTGACCCAGAGCTGTCCAATCCTGTGCCAGCCTGAGATTCTCTGAATCACCTGACACTGCTCACCAATCACCAAGGACCAGGAAGTATAAGTCTGAAGGCTGGAGTTGGAAACGCTGCCAGTTCCTCGTGTCACACACAGCTCTGTGTGAGCTTTGAAGCTGAGCTCCCTAAAGTATTCCACAGTCTCAACTTAAAGGCACAGTTGCAGTGTTTCATCTTAAAGGCACAGTACAGTATTCCACAGTCTCAACTTAAAGGCACAGTTGCAGTGTTTCATCTTAAAGGCACAGTACAGTATTCCACAGTCTCAACTTACAGGCACAGTTGCAGTGTTTCATCTTAAAGGCACAGTCGCAGTATTCCACAGTCTCAATTGAAAACCACAGCTGCAGTATTCTACCATCACAGCCGCAGGGTTCTTCAGCCTTGTACTAGAGTTATAGCCACAGTCATCGTTCTACTTTAAGCACCTACTCCTGTGACACTATATCCAGTACAGTCTCACCTATACATTCATCATCCTGCTATCAAAGTCCCTGGTGATCCAGTGGTCAGGATACGGCTTCCTCTGCCGAGGCCCAGGTTCGATCCCCGGTCAGGGATTGCTCCTTCTTCTCACTGATTCCTACAGACCAGCCTAATATTCACATAGTCCTCCAGTTGCCCGCACAGACTTCACTAACACCGGGTTCACAAAACCACAGTCATGACAGTAGGAACTGGCCCCATGGACCCGGCCGAAAGTGTTTGTCTGACGCAGGACCTCCTAAGCAATATGGCAGGACGCTTGGAGGGTTTGGAGTCAACTCAGCATCAATTGGCACAGTGTCTGCAGCGGAACTTCTCCAGAGATTCTCTGACCTTCTGCACTAAGACTCCTGACCAACTGCAGATTTTCTACCAGATGTCATTACAGTTACAAGAACTTTTGTCTAGTATTCTTTCTGTGATGCCTGATCTCTTCAGGAATACTACCAACGTTTTTGATCCTGTTTTGTCCCATCCAGTTAATAAAGTCTCTTCCTCTGTGCAAGGAAAAGTTGTTCATCAGAGCCATCCACGGCCCAAGCTCTCTGAAGCTGAACGTCAGCGGCGTAGGGAGCTACACCTCTGTCTTTTCTGTGGAAATTCCGGTCATTTTGTTAAAGACTGCATTCTTCGCAAGCCAGGGAATGGTGACAAATCTCAGTATCATAGTGCTCATGTCTACAAGTCATCCACAGTACCCGATCCTGCTACTGCTGACGGGGGTATCAAGAAGGCTACTCTGAAAGAGACTCAAATTTATGACTGGGGTCCAGTGATTAAAAGACCCTATCCCAAGTTGGATGTCCAGGGGGCTCTTGTCTTAGCCCAGCCCCGTGAAGAGGGGGCTCCTGCCTTAGCCCAGCCCCATGAAGAGGGGGCTCCTGCCTTAGCCCAGCCCTGTGAAGAGGGGGCTCCTGCCTTAGCCCAGCCCCGTGAAGGGGGGGCTCCTGCCTTAGCCCAGCCCCGTAGAATAATGTTCAAGCCATTAAGAGTCACAGAGGAGTCCGTGTCTACAGCCAAAGGAGGGGAGTCCGTGTCTACAGCCCAAGGAGGGGCGTCCGCGTCTTCAGCCCCAGGAGGTGGTTCAGAGTGTCCAGTCCCAGGAGGGGGTTCAGAGTGTCCAGCCCCAGGAGGGGGTTCAGAGTGTCCAGCCCCAGGAGGGGGTTCAGAGTGTCCAGCCCTAGGAGGGGGTTCAGAGTGTCCAGCACCAGGAGGGGGTTCAGAGTGTCCAGCCCCAGGAGGGGGTTCAGAGTGTCCAGCAATACTCCAGGCCCTGCCTGGTCAGTCCGTTCCAGTTCCAGCCGGTCCAGCAATACTCCAAGCCCAGCCTGGTTAGTCCGTTCCGGTTCCAGCCAGTCCAGCAATACTCCAGGACCAGCCTGGTCAGTCCGTCCCGGTTCCATCCGGTCCAGCAATACTCCAGGACCAGCCTGGTCAGCCCGTCCCGGTTCCAGCTGGTCCAGCAATACTCCAGGACCAGCCTGGTCAGTCTCCTTTGGCTCCAGCCAATTCAAGTATCCTCGGATCCAATCCAGTCCTACTCGTCCAGCCAAAGATTTCTCCTGTTTCAGTCTGTTCAAGCTCATCTGGACTCAAACCGATTCCAAGCATTGGTCCGAGTAAAGAACTTTTGTCAGTTGGTCCCAGTAAAGGACTTCCACCATCTAGTTCTAAAATTAGACTTCAGTCTATCTCTGATTCTGTTTCCTTGTCTTCCAGCACTGAGTCCACAGCTTCTGCGGGGAATTCTAATGCCTCTTCTCTTCAATGTCAGGATAAATTGGCTGTAATCGCTTAAGTTAAGAAAAATACCAAGGTTATTTGTGTACCTCAGTCTAATGTTGTTTCAGTGGCATCTGTTTACTTGAGTCCAATTTCATCCTCCACTCAATCTTCAGAACATTCAGCCAATGCTCCGTTTTCTGACCCATCGCTTTCTGAGCAAGATAATGCCTTGATGAACCAATACATTAGGAATTTCAGGAATGCCAAGAAATGGAAAACAGTACAAAGACAACAGCCTGTTGATTTAAGAGTTGGTTATGTTTCCATTGATTCCACTCCAAGTTCCTTGTGTTGTTCTGAACTTGTTAATGCAGCTTACAAAACGGATGTAGTTACTCCCAAAGAAGACTGGTATCTTCCAATAGACTTGGACTCAGACTCTGAATTTGATCCAGTTTATGATGCTACTCCTTTCCTAGGAGGTCCCGTTCATTCCTGGTATGCTTTAACGCATGAAGAGGTTCCAGAATTACCAAAAAACTCTACAGGTCTCTGTATGAAAAGTCCTCGTTATAGAACAAGATTTAAATTAAGCCTCAGTGGAGTGCTAGCTTCAAAATCACAATCCTCTCGTACTACTAATCTAGGAAAGGAACCTTCTACAGTTTATTCCTCAGTCCTTTCAGATGAAGGAAATTCCAGTTTTGTCAATGATGGATGGTCTACCTGTTCAGAAGATGAAGATCAGGAAGACTTCTGAAGAATCCAGCTTAAGTTTTGTTTCTGGTCCCTCTGGTTTCCACTTTTCTGAATCTTTGTGTACAAGTTATTCATCAAGTTCCTCTAAGACCAAAGATGGGTGTCCGGAGTCCACCCTTGAAGAGCGGGGTACTGTCACGGTCCTGACTGTAGTTCTTGTATTTGGTGACTAACCCCTGCCATCTGTCCTGGATCCTGTGCCGTTTTGCTTACTGAGATAAACAGCTTGTCAGCACCATGAGTTTCCTGAGTCCTGAGTTCTCTGCCTGGAAGGTAATAGTTAACGAGCTCTACCTGTGATTAATCTTCGGTGTGAGTCTGAATTCAGCAATCTGAAGTTTAGGCCTAAAAGCCAGCATCCTCTGTTTGTTTGCAGAAGTTCAGGCTTCAGTGTTCTCTCGGCCTGCTAGGACTCGCTCCACTTCACAGCCTAGTCTAGAGTACCCACATGACAATGACTGTTCACCTGACCCAGAGCTGTCCAATCCTGTGCCAGCCTGAGATTCTCTGAATCACCTGACACTGCTCACCAATCAGCAAGGACCAGGAAGTATAAATCTGAAGGCTGGAGTTGGAAACGCTGCCAGTTCCTCGTGTCACACACAGCTCTGTGTGAGCTTTGAAGCTGAGCTCCCTAAGGTATTCCACAGTCTCAACTTAAAGGCACAGTTGCAGTGTTTCATCTTAAAGGCACAGTACAGTATTCCACAGTCTCAACTTAAAGACACAGTTGCAGTGTTTCATCTTAAAGGCACAGTCGCAGTATTCCACAGTCTCAACTGAAAACCACAGCTGCAGTATTCTACCGTCACAGCCGCAGGGTTCTTCAGCCTCATACTAGAGTTATAGCCACAGTCATCGTTCTACTTTCAGTTACGTTTCCAGTTATATCCGGAACCAGCCCGCATTACAGTTGCATCCCAGTCTCACCAGTAACCAGTTTGTTTTACTATCTTGCCAGTAACCTTGAGAACATAAGCACCTACTCCTGTGACACTATATCCAGTACAGTCTCACCTATACATTCATCATCCTGCTATCAAAGTCCCTGGTAATCCAGTGGTCAGGATACGGCATCCTCTGACGAGGCCCGGGTTCGATCCCCGGTCAGGGATTGCTCCTTCTTCTCACTGATTCCTACAGACCAGCCTAATATTCACATAGTCCTCCAGTTGCCCGCACAGACTTCACTAACACCGGGTTCACAAAACCACAGTCATGACACCCATTGTCCAATCCTTGTGGAGCCCAGTGTACCCCGCAGCAGAAAATGAGTTTTATGGTAAGAACTTACCTTTGTTAAAACTCTTTCTGCGAGGTACACTGGGCTCCACAAGGCGCCCACCCTGACGCACTTAGTTTCTTTGGGTTGATATGGCATTAGCCGCTGACACTTCTCTTGTCGTGAGAGTGCGGTGTATGTGGCTACTAAACGTTGTCGTCTCTTTTCCTGCTACTGCATTGGGCTGGTTTACTAAAAACTGAGATCCTGTGCTGGGAGGCGGGGTGATATAGGAGGCGGCGCTGTGCATTCTGGGAACAGTCAAAGCTTTGAGCCTGTTGGTGCCTCGGATCAAGATCCTACTCTACACCCATTGTCCAATCCTTGTGGAGCCCAGTGTACCTCGCAGAAAGAGTTTTAACAAAGGTAAGTTCTTACCATAAAACTCATTTTTTTATACTTACCCTCCGGAGTCCTGCGGCACTGCAGCAGCGCTGCCTAAATCCCTGGGAAAACGTCATGGTGTCATTTTCCAGGTGTTTTTACCATGCGCAGTAGAAAAAACACTGGGAAAATGGCTCCCGTGCCATTTTCCCGGAGATGTGCGCATGCGCTGTAGACTCTGGGACAGTGCTAGGGTGCAAAATTGCTTCGCTTTGAGATAGTCAATTGTTCAGGTAACGGAAATCATCTGATATACAACAGTTATGTATAATTACCAGCATGTAAAGTCTGAATGAAAGGTGGTTCACGACTGGTGAGTCTCGATATTCATTTTAGCGTTTATTCTCTCAACGGCTGTGAGAAAGGCGGTAACTCCTGGCACTGGTATTCAGTCAGACCTTATCAGCCGTGAACATTGTGCTGACAGTAGGGACGAAATTAGCGGTCTGGTCGCTGCACATTATTGGCCTTCATTTCGGGGACAGTGCAGATGCCTTGAGAGACCCCCAAAGCAATCCCAACCTCACCACTGTACCACCTTCCGGACCACAATTTGCTGTCCGTTGTTCCACTCCCATCAGTTGCAAAATAAAATACTAAAAAATATAAGCCATAACGACAACAACAAAAAGATTCACCTGGCGTCATCAGCAGAGGCGTTGGAACGGGGGGGGGGGGGGGGGGGGGGGCAAGGGGGCAGCTTGACCCCCCAAAATTGACAGAGGTGCCGGGTCGGTAAGTAAGGGGTGGCTTGGAAAGTGGGGGGGGGGGGTTTGGGGCAGAAGCGTCGGAACAGGGAGCAAGGTAAGGTGGAGGTGTGGATGTACTCTTACCTCCAGATCCCTGTGGTCGGCACCTCCTTTAAATGCAGTCTGCTGCTGCAGCATGCTGTCCCACGTCGTGTCCTAGCCGGCTTTCTCTTAGCTTCTTTGGGCTGATATGGCATTAGCCGCTGACACTTCTCTTGTCGTGAGAGTGCGGTGTATGTGGCTACTAAACGTTGTCGTCTCTTTTCCTGCTACTGCATTGGGCTGGTTAACTAAAAACTGAGATCCTGTGCTGGGAGGCGGGGTGATATAGGAGGCGGCGCTGTGCATTCTGGGAACAGTCAAAGCTTTGAGCCTGTTGGTGCCTCGGATCAAGATCTTACTCTACACCCATTGTCCAATCCTTGTGGAGCCCAGTGTACCTCGCAGAAAGAGTTTTAACAAAGGTAAGTTCTTACCATAAAACTCATTTTTTCATACTTACCCTCCGGAGTCCTGCGGCACTGCAGCAGCGCTGCCTAAATCCCTGGGAAAACGGCATGGTGTCATTTTCCAGGTGTTTTTACCATGCGCAGTAGAAAAATCACTGGGAAAATGGCTCCCGTGCCATTTTCCCGGAGATGTGCGCATGCGCTGTAGACTCTGGGACAGTGCTAGGGTGCAAAATTGCTTCGCTTTGAGATAGTCAATTGTTCAGGTAACGGAAATCATCTGATATACAACAGTTATGTATAATTACCAGCATGTAAAGTCTGAATGAAAGGTGGTTCACGTGAAACTGGTGAGTCTCGATATTCATTTTAGCGTTTATTCTCTCAACGGCTGTGAGAGAGGCGGTAACTCCTGGCACTGGTATTCAGTCAGACCTTATCAGCCGTGAACATTGTGCTGACAGTAGGGACGAATTTAGCGGTCTGGTCGCTGCACATTATTGGCCTTCATTTCGGGGACAGTGCAGATGCCTTGAGAGACCCCCAAAGCAATCCCAACCTCACCACTGTACCACCTTCCGGACCACAATTTGCTGTCCGTTGTTCCACTCCCATCAGTTGCAAAATAAAATACTAAAAAATATAAGCCATAATGACAAAAAAAAAAAAAAAAAAAGATTCACCTGGCGTCATCAGCAGAGGCGTTGGAACGGGGGGGCAAGGGGGCAGCTTGACCCCCCAAAATTGACAGAGGCGCCAGGTCGGTAAGTAAGGGGTGGCTTGGAAAGTGGGGGGGGGTGGTTGGGGCAGAAGCGTCGGAATAGGGAGCAAGGTAAGGTGGAGGTGTGGATGTACTCTTACCTACAGATCCCTGTGGGCGGCACCTCCTTTAAATGCAGTCTGCTGCTGCAGCATGCTGTCCCACGTCCTGTCCTAGCCGGCTTTCTCTCACTGATGCATTACTGGGAGGAGGAGGTGTGGCCATGCTGAGACTTCTGGTACATCCCGGCATCAAAGCCCCCACCCAGTAATGCATCAGGGAGAGACAGCCAGCTAGGACAGGACATCATGGAACAGCACGCCGAAGCAGCAGACTGCTTTTAATTTAAAGGAGGAGCCATCCATCCGTGGGGATCCAGAGGTAAGCAAATACTCGGGCGGGGCAGACGGCAGAGGAGAGGAGCGGCAAAAAAATAATTCTACGCTCCCTTCCCAACTCCAAACCATTCCGGCGCCCCAGGCTCATTAGCCTGGTGTGCCTCGCCCCAGCATGTGCCACCTCTAGGCACATGCCTCTCGTGCCTAGTGGGAAATTCACCACTGACTGGCAGTGGCGTGACGTTCTGGGTTCTGGCCCCCAGGCAGATTTAACAATCCTGTATCTAATAGGGATGCTTCGTGAGCCACAATACAGTGACAGCGGAAGTTAGTAGAGTCTATGGATGAAGCATCAACTCGTTTCGCATCCGCACATACTATTTACAGATTATGAGGTCAGTTCCAGGCTTTATTAAAATTCCTTACATTTAATTAGTAGTGGTACTCAATTGGTAGTTTAGGCTCACCGGTGCTGTAATTATTAATGACATTTCAATGCATCTTGTTTCATGTATTCAGTGATAGATGTAAGAGGCCTATACGTCATCCCTTATGGTCCCGTTACACATGTGGAAATGCTAGTTCCGCATGTTTTTTTGTAACGGGCCCATTCATTATTAGGGGCCTGATAGGGAGGCCTAGTGTTCAGTAACTATGAAAAAATATGGACATTTTTCGGAGTTTGCTTGCGAGAAACAAAGACATGTTGGAATCAAAGCCTATGGGAAGAGTAGGGACCTCCTCTTCCCACTGGTATCGTCAGAGAGGGGGTGGTCTATTTGGGCTCTCGGCAGGCCCACCCGCCTCTGCACCAGTGCAGTGATAAGTAACACTGCTACAAATGTAGGAGATTGCGGGGACAGATGTTTTTCAGAGCAGCTGTACACGCACATTTGCAATAATTAATTGCTTCAGTAATTAGGTACCCACCTCTTCAACTCGCCATAAGTCGGATATAAGTACCCACCTCTTCAACTCGCCATAAGTCGGATATAACTACCCACCTCTTCAACTCGCCATAAGTCGGATATAAGTACCCACCTCTTCAACTCGCCATAAGTCGGATATAAGTACCCACCTCTTCAACTCGCCATAAGTCGGATATAAGTACCCACCTCTTCAACTTGCCATAAGTCGGATATAACTACCCACCTCTTCAACTCGCCATAAGTCGGATATAAGTATCCACCTCTTCAACTCGCCATAAGTCGGATATAACTACCCACCTCTTCAACTCGCCATAAGTCGGATATAAGTACCCACCTCTTCAACTCGCCATAAGTCGGATATAAGTATCCACCTCTTCAACTCGCCATAAGTCGGATATAAGTACCCACCTCTTCAACTCGCTATAAGTCGGATATAAGTATCCACCTCTTCAACTCGCCATAAGTCGGATATAAGTACCCACCTCTTCAACTCGCCATAAGTCGGATAAAAGTACCCACCTCTTCAACTCGCCATAAGTCGGATATAAGTACCCACCTCTTCAACTTGCCATAAGTCGGATATAACTACCCACCTCTTCAACTCGCCATAAGTCGGATATAAGTATCCACCTCTTCAACTCGCCATAAGTCGGATATAAGTACCCACCTCTTCAACTCGCCATAAGTCGGATATAACTACCCACCTCTTCAACTTGCCATAAGTCGGATATAACTACCCACCTCTTCAACTCGCCATAAGTCGGATTTAAGTATCCACCTCTTCAACTCGCCATAAGTCGGATATAAGTACCCACCTCTTCAACTCGCCATAAGTCGGATATAAGTATCCACCTCTTCAACTCGCCATAAGTCGGATATAAGTACCCACCTCTTCAACTAGCCATAAGTCGGATATAAGTACCCACCTCTTCAACTCGCCATAAGTCGGATATAAGTACCCACCTCTTCAACTCGCCATAAGTCGGATATAAGTATCCACCTCTTCAACTCGCCATAAGTCGGATATAAGTATCCACCTCTTCAACTCGCCATAAGTCGGATATAAGTACCCACCTCTTCAACTCGCCATAAGTCGGATATAAGTATCCACCTCTTCAACTCGCCATAAGTCGGATATAAGTATCCACCTCTTCAACTCGCCATAAGTCGGATATAAGTACCCACCTCTTCAACTCGCCATAAGTCGGATATAAGTATCCACCTCTTCAACTCGCCATAAGTCGGATATAAGTACCCACCTCTTCAACTCGCCATAAGTCGGATATAAGTATCCACCTCTTCAACTCGCCATAAGTCGGATATAAGTACCCACCTCTTCAACTCGCCATAAGTCGGATATAAGTACCCACCTCTTCAACTCGCCATAAGTCGGATATAAGTACCCACCTCTTCAACTCGCCATAAGTCCGATATAAGTACCCACCTCTTCAACTCGCCATAAGTCGGATATAAGTACCCACCTCTTCAACTCGCCATAAGTCGGATATAAGTACCCACCTCTTCAACTCGCCATAAGTTGGATATAAGTACCCACCTCTTCAACTCGCCATAAGTCGGATATAAGTATCCACCTCTTCAACTCGCCATAAGTCGGATATAAGTACCCACCTCTTCAACTTGCCATAAGTCGGATATAAGTACCCACCTCTTCAACTTGCCATAAGTCGGATATAAGTACCCACCTCTTCAACTCGCCATAAGTCGGATATAAGTACCCACCTCTTCAACTCGCCATAAGTCGGATATAACTACCCACCTCTTCAACTCGCCATAAGTCGGATATAAGTATCCACCTCTTCAACTCGCCATAAGTCGGATATAAGTATCCACCTCTTCAACTCGCCATAAGTCGGATATAAGTACCCACCTCTTCAACTCGCCATAAGTCGGATATAAGTATCCACCTCTTCAACTCGCCATAAGTCGGATATAAGTACCCACCTCTTCAACTCGCCATAAGTCGGATATAAGTACCCACCTCTTCAACTCGCCATAAGTCGGATATAAGTATCCACCTCTTCAACTCGTCATAAGTCGGATATAAGTACCCACCTCTTCAACTCGCCATAAGTCGGATATAAGTACCCACCTCTTCAACTCGCCATAAGTCGGATATAAGTATCCACCTCTTCAACTCGCCATAAGTCGGATATAAGTACCCACCTCTTCAACTCGCCATAAGTCGGATATAAGTATCCACCTCTTCAACTCGCCATAAGTCAGATACTTAATTATTGGGGGCCACCCGGCCTCATGCCATGACTAGGCCACTGAGAAACAAGAAATTATGTAATTTAATTGTTGAAATTCAGGTAACATTTAGGATAATCAAGAGATCTATATATACGTGGCTAATAAGTAAAATATATATACTGGCAATTAGTAGAAACACTTAACTTGTGGTCTTACATTGATTAGAACACACATCACCGACCCCATGTTTAGTTTTAAATTGGAAATGGTATTAAAAAATCTCTCACATTTATGAAAGGTTGTTAATAGAATTGATCTCTCTATTTGTAAGTGCCATATGCCAAAGGGAAACTTTAATGTTTACCTCTAAATCCTCCCCTGTGCATGTAAATAGCAGATACAATGGGTTGGGTTCGGGAGACCGGCGTTCCTACATCCCGGGACAAGTATTTAGGCTCTTAAATTCAGGGGTCTTCTGGACTTGCTACTTTGGTGTTATTACTATTATTTATCATTGACATCATGGTAGGGATGGCCATCGACCCTCGATGATTCCAAATAATGAATGGTTTTTGACCAGTATTTAATACTTTCACCATTGATAGCGGATCATCAGATAGTGTTCGGCCATCGATGGTGGGGTGTGGGGCCGATGGTGATGGATTTTTACTGTGCACTGCACTGTGCCTGGAGTCAGGGGTAGATAGATGCTGCCTTGGCCAGACGTACCTCACCTCCTGGCTCCACTCATTACTGTCTAGTGCTCCTGGGATACAGTAACGAAGGGGAAGGGAAGGCATAGCAGCTGCTATCAGTCAGCCCATCACCAGCCCCGCCCCTGTCTTCCCTCTCCCCGCCCACTGAGTCTATCACTCAGTGGGAGACTGTGAGCAGCCAGCCTCCGGGGGAACTACGCCACGCATGCGCAGAGGTAACTATTGCTCGCAAAGACGTTCTCTAGCAAAGCCTCTACTGCGCATGCGTGGCTATTCGATACCAGGAACCATCAATGGTAGATAATAGCATATTTTATAAGCATCAACGGTTCCAGATAATTGCTCCATCGATGGCAACCATCGATGGGGGATGTACCGATGGCCATCCCTACATCATGGAGGAAACCCACACACATATCGTCCTGGTCTGGAATTGAACACATGACTCCAATGCTGTGAGGCGTTCTTCTGGCTGACTTGTATATTAAGCTTGCTGCTCATTTGAGAGATGGAGATCCCCTTACAGAAAAAAAATAATTAGTGGTGGATCTCACCTAACTAATATTCAGATTTGTTAGAGTAATTTTCAGCAAAAAATACCACATTTTATACTGTATAAATGTAGAGGACAGTTTTGTTTATTCTGTATATTGGCATAACTCCCATATATAGGCCCTGATTTGCATACCTAGAAAGGGGTGGAGTTTCATCCAAAACTGGTCTTTTCAGGATGGATCAGGCTGTGGATTGGTTTGGGCTGCTCAGACTTGGCCGCATACTTGCCTACCTGACCCTCTCCATGAGGGAGAAAATGCTCTGTTTCTGGACTTTCCTGGTAATGTATGATTGCCATCACCTGTGGTGGGTTAGTTAATTGATAAGAAAGGTGTTTCACTACAGGTGATGGCAATCATACATTACCAGGAAAGTCCAGGAACAGAGCATTTTCTCCCTCATGGAGAGGGTCAGGTAGGCAAGTATGGACTGGGGTGTCACATGTCCAAATTTGTGCGGTATGATACTGGCTACAGTTTCCATCCAGTATACTAGATGTTCCCAAACTCCGCCATTACAGTGCAGGTTTGAAGGAAAACCATGCTTGAGTCCAGATGGCTAAATTAAGTTGTCTGAGGTACTAATTAAGTCACCTGTGCTCCACCCTTGATATACTTAAAGCCTGGACTGTAATTGTGGCAGCTATAAGAAGAAATTTGGTAATTACCTTATTTTCTTTCTTCAGTATGCTTAAGTTTTAATGAAGTATAGTTCTGCAGGTTTTGCACATTATCGCTGTAAACCCCTCTCCCTCCTACTCCCCCCTCTTCCATCATGTGCTGTACTGAGAGCTGTACATCTGTGTGTGCAGGACTTTGAAGATGTACCTGTCTGTTTTTCTGAGAGACTTTGGAAGGCGAACAGCTAAGTAAAATATTGCATGGTTTAAAAGTACTTGTTTTTTTAAAGGTGTATGTTAGATTGCTGATTTAAACAATATCTGTCAAGGTTGTCTACCTATTATTTAAAAAAATTTTTTTTCTATATATCCACTTAATAAAAATAGACCAATAGCATAGAGGGAATTGGCACGATATAATATGCGTTTTGCAAAAGGATGAAGAAAAATATTCATTGGCTCTGGAACAAATGGATCCCAAAAGGCTAAATTGTTTACAGAGACAATCCATCCCAAAATATAAAGGTCCAACCCCAAAATATCCCAGATTTGGTTTACGAGACAGATGCACTGGGAGACAGCTCAGACGATGATGAAACCTCTGGCTTTGATTGTCAACTACAGTCTAAATAAGGGATTTATAGGTAACAGTGAGCCAACATGCTACAATTGCATGACAAGAAGCCTGCAGTCAACAGACAGGTACTGGACCCTCCTGAAATGGTTGATTCTATTTCGGAGTGGGAGAAGGGACCTTCTGACGTATCTAGGGGAGGAGACACATCACCAGGGGGAGGAGCTACGGACGAACAGGGTACCCGAAAAGTACCCTCGCGTGCTCGCTTCGCTCGCCACGCTTCGGGCTCAGTGGCTCGCTCCGCTCCGCTTGCCACCTGATTACTAAAGGTAATAGTTGGTGGCGTGGATAGTAGAGGAACTATCCCGCTGGCCTTGCTCCTCCCCCTTGTGTTGTGACTCCTCCCCCAGACTGAAAAGGTCCCTTAGCCCACTTGATTCTAGCATCTACCCTCCTGAAATGGGTCTGTGGCCTTTAGATCATCTCAATGCACAAGAACAATGGGGGTAATTCAGAGTTGATCGCAGCAACAAATTTGTTAGCAGTTGGTCAAAACCAAGGGCCTAATTCAGACCTGGGGGTATATTTACTAAAATGGGAGTTCTATTTAAGATGGGATGTTGCCCAGTGGCGTGCGGTGAGGTCAGTGGCTGGTGAGGCACTATAGCCATAATGTCCGCCGAATTCTGCCAATGGCCCCTACCGCCGCCGAGCCAATGCCCGCTACTTGCCCTGAGCCGCTGCTTGCTGCCACCGCCAATGGCTTACAAACTCACCCACCATCAACTGACCCAGCCCTCCGCCACTAATTTGCATCTCAGTCCGATGCCGCCAATGCCCGCTGCCTGCCTGCTCATCATACTTGTGATATATTGTACATTTGTATATAAAAAATAAATAAATTAGTGTTTGGGAAGGGAGTGGGAGGAGGACATGAATGCAATTTTGTTGTCCAGGGCTTCCATTAACTTAATGGAAAAGGGTCTTATTGGGTTAAAAAATGTAAAAAAAAAATGCGTGAGGTCCCCCCTCCTAAGTATAACCAGCCTCGGGCTCTTTGAGCCGGTCCTGGTTGTTTAAATACCAGGAAAAAAATTGACAGGGGTTCCCCGTATTTAGACAACCAGCACCGGCCTCTTAGACCGGTCCTGGTTCCAAAAATACGGGGGACAAAAGATGTAGGGGTCCCCCGTATTTTTAAAACCAGCACCGGGCTCCACTAGCCAGGGACATAATGCCACAGCCGGGGGACACTTTTATGTAGGTCCCTGCGGCCGTGGCATTACCCCCCCAACTAGTCACCCCTGGCCGGGTTTCCCTGGAGAAGTGGGGACCCCTTAAATCAAGGGTTCCCCCCCCTCCAGGCACCCAAGGGCCAGGGGTGAAGCCCGAGGCTGTCCCCAGCACCCCTGGGCGGTGGGTGCCGGGCTGATAGCCATGTGTGTAAAACAAAAGAGTATTGGTTTTTGTTGTGGAACTACAAGGCCCAGCAAGCCTCCCCCGCTTGCTGGTACTTGGGGAACCTCAAGTACCAGCGTGCGAGGAAATAACGGGCCCGCTGGTACCTGTAGTTCTACAACAACAAAAATACCCAAATAAAAACACAACACACACACACCGTGAAAGTAAAAGTTTATTAAAAACACACTTACACACTCACACATACTTACCTACATCCCACGCCGGTCACGTCCACTTGTCCAGTAGAATCCAATAGGGGTACCTGTAAAAATGAGAGAGAGATTACTTACCTACATCCCACGCTGGTCACGTCCACTTGTCCAGTAGAATCCATTAGGGCCGGTACCTGCAAAAACTGAAACTTATGCTTATATACATCAATGCACAGGAGAGAGAGAGAGAGAGAGATGGATGGATGTGCTGTACTCACCACAGGCACCTCTCGCTGTCCCTGCACTCCGGACGCGGCTCCGCTGCACACACAGACAGACACCTGCTGCTGAGGCTGGAGGAGGAGAGCGCCAGCCGCCGCTGCTCCACTACAGACGCCGGTGTGGAGCGCTGCCGCTGCTGTCTTCTACACAGGGTCCCTGACATGATCGGCAGCAGCAGGTGACTGACGGACTACGGGGGGATGAAGGGAGGGGAGCAGCTTACTGTCCCGCCGCCTCGTATGGATGATTGGACCAGCGGATCCAGCACTGGATCCGCTGTCCAATCATTTCTGCCTTGCTGACAGTGATGTCAGCGAGGTACTTCTATAGGTGCCGCTTTGCCTATGCTTTTCAATGGGTTTTACAGCCCACTTCTTGGCCCCACCCCCCGCTCGATCCCCGTTTCCACTATCTACGGGAGGCACTGCTATCAGTGCCTCCCAAACCTATTTAAAGCCCTAAAATTATTAGAATAACATAAAGAACATACTTATGACACAGAACATGTGTCATAAGTATCTTTTTGTTGATATTTTAATAATTAATCACTGGGGAGGCACTGCCTCCCCTGCCTCCCCTGACTGCACGTCCCTGTTGCCCATAGCAACCAATCAGATTCCAGGTATTATCTTCTAGAAGGTGCTAAATAAATGAGAAGTAAAATCTGATTGGTTGCTATGGGCAACATCCCATTTTAAATAGAACTCCCATCTTAGTAAATTTACCCCCTGGTCGCACGCATGCTATTTCTCTGACGTCCTAGTGGATGCTGGGAACTCCGTAAGGACCATGGGGAATAGCGGCTCCGCAGGAGACTGGGCACAAAAAGTATAAGCTTTAGACTAGCTGGTGTGCACTGGCTCCTCCCCCTATGACCCTCCTCCAAGCCTCAGTTAGATTTTTGTGCCCGAACGAGAAGGGTGCAAGCTAGGTGGCTCTCCTGAGCTGCTTAGAAGTAAAAGTTTAAATAGGTTTTTTATTTTCAGTGAGTCCTGCTGGCAACAGGCTCACTGCATCGTGGGACTAAGGGGAGAAGAAGCGAACTCACCTGACTGCAGAGTGGATTGGGCTTCTTGGCTACTGGACATTAGCTCCAGAGGGACGATCACAGGTTCAGCCTGGATGGGTCCCGGAGCCGCGCCGCCGGCCCCCTTACAGAGCCAGAAGAGCGAAGAGGTCCGGAGAAAGCGGCGGCAGAAGACGTTCCTGTCTTCAAATAAGGTAGCGCACAGCACTGCAGCTGTGCGCCATTGCTCTCAGCACACTTCACACTCCGGTCACTGAGGGTGCAGGGCGCTGGGGGGGAGCGCCCTGAGACGCAATAAAATCGATATAAAAACCTTATATGGCTAAAAAAAATGCATCACATATAGCTCCTGGGCTATATGGATGCATTTATCCCCTGCCAGTTTCCTGAAAAAAGCGGGAGAAAAGGCCGCCGTGAAGGGGGCGGAGCCTTTCTCCTCAGCACACAAGCGCCATTTTCTTTCACAGCTCCGCTGGAAGGACGGCTCCCTGACTCTCCCCTGCAGTCCTGCACTACAGAAACAGGGTAAAACAGAGAGGGGGGCACTATTGGCAGCTAATATATAAATACAGCAGCTATAACAGGGAGTAACACTTATATAAGGTTATCCCTGTATATATATAGCGCTCTGGTGTGTGCTGGCAAACTCTCCCTCTGTCTCCCCAAAGGGCTAGTGGGGTCCTGTCCTCTATCAGAGCATTCCCTGTGTGTGTGCTGGGTGTCGGTACGATTGTGTCGACATGTATGAGGAGGAAAATGATGTGGAAGCAGAGCAATTGCCTGTGTTAGTGATGTCACCCCCTAGGGAGTCGACACCTGACTGGATGGTAGTAATTAAAGAATTACGTGACAATGTCAGCACTTAGCAAAAAAACTGTTGACGACATGAGACAGCCGACAAATCAATTAGTGCCTGTTCAGGCGTCGCAGACACCGTCAGGGGCGCTAAAACGCCCGTTACCTCAGATGGTCGACACAGACCCTGACACGGATACTGAATCCAGTGTCGACGGTGACGAGACAAACGTAATGTCCAGTAGGGCCACACGTTACATGATCACGGCAATGAAAGAGGCATTGAACATTTCTGACACTACAAGTACCACAAAAAAGGGTATTATGTGGGGTGTGAAAAAACTACCAGTGGTTTTTCCTGAGTCAGATGAATTAAATAAATTATTGGCACTATACCCTTTCCCGCCAGAGGTTAGGGCACGTTGGGAAACACCCCCTAGGGTAGATAAGGCGCTCACACGCTTATCAAAACAAGTGGCGTTACCGTCTCCTGATACGGCCGCTCTAAAGGAACCAGCTGATAGAAGGCTGGAAAATATCTTAAAAGGTATATACACACATACCGGTGTTATACTGCGACCAGCGATCGCCTCAGCCTGGATGTGCAGCGCTGGAGTGGCTTGGTCGGACTCCCTGACTGAAAATATTGATACCCTGGATAGGGACAGTATATTATTAACTATAGAGCATTTAAAGGATGCATTACTATATATGCGAGATGCACAGAGGGATATTTGCACCCTGGCATCTAGAGTAAGTGCGATGTCCATTTCTGCCAGAAGAACGTTATGGACGCGACAGTGGTCAGGTGATGCGGATTCCAAACGGCATATGGAAGTATTGCCGTATAAAGGGGAGGAGTTATTTGGGGTCGGTCTATCGGACCTGGTGGCCACGGCAACGGCTGGAAAATCCACCTTTTTACCCCAGGTCACCTCTCAGCAGAAAAAGACACCGTCTTTTCAAACCCAGTCCTTTCGTCCCTATAAGGGCAAGAGGGAAAAAGGCCGCTCATTCCGGCCTCGGGGCAGAGGAAGGGGAAAAAGACTGCACCATGCAGCCTCTTCCCAAGAGCAGAAGCCCTCCCCCGCTTCTGCCAAGTCCTCAGCATGACGCTGGGGCTCTGCAAGCAGACTCGGGCACGGTGGGGGGCCGTCTCAAGAATTTCAGCGCGCAGTGGGCTCACTCGCAAGTGGACCCCTGGATCCTGCAGGTAGTATCACAGGGGTACAAATTGGAATTCGAGACGTCTCCCCCTCGCCGGTTCCTGAAGTCTGCTCTACCAACGTCTCCCTCCGACAGGGAGGCAGTATTGGAAGCTATTCACAAGCTGTATTCCCAGCAGGTGATAATCAAGGTACCCCTCCTACAACAGGGACAGGGGTATTATTCCACGCTGTTTGTGGTACCGAAGCCGGACGGCTCGGTGAGACCAATTTTAAATCTAAAATCTTTGAACACTTACATAAAAAGGTTCAAATTCAAGATGGAGTCACTCAGAGCAGTGATAGCGAACCTGGAAGAAGGGGACTATATGGTATCTCTAGACATCAAGGATGCTTATCTCCATGTCCCAATTTACCCTTCTCACCAAGGGTACCTCAGGTTTGTGATACAAAACTGTCATTATCAGTTTCAGACGCTGCCGTTTGGATTGTCCACGGCACCACGGGTCTTTACCAAGGTAATGGCCGAAATGATGATTCTTCTTCGAAGAAAAGGCGTATTAATTATCCCTTACTTGGACGATCTCCTGATAAGGGCAAGGTCCAGGGAACAGTTAGAGGTCGGAGTAGCACTATCTCAGGTAGTGCTACGTCAGCACGGGTGGATTCTAAAATATCCCAAAATCACAGCTGATTCCAACAACACGTCTACTGTTCCTAGGGATGATTCTGGACACAGTCCAGAAAAAGGTATTTCTCCCGGAGGAGAAGGCCAGGGAGTTATCCGAGTTAGTCAGGAACCTCCTAAAACCAGGACAAGTGTCAGTGCATCAGTGCACGAGAGTCCTGGGAAAAATGGTGTCTTCTTACGAAGCGATTCCATTCGGAAGATTCCATGCAAGAACTTTTCAGTGGGATCTGCTGGACAAATGGTCCGGATCGCATCTTCAGATGCATCAGCGGATAACCCTATCTCCAAGGACAAGGGTATCTCTCCTGTGGTGGTTGCAGAAGGCTCATCTTCTCGAGGGCCGCAGATTCGGCATTCAGGATTGGATGCTGGTAACCACGGATGCCAGCCTGAGAGGCTGGGGAGCAGTCACACAGGGAAGAAATTTCCAGGGCTTGTGGTCAAGCATGGAAACGTCTCTTCACATAAATATCCTAGAGCTAAGGGCCATTTACAATGCCCTAAGTCAAGCAAGGCCTCTGCTTCAGGGTCAACCGGTATTGATCCAGTCGGACAACATCACGGCTGTCGCCCACGTAAACAGACAGGGCGGCACAAGAAGCAGGAGGGCAATGGCAGAAGCTGCAAGGATTTTCCGCTGGGCGGAAAATCATGTGATAGCACTGTCAGCAGTGTTCATTCCGGGGGTGGACAACTGGGAAGCAGACTTCCTCAGCAGACACGACCTTCACCCGGGGGAGTGGGGACTTCATCCAGAAGTCTTCCAAGTGATTATAAACCGTTGGGAAAAACCAAAGGTGGACATGATGGCGTCCCGTCTCAACAAGAAACTGGACAGATATTGCGCCAGGTCAAGGGACCCTCAGGCAATAGCGGTGGACGCTCTGGTAACTCCGTGGGTGTTCCAGTCGGTGTATGTGTTCCCTCCTCTTCCTCTCATACCAAAAGTACTGAGAATCATAAGAAGGAGAGGAGTAAGAACGATACTCGTGGCTCCGGATTGGCCAAGAAGAACTTGGTACCCGGAACTGCAAGAGATGCTCACGGAGGACCCGTGGCCTCTACCTCTCAGGAAGGACCTGCTCCAGCAGGGACCTTGTCTGTTCCAAGACTTACCGCGGCTGCGTTTGACGGCATGGCGGTTGAACGCCGGATCCTGAAGGAAAAAGGCATTCCAGATGAAGTCATCCCTACCCTGATCAAGGCCAGGAAGGATGTAACTGCAAAACATTATCATCGCATTTGGCGAAAATATGTTGCGTGGTGTGAGGCCAAGAAGGCCCCTACGGAGGAATTTCAACTGGGTCGTTTCCTACATTTCCTGCAAGCAGGATTGTCTATGGGCCTAAAATTAGGATCCATTAAGGTTCAAATTTCGGCCCTGTCGATCTTCTTCCAGAAAGAACTGGCTTCACTGCCTGAAGTTCAGACGTTTGTCAAAGGGGTACTGCATATACAGCCTCCTTTTGTGCCCCCAGTGGCACCTTGGGATCTCAATGTAGTTTTAGGGTTCCTAAAATCACATTGGTTTGAACCACTTGCCACAGTGGATTTGAAATATCTCACTTGGAAAGTGGTAATGTTGTTAGCCCTGGCTTCAGCCAGGCGCGTATCAGAATTGGCGGCTTTATCCTATAAAAGCCCTTACCTGATATTTCATTCGGATAGGGCGGAATTGAGGACTCGTCCTCAATTTCTCCCTAAGGTGGTTTCAGCGTTTCACATGAATCAACCTATTGTGGTACCTGTGGCTACTAGGGACTTGGAGGACTCCAAGTTGCTGGACGTAGTCAGGGCCCTGAAAATATATGTTTCCAGGACGGCTGGAGTCAGAAAATCTGACTCGCTGTTTATACTGTATGCACCCAGCAAGCTGGGTGCTCCTGCTTCTAAGCAGACGATTGCTCGTTGGATTTGTAGTACAATTCAACTTGCACATTCTGTGGCAGGCCTGCCACAGCCAAAATCTGTAAAAGCCCATTCCACAAGGAAGGTGGGCTCATCTTGGGCGGCTGCCCGAGGGGTCTCGGCTTTACAACTTTGCCGAGCAGCTACTTGGTCAGGGGCAAACACGTTTGCTAAGTTCTACAAATTTGATACCCTGGCTGAGGAGGACCTGGAGTTCTCTCATTCGGTGCTGCAGAGTCATCCGCACTCTCCCGCCCGTTTGGGAGCTTTGGTATAATCCCCATGGTCCTTACGGAGTTCCCAGCATCCACTAGGACGTCAGAGAAAATAAGAATTTACTTACCGATAATTCTATTTCTCATAGTCCGTAGTGGATGCTGGGCGCCCATCCCAAGTGCGGATTGTCTGCAATACTTGTATATAGTTACAAACAAATCGGGTTGTTTATTGTTGGAAGCCATCTTTTCAGAGGCTCCTACGGTTATCATACTGTTAACTGGGTTCAGATCACAAGTTGTACGGTGTGATTGGTGTGGCTGGTATGAGTCTTACCCGGGATTCAAGATCCTTCCTTATTATGTACGCTCGTCCGGGCACAGTATCTTAACTGAGGCTTGGAGGAGGGTCATAGGGGGAGGAGCCAGTGCACACCAGCTAGTCTAAAGCTTTTACTTTTTGTGCCCAGTCTCCTGCGGAGCCGCTATTCCCCATGGTCCTTACGGAGTTCCCAGCATCCACTACGGACTATAAGAAATAGAATTATCGGTAAGTAAATTCTTATTTTTTTGCACTGCTGCGACCAGGTAATCGCCGCCTACAGGGGAGGGGGTTAGGGCTTTGCAGGGATGCGTTCGGCTGTGCAGTGAGCTGCACAAACAAAATTTGTGCGGTTTCTGCACAGCCCAGGACTTACTCACCCGCTGCGATGATCCAGAAAGAAGCTGACATCAGGATACCTCCCTGGAAACGGCCGGGCACCTCTGCGTTTTTCCGACCCCTCCCAGAAAACGGTGACTTGCCACCAACGAACGCCTTCTGTCTGTCAATCTTTTTGCAAATGCCGGTGTGATCGCTTTCTTCGTACGGGTCGTCACTCTCCAGTGACCCCTCGTCGCCGGGCAGCGAAGTGCCTGCGCATTGCGGGTCACATGCATGCGCAGTTCAGACCCGTTCGATGGCTGCAAAAAAATGCAGCATGCGAACGGGTCTGAATGAGGCCCTATGTGCACTGCAGGTGGGGCAGATGTAACATGTGCAGAGAGAGTTAGATTTGGGTGGGGTTTTTGTTTCTGTGCAGGCTAAATACTGGCTGCTTTATTTTTACACTGCATTTTAGATTTCAGTTTGAACACACCCCACCCAAATCTAACTCTCTCTGCACATGTTACATCTGCCCCCCTGCAGTGCACATGGTTTTGCCCAACTGCTAACAAATTTTGTGATGAGATCAACTCTGAATTAGGCCCTTTGTTACTATGTTTTTTTTTTTTTATAGACATTCTGCTACTTTTCAAATCAGTCCCTAATGGTGCCCATACACTTGTGCGATGCCCCGCGACGCGACATCGTGGGACATCACACCGGCAGTTCAGGTGCGATTTAAGTGATTACCATGCGATCATGCGATAGATCGCATGGTAATCACGTGACGGGCACGTCCCGGCGGGTGCCCATCGCAGTGCGATATATAGTATGTGTTTTTAAAAACACATGCGATCGCACTGCGATTCGATAAATATTAAGTGCAGCACATACTATCTTGAGACGTGAGATTTGACCAGCGTGCCCGCGCATCGCGTCGAAAGGTACCTAAAATGTGCATACAATCCTTCGATTTCTCTCACAGGTGCGGTCGAAATCGAAGGTTAGCACCGATTATCTCACAAGTGTATGGGCACCATTACTCCTTAGGGCGGTGGTCTTTAAAAAGCAGATGCCAGTGTCAAACAGGTGCCTCCTACATAGCAACAGACGGTAATGGATGTTTAGCCAACACACATGTTGCACAGTCACAGCTGGGACTCTTTGTACGTTTTTTTATAGCCTGTAAACCGTGCAGACCATGTTTAAACATTGTGGATTGATATCATCGTGAGTACACATTTGTTGCAATATTTATGACCAACTAGGAACATTTTAGAGACGCTATTGTATAAAACTGCTGGTTTCTATAAACATAGTTTCCCGGTTTCGCTGTAAATATATATTTTTGTTAATTCTGGACAGATTAACAATGTTTTCATTAGAAGAGGAAGAAACAAACGTTTTATAGAATATTTCATGTCAGCAGGAAAAGGGGATTCCTGGGTGGGTGGTGGTTTTGATGGTGGTGGTGAGGGGTATTTACAAACAAAAATGGCTGCGGAACTATTATCAGGGTTGTTACCAGTCCCAGACGCCGGTCATTTTTGCAAATTATGGGGCTAATTTAGCAACGAGGTTTAGCCATTTAAAATTCATAGTGTATGGTTAATGGTGCTCCAACCAATCAGCTCCTAGCCGTCATGTGTTTGAAAAATGACTGGCGTTGATTGGCTGGAGCACCATTTCTCATATACAACGAGTTTTAAATAGTGAAAACTCGTTGATAAATGGGCCCCATTATATTATCAATCCATAACAACATTTATCTGGAGGAAATGACACTCATTACAAGGAGGTTTAGGGAGTTATTTATGACCACTTATTAGCCCGTTACACATGCGGAAACAATAGTTTATGCATGTTTGAATTGACGGACCCGTTCATTATTAGAGGCCCAATATGGCCGCCCAGTTTTTAGCAAAGATTAGAAACTGAAAGTTTTCATCGTTTTCCTGTGGGCAGATGCATCACGAGGGGGGTGCAGAGGGTGCAGACCACTCCCAGGTGTCACCTTTCCAGGGGGTGATACCACAATGCTGTCTCCTCCGGAGGCAATTGTCCCCACTTCGGAGCGCTATGAAATTGCTGTGATATTTTGATAACTATCACGTTGCGAGTTGGACACTTTATTATCAGGGGCCCAATAAAAAAAAAGGGCAGTTTATATTTTATTTACCCTCCAAAAATTCTACTGGCCATTTCCTTTCCTATTACCAGTACCATGTTAGCAGTAGCGGCTCTTGCAACGGGCAAGCAGGCTTTTTGCCCGGGGCGCCGCTACCCTGAGGGCGCCGCCGTGGCAAGAGCCGCTACTAATCCTCCCTCCCTCCCCGGCTCCCAGCTGCAGCGAGCGCCGTGTGCGCCTGCTGCAGCCGGCGTCACTGACTGAAGCTAGAGGTCAAAATTGACCCCTAGTGTCAGTGCGGCGCTGCTATTGGAGAGACGTCATGACATCTCTCCCATAGAGAGGAGCCGGCGCCCGGAGACAGCAGCAGCTGCAGCAGCGGTTCGGAAGCAGGAGCGAGGCTGGTAAGTATTGTGTATTTTCCTTTAGGCTTTGAAAGCGTCGCTGCTACTGGGGGCACAAACTGGGGGCATATACAGGGAGCACAGCTACAAGGGGCACAACTACAGAGGGCACATACTGGGGGCACTGCTACAGGGGGAACAGCTACTGGGGCCACTGCTACAGGGGGAACAGCTACTGGGGGCAAATCAACTGGGGGCACAGCTACAAGGGGCACTGCTACAGGGGGCACATCTACAGGGGGACCAGCTACTGGGGGCAAATTAACTGGGGGCACAGCTACTGGGGACAAATCTACAGGGGGGAACAGCTACAAGGGGCACTGCTAAAGGGGGCACAGTAACAGGGGGACCAACTACTGGGGGCAAATTAACTGGGGGAATAGCTACTGGGGACAAATCTACAGGGGGGCACAGCTACAGGGGGCAAATCAACTGGGGGGCACAACTACTTAGGGCAAATCTGGGGGCACAGCTACTGGGGGCATAACTGGCCACGTCCCTTCCCTATGAAGCCACGCCCCTATTTTTCGCAAACTAACTGTTTTGCCGAGGGGGAGGGGGGGTGGGTGCCAATGGAAACTTTCGCACTGGGCGCTGCAAGGTGTAGAACCGGCCCTGCATGTTAGGACATTTATACAGGTCAGTCCATGATGAAATTAAAGGGATGTTCAGTGCAGGAATTGGGTCAATGGAGACAAAAATATTCTTGGAGAACAGTAATTGCACACAGGGTGCAGAGATTTAGGGCCCCATACACTAGTGCGATACTGCACGTTTTCGTGCAATTGCGATGAGTTCCTGAAATGGATAGCATGAAAAATGTGAAATTGCATGTACTTTTCTTGCGATTGCGCGCTCCCGTGTGTCACCCATCGCAATCGCAGATCACACATGCTGCACGTGAGATTTATCTCAATTGCATGGAAATAGGTTTAATAACATTAGATTGCCTGAGATAAATCACATGTAAAAATACACTCAAGTATGAAATCGCAATTGCAGGCCTCCCGGGAAGCTCCCGGCCAGATTGCAGGAAAATTGCATGGAAGACATTGCGGAGATACATCTCCCTAGTGTATGGGGCCCTTTATTACTTCACACTTAAAGGCTGGTATACATGAGAGACAGAGGCGGATCGGCCATAGGGTTTACAGGGAAGATTCCCGGTGGGCCGACGCACCCATGGGGCCTGTTTTGTTTGAGGACATGTGGTCCTTTTTATAGACATAATGAATAAGATGCAAAATAATTTGCATATATGAAAATGACTTTGCCACCTAGCCTGTGATTGCAGATGATCTAGTGTATGCTCTGTCTGCCTGCTTGGCTGACATATAAGATTGAGTGAATAGTGATTGGGATACGGTTGGTGTAATAAGCAAGAAAATATATCTTTCTAAAGAATGATATAGTTTCCTAAATGCTGAAGGTGTATCATATAATGTGCTCATAATATTTAATTTTATTTCTGTTTAACTTCCCCCTTGATGCTGGACATGCTCACTATCTGGAAAGTCTTGGGGGAGGGTGCTGCTGCCATGGCCCATGGCTAGACCTTACACCTCTGGTGCTGCCCATGTGGGGCCACTAGTACACATTTTTCCAGGGCCGCTTTTTGTTCCCAATCCGCCCCAGATGGGAGAGATGTGTGCTGAGCGATGCAGGGGGAGGATGGGGGCCGCTCATTTCACCCAGCCTCTCCACTGCTTCTGAATACATACTGCGCTCTGTATGCGCTATGCATTCAGAAGCTGCTCTCGGCATACCGACCCTTTCGGGGGGAGGGGGGGAGGGGGAGGCGGGAAGACCGTCCATGTTGCCCCTCCCTTGATCCGGTAATGGATAGAAGGATGGTAGACCCTGTTTTCTGCACCCACCAACAGAGCCACCAGCCCTGCACTTATCAGCCTGTATTTTATGGATAGGAGTCTTTCTTGTATAATGAATGATGTAACAATGTATTTTCCTATAAACAGTAACTGTGAAAGCAGGGCTACTGTAGTTCTGATGTTGTATAGTAGATATCAATACCGGGAGCAAGTGAGATAATGGTGGAGCCGTCTTTCCACAGCACTTGACTCAAGGGTGTAGCTACCATAGGTGCAGGCAGTGCAGTTGCTATGGGGCCCAGAGCTGAGAGGGGCCACCATCCCTGTCACAGTTACATGTGTTATATACAGGGTGTAGCTACCATAGGTGCAGGCAGTGCAGCTGCTATGGGGCCCAGAGCTGAGAGGGGCCACCTTCTCTGTCACAGTTACATGTGTTATATACAGGGTGTAGCTACCATAGGTGCAGGCAGTGCAGCTGCTATGGGGCCCAGAGCTGAGAGGGGCCACCTTCCCTGTCACAGTTACATGTGTTATATACAGGGTGTAGCTACCATAGGTGCAGGCAGTGCAGCTGCTATGGGGCCCAGAGCTGAGAGGGGCCCACCTTCCCTGTCACAGTTACATGTGTTATATACAAGGGTGTAGCTACCATAGGTGCAGGCAGTGCAGCTGCTATGGGGCCCAGAGCTGAGAGGGGCCACCTTCCCTGTCACAGCTACATGTGTTATATACAGGGGCATAGCTACCATAGGTGCAGGGAGTGCAGCTGCTATGGGGCCCAGAGCTGAGAGGGGCCACCTTCCCTGTCACAGTTACATGTGTTATATACATTTTTTGCCATTGGGTGGTACGTAGGGGTCCTTTCAAACTTCTTCCTTGGGGCCTGCAATATATCTAGGTATGCCCCTGGAACTTCTCATTGTAGTGTGGTATAAAATGAACTGGAGGGCATTTTAATGTTATATAATATGAACCTGGGCACTGTAATGAGGCACAATATGGGGAACACTATATGTCATAACATGAATTGGGGGTACTGTGCGGCATAATGTGTACTGGCAGCTCTGAAATGTGACATAGGGTGAATTTAAGCACTACTGCGATTCATAAAAGAAACTAGGGCACTACATTGGGGTATAACATTAAATAAGGCTCTACTATGGTTCAGAAAAAGAACTAGGGCACTATTATAGGGCATAAAATTAAAAACTGCTGCGTAGAGGTGTCTCTCTAGAAGCATTAGGACGTGGGCTCCTTCAAACTGTTGCTATGGGGCCCACAAAGTTCTGGCTACTCCCCTGGCTAGACTATCACTGATCACTGCAACTTTGTAAATGGGGTTGCATGATTCTCCGGGTGGCAAATTAATACTGGTTGGCAAATTACTTAAGTGGTGGTTACAAACCATCTGAATCGGTTTACCCATTTCAAACCACTTTACTTTATAGAGCCTAATATGTCAGCCTAAGTACATAACACAGCACTAACTATTTTGGGTAAGACTGGATTTAGATTTGGGTTGCTGCCTCTGGATTTAGATTTGGGTTGCTGCCTATTTTTTCTATAGTATTGCACCCCAGTAATACTGGTCAAATGTGTTTCCTCTCCTCCTCATGGGAATGTATTAGCGGCCATCCTGTTGATGGCTCCTTCTTGCAAGAAAGGTATCTAGTGGCAGGGCAATTTTGGTTAATGGTCTCTAATTCAATGTCTTAGATGTTTGGCACCTGTATGCAATCATGTGCTCCTGGTACATTGGCCTGGTAGCTCAGACCCCTCCTGGCACCAAACTGGAACTTCCCAGATCTTGTCCGTAAGGTCGAGTGTTTTAGTATTGAGTATCTTTCATGGACTGATTTCACCTATTTGATTACTTTAAGTGATTGACCAGTGTGGAAGCCTTCTGATCCCTCTTGTGTCTTGCTAGGAAATTGGAAAATCTGCGCAGAATACTGTATTAATAATGTTTATATTGATTTAGTAATTTGTTAAACCAACATTATGCTTACTATACAAACAAATAAATTCAGCAATGGGTTGGTGGTGCTCCCGGAAAATAGTTCAGTAAACTATTTGGAAAAGGGTGGTCTTAAGAAAGAGCAAAAGACAAAAGCAGCTATATGCCTTTTCCAGGGCACGCTTAGAAAAAATATATATAAGAAAGTGATGAATTATGAAAATATGAG